>NC_142475.1:54046212-54349242 GCF_049115385.1 Moschus berezovskii | reverse complement strand
GCTGGTCTCCGAAGGGCCAATAGTGGGTTGCTGTCAGTGGTGCTGAAGGTGCTCCTGCCCTAGGGCTCCCACTTCACCTATTTTCAGAGGAGCTGGCCTGAGCAGCTGCCAGGAACACACTGTGATTAATCAGCAGGTTTGAAATGGCAAACCGAATTCTAAAGGTGGAAGAAGGAAAGAATTTCTTTATTGGTTTGCTGAATCTGTGCCAAAGGAGCTTTCTTTTTTTTTTTTAACCAAAAGCCATGTCTTTGACAGTTCTCATCACCTGGGCCTGTATTGAACATCTCAATTTTTAGAGAGACGCACAGAACTAAGTTTTCACTACCCAGGTGAATAAATGGAATATAATTTGATTCCCAGAGTCCAATTTTCCCTCTCAAATCCCATCCTTTTTCTCTGCTCCACAGGGAACCTATGCTAAATTTTGTATAAGTAACTTACTTGCTTCTCCTTATTGCTTTTTTTTTTTTTAAACTGTTTGCTTTGGGGACTTCATGTAATTGGAATCATATTGCATGTGCTTTTCTGTTGGCCGCTCTCTTCCATCAATGTTATGTTTTGGAAATGGATCCACATTGTTGCATATTCATCATTGTACAGTATTCTGCTATACAGATATGCTAAAATGGATCTGCACATTCCATCCTTCCTATGGAATATGCTCTGATGTCCTTTTTTTTCCCCGCTATGAACAACTATGCCATAAACTTTCTGGCACCCAGCTCACTTTACACAAGCCATGTGTGTATTCACTGTGGTATGTACATGGTGGTGAAATCATTGGGTCACAGCACATGACCAGTTCACCCTCACTAGGAGTGGAAGAAGCTTCCGCTGCTCATACTCTTCTCACTATAAGGGACAGGCCACACACCTGCAGTCAGGTGACTTGTTCTCTTCTATGGATTGTGAGCATGAGTGACCTACATTATTTCCAGGCTAAATAATTGCATAAGACTCTCCTCAAGTTTCTCCCAGTTTTTGACTTGTCTTTCCATCTTCTTTAGGTATCTTTTAATGAAAAGAAATTCTTAGTTTTAATACAGTGAAATTTATCATTTTTTTATGGCTTGTGCTTCTTGTGTGCTATTTAGGACATCTATCCCTACCCTAGGATCATAAGATATCTTTAATATCTTGTAAATGTTTTATACTTTGCCTTTTACATTTAGGTCTTAACCTACAGTTGGTTTTTTTGTGTGGTGTGTACTAGAGCCCAATATCTCTTTCCCTATGGCTACTCGCTTACTTTCCGAGACCATTTAGGGAAATGTCCATCCTCTTCCCACTGATACGTGACAGCAATATTTCAGACGTCACATGTCCCTACATGCATGCCTCTGTTTCTGGACTTTCCACTGGTCCATTTTTCTACTCCACATCGTGTGGAGTACATTATGATACATTTGGACTTATTCTTCAAGAGTGTGTTGGCTATTATTGGGCCTTTGCATTTTATATATGAATTTTAGAATCAGTTTGCCAAGTTTCACTAAAAACTGTTAGGATTTTTATTGGTGCTGTGTTGAACTGATAGATCAATTTAGTGAGAATTTACATCTTTATGAGAGAGTCTTCCAACTATTTATTTAGATCCCCTTTAATGTCTTCCCATAAGTTTTTTATAACTCTCTCCAAAATGGTCTTACACATTAGAGAGATTTATTCCTGGGTTCTTTGTTACTTTCCTTTTGTTTCTATAACAAGTTACTGCAAACTTGGTGGTGTAAACAGCGCAAGTTGCTTATCTTGGGGTTCTGGAAGTCCGAGTACAAAAGGAGTGTCTCTGGGCAAAAGTCAAGATGTGCCCAGGTCTTCGTCCTTGTGAGAGAAAGCTCTGGTGAAGAATCTGTTTCCTTGCCTTCTCCAGCTTCTCGAGGTTGAGGCTCACAGCCCCTTCCTCCTTCTTCAAAGCCAGCAATATCAGGCTAAATTCTTCTCACACCGCCAGCTCTCTAGTTTTCTTTTCTTTCCCTCTTTCCCTTTTAAGGAACCTTGTGAATACACTGGATCCATATGGATAACCCAGAATAATCTCCCTAAAGTCAAGTTATCAGCAACTTTATCTGTACCCATAATTACTCTTTGCCACAAACCCATCATTCTCATGGGTTCTAGGAATGAGGACATGGTCATATTTGGAATGTCGTTATTCTGCCTACCATGAATTCTTTATACTTTTTGTAGTTCTATAAAAGTTAATGTTTATAACTATTTTCTAGACGGTTTTGGTTGTGGTACAAAATGCTGTGGATTTTCTACATTGATTTTGTATCCAACAACATTGCTAAAGAAAGTGAAAGTGAAGTCGCTCAGTTGTGTCCAACTCTTTGTGACCCATGGACTACGCCCACCAGGTTCCTCTGTCCATGGGATTTTCCAGGTAAACATACTGGAATGGGTTGCCATTTCCTTCTCCAGGGAATCTTCCCAACCCAGGGATCAAACCCGGGTCTCCTGCATTGCAGGCAGACGCTTTACCCTCTGAGCCACCAGGGAAGCCCCAACATTGCTAAGCACTTACTAATTCTAATAAACCTTAAGATTCTCTAGGATTTAAGTATCAATTCAGTTCAGTCGCTCAGTTGTGTCCGACTCTTTGCGACCCCATGAATCACAGCATGCCAGGCCTCCCTGCCCATCACCAACTCCCAGAGTTTACCCAAACTCATGTCCATCAAGTTGGTGATGCCATCCAGCCATCTCATCCTTTGTCGTCCCCTTCTCCTCCTGCCCCCAATCCCTCCCAGCATCAGGGTTTTTTCAAATGAGTCAACACTTCGCATGAGGTGACCCAAGTATTGGAGTTTCAGCTTCAGCATCAGTCCTTCCAATGGATATTTAGGACTGATCTCCTTTAGGATGGACTGGTTGGATCTCCTTGCAGTCCAAAGGACTCTCAAGAATCTTCTCCAACACCACAGTTCAAAAGCATCAATTCTTCAGCGCTCAGCTTTCTTCACAGTCCAACTCTCACAGCCATACATGACCACTGGAAAAACCTTGACTAGATGGACGTTTTAAGTATAACTAATGATAGTATGTGCGAATAATGGCAGTTTTGTTTCTCTGTGTCCAGCTCTTGTGCCGTTTATCTGCTCTCGTGCCGTTTATCTGCTCTCGTGCCTAAGTTTCTGTGCTGGCGTGGACCGGTAGACGATGTTGAATGAAAGTGGTGATAATGAGACCCCTTGTTGTGTTCTCCATCTTAAAGAGAGTGCTTACATTTCAACATCAAGAATAATGTTTGCTCTATGTATATTCTTTACAGATATCCTTTTATTAGGTTAAACAAACTCTTCTAGACCTAGATTACTAAGAGACTTTTGTGGGGAGGGGTTGGTTTTTTTGAAACCAACATCGTAAAAGGATGTTGACGCTTATCAAAGACTTTCCCCATGTCTGTAAGAATTATATGCTTTTTCTTCTTTAATTTACTAGTGGGGTGTATTCATTAATATCTTTTCCAATGTAAAACCAAACTTACATTTTCTGGATGAATACAGCTTGATCATGGTCTTCTTTTACACACGTTACTGAATCTGTTTGCTAACATTTAGATTCAAACTTTTGCATCTACACTGAGGTAGGATTTAGCCTAAAATTTTCTTTTCTTATGCTGTGTTTGTTAGATTTTGATATCAAGGTTATACCAGCCTCATATCTGAGTGCTTTATCATCTTTTCCCATGTTCATAAATACTTTGTAGCATTGGAGTTTTTTGTTCCTTGAATTAGAACTCACTGGTAAAAACCATCTGGACCTGGAATTTTATTTTTGAAAAGAGTTTTTAAGATTTATAACTATGGATTTGATTTCTTTAATGGTTTTAGGATTATTCATCCTATTTATTACAAGATATTTTAATTTGTATTATATTTATTAGAAATTTTATATTTCATTTATACTTTTCAGCTTATTGTTATGAATTTCACCATAGTTTCCCCTTTTTCCTCAACAATATTCTATTGTCTGTAAGATCTGATGTTCCCTCTTTATTTGTAATGTGGCTATTTGTGCCTTTTCTTTTTTTTTTTTAATCTATTCAGAGTTTTCCCAATTTTATTAGCCTTTTCAAGAAACAACCTTTCGCTTTTTGCTACTGTGGCTCTCTTTCTTATTTTATTAACTTATGATCTTATCTTTATTATATTCTTCTATTTTCTTTGACCTCCTCTACCATCTCTTAGCTGCTAGAGATGGTGCCTTGCTCATTAACTTTCACACTTTCCTCTTCTGAATATCAGCATTTACACCTATAACACACCCCTCTAAACACTGGTTCATCTGCGTCATACAGCTCTGATATACTTTTGTTGTTGCTCAATTTCCTTACCTGCCACATTCCATGGCGATTTCTTCTCTCAACTCTGACTTATCTACAAGTATTTACTAAATTTCAAATGCATGCGAGCTTCATAATTATCTTTTTGTGATATATTTCTAACTTAGGTATACTGGGTTCAGATAATGCATCTGTATGGTAACAGTCCTTCAACTATGTGTTACTGTCCAGTTGTTAAATCTTTGCGACCCCATGGGCTGCAACATGCCAGGCTTCCCTGTCCTTCGTTTTTTGAATGTTGACTTTTAAGCCAGCTTTTTTCACTCTCCTCTTTCAGCCTCAAGAGATTCTTTAGTTCTTCTTCACTTTCTGCCCTTAGAGTGGTATCATCTACATATCTGAGGTTGCTGATACTTCTCCCGGCAATCTTGATTCAGCTTGATTCAACTACTTGCTGCTGCTGCTGCTAAGTCGCTTCAGTCATGTCTGACTCTGTGCGACCCCATAGATGGCAGCCCACTAGGCTCACCCATCCATGGGATTCTCCAGGCAAGAACACTGGAGTGGGTTGCCATTTCCTTCTCCAATGTGTGAAAGTGAAAAGTGAAGTCACTCAGTCGTGCCTGACTCTTAGTGACCACATGGACTGCAGCCTACCAGGCTCCTCCGTCCATGGGATTTTCTAGGCAAGAGTACTGGAGTGGCTTGTCATTGCCTTCTCCGGATTCAACTACTTACAGGGCCATAAAGCAAATCTTGCACATGTGCTTGATAAAAATATTTTTCTAGGCTGCCGAGTATTCAGTATAAATCCATTAAATCAAATTTAATGATGGAATTTTATAAATCTTTTATATCTTTAATGATTTTTGTCTTCTCCATCCTTTAGTTACTTTAGTCTCCTTTTAGTTCTACCAGGTTTTTTTTGTGTATTTAAAGTTGTATTATTGGTTGCACACATAACTGGAATTATTATAGGCATCCTGATGTTATTACTATTGTTGTCATGATGTTATTATTTTTATCACTTGAAGTACTTTATTTTTTACTTTAAACTCACAGTTTATTAGGATTTTTTCTGGTACATTTTTTCCAACATTTTATTTCAGCCTACTATATCCTTATGTTTTAGTGTCTCTTGTAAACATCATAAACATGATTTTGTGGGTTTTATATCTAGTTTTTTGTCTGGGATATTTAATTTATTCTGAGTACTGATATGCTTTATTTTTATAACTTATTTCATAACCACTTTTAGGTGTTACTTTATTGCTCTGTGCCCCATTTTTTTTAACTGTAATACGGGGCATTGTAATATCATTATGATTGCTGTTTTATTTGTTCTGTCATTTCTATTTATTTCTTTGGTCTTTTTTCTTTTCCTTCTTTCCTTCTTTTTGATTGAATAATTAGTTTTCCTTATCTAATTTTTTTGGAGAAATTTGTTTAGAAGTTGTTCGTACTATTTCTCATTTTCTTAATGCTGACCCCAGAAATTGAAACTTCCATAAACCCAGCACCAAAGCCTACGTCTATGTTACTCAATATCTTTATCCTCCTCCTGAATCTTTATAATTGAAATTAAAGCAGTTTTTAGAAAACATTGATTCCAATCATCCCTTACCAAAATCTGTTATTTTTCTATACATGTCAATTCTATTTTAACTTAATCACTATTACACAGTAAATGTGCGATTTAGATTCACCCACATGTGTGCCTCTCAATCCGTTGTTCCTTCTTTCTTGCATCTCTGACTTTCTATCTGGCATCAATTTCTTTCTGCTTGAGATTCATTCTTCAGAATTCCTGTGAGTGGGGTTTCGGTGGTGGAAACCCTATTTTTGTTGAAAGTATAATCGTTTCACCTGTTGAAAATACTTGTATCACTCAGCACATTCTCATCCTCTATACCACTGACTTCTGGACTTTGTTTTTGCTGATGAAGTCAGTTGTCAATCAAATTGCCACTTCTTTGAAGGCAATTTGTCTTTGTCTTTCTAGCTCCTTTTAAAGCATCCCTGTGCATCTGGTCTTTGAAACTGTATTATGACATGTCTATTGTGTCTTTAAAATGTTATGCTACTTGGAATTGATTGAGCTTGTTACACGTGTGGACTTGTGTCCTGATCAGTTCTGAGCAGTTCTCAGCTGTTATGCTTTCAAATACTGACTGTTCTCCATTCTCTGTGCCCACTTCTCTAGGAACTTGATTAGATGTGTATGAAGGTGTCTCACTGTCTGCTGAGCTTCCTTAAGTCCCTTTCATATCTTTTGGTCTTTCTGGGCTGCACTTCTTATAACGGATTCAGCTTTTTCATTTACTAGCTCTTCCCCAAGCTGGGTTTAATATACTCTCCAACCTATTTGCTAAGTGTTTAATTTCAGCTCTCTTTTTCAAGTATAGGAAGTGGTCTGTTTGATTATGATTTTATGATGTTCTGGACCCATCATAATCTTCTTTTTCATTTCTCAAAACACATCAAGCATACTTATTTTGTAGTCTGTGTCTGATAAATCCAATATCCTATTCCTTTTCAGGCCTAAGTTTGCTGCTTTTATTTCTTCTGGCGCTCACACATGATGCATTGTTTCCTTGTATATTTAATGACTTCCTTTCTTTTATAACCCTGAATTATTCATGTTCCTTGTAGAAATCCTCAGAGATTTGGGACAAGAGTAGATTCCTCCAGAAAGGATACAATCTATTCTGTAAGATGTCTGGTGTGTGTATATACCTAGGATCATTTTCAAATTAATGAACAACTTGAAGTTTGGGGGTGGCTTTCCAGGACTGTGCCTTGGGATGCAGATTCGTGGGAGGGCCAGTTTGGGATGGAATCAATGGGTTGAGTCAGGACAGTTTCATTTCCAGTCTCTGAGTTTGGTAGGGCTCCCAAATTACTGGGGAGCAGTCTTCTATTAGATTTCTTGCCTGGTGGGCTCTGGGGTTTGTCTTCCTCCTTCCTGTTTCATGAGGCTGCAAAAACTGATGCTCCTGCTTTGGCAAAACCCTCCAAATGAAAGTTGGCATCAGTTCATTGCTAGCCTTTTTGGATTCTGCCTACACACAGGTAGCAGGCTGAGTATCTCTTACTTTCCTGCCAGCCTGTGGATGCACTCGCAAATGTGTTTTTACATAATTACCATCGTTTTCAGTTGTTTTCAATAGGAGCTTGGTCTGGGCCTCTGCTCCATCATGTTGACACCCTCTTTTGATCCCTCCCTATTATTTGTCTTAACCGCTTAAAACACTGTTCAGAGGCCCCAGGAACCAGGTGATGACAGGCGTACCTCACCCTCTTCCTGCTTACTGGGACCAGACTGGCTCTTTAGACCTCTAATGACAGTGGCTTCCTGGACGGCAGACTCAGAGACTTCATCCAACAAATGCGCTGTTTGAAACCATCCACACTTGCAGCTTTCACTTGACCACAGAGTCCCAGAGCTCACTCCTCTGTCAGGGAATCCCTTTCCCATGTGAGTGTCTGCGTTAGAAATGCCTGCCTCATGCTCTCTCACGTTACCTCATCAATGAACCTGTGCAGAGACCTAATGGCAAACCGTGAACTCACGTGTTCAGCTCTGTGATTCCGGGCACACGCCAGGGTGTGGATGGGAGGACATGCAGGCAACAGGAGTGGGGGAGAAGTGGGAATCAGTATTCACGAGGAGTTGCTCTCACCTGTAGTAAAGTTGGAGATCAAACAAAACTCTTAACATGAAAGTTCCCATGAAGTATTTTCATCTCCATTTATTCAGATGGAAGAAAAAAAAAAATCACATCCAAAGTGACGTGTCTGAGGTCGCAGAGTTGACAAATGGCTAAGTCTGAGTTCAGCACCTCCGGCGTCTTCCCGTGGACCCGGACTCTGCTCAGTGAATTTCGGATGACAGAGTCTGACAGCGGGGTGATTTTGGGGTTGTTGCAGGCCTGTCCTGCCCGAATGGACCAAATGTCAGGAGGGCAAGGCCAAGCTGGCTCAGCTGGTGAGATGAAAAGGACATGGGCTATTCCTGGCTTAGCCTTCTCTGGCCCTCGGAGGGAGGAGGGGTCCAGACACAGAAGCTGTAGGACTGCAGCACCCAGGAGCTGGCAGTCTGGGACCTTAAGAACCAGGACGCATCATCCAGACAGCAGAACCGGGATCTGCTGCCTCGGTCGCACAGCTGGAACGACCCAGCCACACAGATGCCCCACCCTACTCTACACGGCTCCCCAGCTCCCGCTGGCCCCGCGACAGAGCTTCAAATGTGCACGGTCCACGCAGGGCTGCCCTCGGGCTGGACTCAGTTCATCTCCTCCATCGTGGGAGGCATTCGCAACACAGGCCCCACCTGGCTCACCCTTCAGGGTGCCTGGGTTAGTTCCAGCATCCACTCCTCCAAGAAGCCTTGCGACTTCTCTCGGTGCATCCGGTAACTTCTCTGATAACTGCTGTATTTGTTTGGGAAACTAGAAAACACTTGGGGTTCCCATGACCCTCCTCAGGTATGATAGTTTGCTAGAACAGCTCAGAGTATTCAGGAAAACACATTACTTACATTGACCAGTTGATTGTAAGCGACATTAAAAAGGATACAGATGAGGAGGCGCCCAGGGCGAGGTCTGGGAGGGTCCCAGGTGCAGGCACTTCTGTCCCTGTGGAGCTGGCATGGACGGCCTCTGGCTTGTGGACGTGTTCACCGACCAGGAAGCCCTCCAAACCCACCGTGGAAGGCTATCTAAAAGGGCTCCGTCTTGAAGGCTTGACTGATTAACTTACCCTCCAGCCCCCTCTCAGGAAGGTCCAAGTTTCTGGTCTCCCTGGGCCTTTCTGGTGACCACGCTGAAGCCACTCAGGAGCCCACCCAGAGCCGCCTCTTCAGAACAAAGGGTGCTCCTGTCACCCAGGAACTTCCAAGGGGGTGAAAGAGCTGTATCGGAGGCTGAGAGCAGAGACCCAGTGTCTATTATGTCACACTTAGCTGATCCTGGAAAATGGCAATGGGGGCCACGGCCCCCACTCCTGACCCCCAAGGTTCCCTGGAATCCCCAGCGCCCCCAGGGCTCCCAAGGCCAGTGTCTGATCTGTTCACGACTGAGGACGGCTGGTGTTCAGGGATGACCCCTGCGGGCTGGACACACACCGGCCAGCTTGTGCTACTGGGGGTGGGCCGGGGCGGAGGCCGCCTTCTCACTGCCCCCAGGCTCCTTGGGGATGTCAGCCCCGGGGACCCACGGGTACTTCTGCACTGGCCTGTCCCCGCCCTGACCCCTCATTCCCCCGTGGGGGTCCCCCACCTCCCAGATGCGCTTCTGTGCCCCAGGGCCCTCAAGCAAATCCCCTCCCTGGGCTGGCCTGTACAAGCAGCCAGGTGTGTACCCTGGGCAGGCCTCGGGAGAAGCAAGGCCCGAGAGGGTGGAGGCTGGTAGAGTGTGGGGAACGGGCGCCACGGGCCTTGTGGCAGCTCTGCCTTTGCACCAGTGCCCCCTCCCTGCCACCACAGGGCAGTTCAGCCCCACTCGGGGCAAGACAGGATGCCCACCCTCAGCCCAGCTCCTGGCAGGCGACAAGCAGCCTGTAAAACTGCTGGGGGCAGCCTGGCCCGTGAGGTGCAGGCTTAGGCCCTGAGATAGAGCTGCGAGTTCCCACCTTCTCCACCGGTGACCCCGCCGAGAGACAGAGACAGACCCGGCTCAGGCCGCCTGCGGCCCCGAGCTCCGTCCCCCCAGAGTAGGCGAAGGCAACCGTCACGGGGGCGTGCGGCCAAGGCCGGTTACAGGACAACCCCCTCCAAGCTTCACCTCGACTTCTGGAGGCCAGTGTCACCCCCAAACACCTTCCCAAGTGTGTGTGTATCTCAGGTGTGTGCTGAGTCGCTCAGTCGCGTCCGACTCTTTGCGACCCCGTGGACTATACAGTCCGTGGAATTCTCCAGGCCCGAACACTGCAGTAGGTAGCCTGTCCCTTCTCCAGGGGATCTTCCCAACCCAGGGATCAAACCCAGGTCTCCCACGTTGCAGGTGGATTCTTTACCAGCTGAGCCACCAGGGAAGCCTGTGTGTATCTCAGGAGAGGAACTGAAAGGCTGGGGAGGCCAGAGCCATCCTGGGGGCTGGGGACCGCGGGGCGGGACTTGAGACGGTGTTTACAGAGAGATGAGAACCAGGCCCAAAGAGCACATGCTTGGGAAGGGGCTGGGCTTCACAAGGACAGACGGACACAGCTCCAACCCTGCTGGCCACCGGCCATGCGGGGTCGCAGGAATCCCTACCTGAGCCGGGGGCTGACGACTTGGGGAGGGGGGGCGGCCGCCTGACTGCGCTGGACAAGCAGAGGCAAGGATGCAGGTGACCAGCAGAGAGGCAAGGTAGGCCCTTTATTGGAGAATCTGTCACCGATACACAGACACACACGGGCCATGCCCCCGAGCCGGCCTGGAACCAGCCCAGGGCCCAGGACAGCTGACGCGGGGGGTCCACTCCCCGGGGCGGGGGGGCTCTCGGTGCCAGCCACGGTACCGCCCCTCCCCGCTCTGCGGCCTCAGCATCCCCAGGACAAGAGCCAGCCCTCGGGGGTTTTCAAGGGCCAAGGGGCCGGGGGAGGTGCCCCAGACCCACCAGGAAGGGTCCCTCCCTTATGCTTGCCTTCTCTTCCTACCGGCTGGGTTGTGAACCCGAGGTCACGGAAACAGGTGCAGGGACCCCAGGCCTGGGCTGGGTGGATGGGCCACACTCTGGGGTCTGGGTCAGCATCTGCCTTATCCCAAGCTTGCAGGGGGGCCCCGACAGGCAGGGTGGGAAGGGGCGAGGCTGCCGTGTGCGGGGGGGCCCCTGCGAGTCCCAGGGAGGACGTGGCGGGCAGAGGTGGGGAGAGCGGACTGGGCCCTGGGGGCCGGGAGGAGGGGACGGGTGTCGTGGCAGCAGCTGTGGCCCTGTCCCTGGGGCCGGGGGCCTCTGGTCGTCTCTCCCTGCCAGATCTGGGACCCAGGACGGGGCGGGCGCTCAGGCTTGAGCCTCCAGGGCACGCACATGCACACTGGGCAGGCAGAACCAGGATGGGGGCAGCTCCTTGCTGGGGCCATCCTCGTGGAACCGGATGTGGAGGAAGAAGTCGCCCGTGTAGAGGAAGAGGAGCGCCCCGAGGCAGGCCGCCTGGCCCGACGGCTGCACCTGAGAGAGGCGGCAGAGGTGAGAGCCAGGAGTCACAGGGCCCCTAAAGCCTGGGGAGACCCGGGGCCGACCGGATGTGGGGGCGGGGGAGGACCCCCAGGCCTGGCTGTGCGACCCTCCAGGGTGTCTCTGCGGTGTTGCCCCCGGCAAGTCCCTGCACCTCTCTGCACCTCAGCTCCTATCCCGGGAAGGAGCTGACAGCACTTCCCTCCCTGGGCTGTCTGGGGGTCAGCGAGCTGGGGAGTGTTTGGGGACAAAGGCGCATGTCCCCCGGTTAGCGGAGCGGGAGGACCGTGCCTCGTGACCTCATCTGCTCCTCTGGGCTCAGTCACCGCTGAGCAACGGGGAGCTGCCCGCAGCAGGCAGGGCAGTGGTGCCCTGGATGCCCCACCCCAGCTCCTCGACAGCCCCGCCTCGCCATCGTGGCCCTGCTCCCGGGACTCGCATATGGAGACGTGAACTGTCTGGGGTCTCCGGGAGAGCCAGGTGGACGAGGGTCAACGCAGAGCCTCTGCCGCCCCAGGGGAGGGCCCTACCTTGTCCAGGTAGAAGGTGCCGGAGCCCACGAAGGACACGGCGTGGCGCAGGTCATAGTTGTGCACGCCGTTCTGGTGGTCCTGAAAGGGCACCACGCTGAGGGCGAAGGGGCCCACGCTGCGCGGGCTCCGGTTGGTCAGCCGCACCTCCAGGCGCACTGGGTCACCCACCCGGCAGGCCGCCGCCTGGTGGTCACAGGGCTGTCCGTCCACCAGCACATCTGCAGGGACACAGGGCGCCAGAGTGTCAGGGCCCCGGCCGCCGGCCTGCCGCCCCGTTCACCAGCTCCTCCACCCGCCACGACTGCCTCCCACACTGTGCCAGCCTGGGGGCAGGACACCTGCAGGGCCCAGTGCCTAATCTCCTGACCTGCAGGCTGGGGAATCCCAGGGGGCCTCCTAGATGCCCCCGGCTGGAAGGACTAAGCTCTGGCCCTAACCCCCAGGGGCTCCTGCAGGTGGCAGGCAGCCAGGAGAGGGACTCGGACCTGGAGGGGACCGTATGCAGGCCAAGGACCAGGCAGGGGCCCGGCCAGGTGGGCCTCTATGGAGTCACCTGCAGGGTGATCTGCCCAGAGGCCCCCCATGAGGGCTGGGCTGGCCCTGGGGGCTCCAGGGAGACGGGACGGCAGCTGGGGGGAGGCCTGGGGGTCACAGAGCAGGCTGAGCACTGTCAAGCAGGGGACAGGGAACAAGGGGCTGCACGAGGTTGGGGGTCGGGCAGGCAGATGGGAGAGGCCACACTGTGACCCCCAAGCAGGCCGGCCAGGGGACTGCTCTCCGGCCCGGGCGCAAGGCACAGGCTGGGAGGTCAGAGTGATGAGTGTCCTGAAAATAGGCAGAGGAGGGAGGAACTGAGCAGCTTCTCCCGAATCCTCCCACTCACCCTCCCTGGGCCCCGGCATCCTCTCCTTTAGGAGATAGAGGAAAGTCTACTTCACAGAGGTTTTGCGAGAACCAGAAACCCGAAAGCAGGGGGGCTGGGGCGCACGGCTGCCCCGCCGGATCTTATCACCGGCACCCACATCCACCCTGGGCGGCGGAGACTGTGCAGGGCGGGACAGGTCCCGGACCGGCTTTAATCCCCAGCCCACAGGGACACTTGGCATTTATACAGCTTCTCCAGGCCCTTTCTCACCTGGGCTGGTGGTGAATGCGGATGGGGTCAGGTGAGCCAGCACAGTGCAGTGCCAACACGATGGACAGAGAACACCCGGGCCAAGGACCCAGTCCTGCCAGCTTTTCCTGGGCTTCTGTGTCCAGGAGGGCTGCAAACCACAGCCTACCTGCCGGTGGGCCACACACAAAACCTGGAGAGTCCCAACCCCAGGGAGGGGGCCCCCCGGAGAGGTGAGGAGGCCTGTCTTCTGACCCTCAGGCTGTGGGGTAGCCATGCACCAGAGACCTCGAGCTGGGGGTTCCTTGGGAGCGGTGGGTGGGACAGACAGAACTCTAGCTTTGTGATGTCTAACCTTCCTGAGAGACCCCCGGAACCCTGGACCTGTACCACCCAAGTGGGGGTGTGGGAGACAGAGTGAAACCCCCAAAGATGTCCACGCCCTAACCCCTAGAGCCCGAGTGGGGTGTTCCCACACGTGGTAAGGACCCTGAAAAGCCGAGTAGCTTGGAGCATCCGGGCGGCCCGATGTCATCATCTCCAAGGTCCTTGTAAGGGCGGGAGGGGCAGGAGAGAGCCCGGGGAGGCTGTGTGGCCGGGGAGGCGGAAGACGCTCAGAATAAAAGGCAGCTTTGACCACAGGGTGGCCCCTGACGCTGGTCTCCAGGGCCCTGCTCGGCCCTAAGCCAGGTTCCTCGCCCTCCCTGCGTTCCAATCACACTGCTTCTTCATCCCAGTCCCCCTGCAGGCCTAGTCCATCCCGGCCCCAGTCCACCACCGGCCGGCACACCTGGGCCCCTCCTGGGAGAGGCAGTCTCTAACCGCACAGCATAGTGCCTTCCTGCCCAGCACTCCCTCACTCTGCATCTCCTGACCCTCGGCATCTTCTCTCAAGTTTCCTCGTTTGCACACCTGTTTGGTAACTGTGTTCCGCTCTTCTTGCCCCAGCACCTGGGCCAGGCGGGCACTCTTCTATTTCATCTTTGTTGACCAAATGAATGGATGAATCAGAGAGTGGATGAGTGGGCTTTGGGGCTGGGGTCAGTTCAGCTCAGTTCAGTTGCTCAGTCATGTCCGAGTCTTTGCGATCCCATGGACTGCAGCACGCCAGGCCTCCCTGTCCGTCACCAACTCCCGGAGTCCACCCAAACCCATGTCCATTGAGTCAGTGATGCCATCCAACCATTTCATCCTCTGTCGTCCCCTTCTCCTCCCACCCTCAATTTTTCCAAGCATCAGGGTCTTTTCAAATGAGTCAGTTCTTAGCATCAGGTGGCCAAATATTGGAGCTTCAGCTTCAGCATCAGTCCTTCCAATGAATATCAGGACTGATTTCCTTTAAGATGGACTGGCTGGATCTCCTTGCTGTCCAAGGGACTCTCAAGAGGTTCAAATCCCTCTCAAGGGGCTCACAGGCCCCTTGGGCCCCCCTGGAGCTCAAAGAGACTGGGCTAGCCCCTCCAGTGTCCCGCAGAGGGGACCTCAGAACCGAGCTGCCACTGCCCAGCTCTGATCCTGACTCGCACGCCAGGCTTTTGTGGCAGAGATTATTCGTGCAGGAGCAGCTCATGTTGTAAGAAACCTCCTGGGAGCGGATTAGCATCTTCCCTTGGAGCATTAAATCGGGCTGCAGTCCATCTCCTCCCGCCGCCCCCAGCCCGCTTCTCCTTCACTTTTAATACCAGCAGGCGTCACGGACTTCATTCTATCTGGCCCAGGATCCCTCCCGAAGCGGCTGCCACGTTTATGCTACAGCACGTCGCCAGGCTCTGGCAGGAACACAGCTATAAATAGAAGGCAAGAGGAGGGAAGGGCCTGCAGGCCCACTCCGGCAAGGGAGGCGCGGGGAGAAAGGCAGCTGGCCAGTGCCGGCCAAGAGCGGCCACCATGGGGACGCGGGGCGGGGTTCACGTGGGGAGAGTGCGCGGAGGGTGGGGGAGCTGCCCGCACCCCGAGGCTGCACCTGGAGGCAGAGTGAGCACGACGTTGGCCCCCCACCCACCCATCAGAGCCTCACCCAAGGCCAAGAAGCCTCCCCCAGCGGCCTCACGGGCTCCTGGAGGACAGAGGGCACAGGGCACAGGCGTGGTCTCCACGGGTTTTGAGCAGGGATGCTGCGGTGTAGAGAGGAGACGAGGCTGCCAGGGCCCTGATGGAGGGTCTGCCCCCCGGGGGGCGCGTGCTGTAGTCCTGCTTCTGGGGCGGGGGCCAGGTCTTTGTGCCTTGGCTTCCCCTCTCTCCCAGGAGGGGTGGGAAGAGCTCTGCTTCCCCAGGCGGGGCCGGTTTTAGACCCCCGCCCAGCCTCACCAAGGCGCCGCTGCACTCTGCCTGGAGGGAGCTGGCCTTCCTGGTGCCCAGGAGACACGGGGCACAGCACTCACCGCAGAGGGTTCCTGGCTCAGAGGAGCCTAGCAGCAGGGGCAGGGCCCGAGGGGAGGGGATGTCCCAGCTCGGCCTCCGCACCCAGGCCCCCCTCCCTCCCCACCGCCCCCCACAGGCACTGCCCGCCTCTCATCTCACCATTGCTGTCCTTGGGGGTGACAGGAGCGCCTGAGGGCACCCTGGCCACTGTCCTAAGGTTTTGTCATCTTACGCAGTCCCCAGACCAGGCCCGCCAGGTGGCACAGACACGGCCCCACCCACAGGGGACCCTGTCCCAGGTGCACAGCTGAGTACCCAGCTCCCCCGGGAACCCTGATGGCCAGAGTGCGCGTTATGTTTCATACAGCTTTACTGAGACTTAGTTCGCAACCCACAGCTCACCCACTGAAGTGCACAATTCCATGGCTTTTCATCTATTCCCAGACCTGAGCAACCATCGCTATAGGCAATGTGAGAGTGTTTTCATCACCTCCAAAAGCGACCCCCTACCCCTTCTCCACTCCCACCTGTCCCCCACCCCCGAACAACCAGGATTCAAGCTTCCAGCTCTACAGACACCCCAGTTCTATGGACTGTCACACAAGAGTGGGGAACCACTCCCTTTTCCAGGCGATCTTCCCAACCCAGGGATTGAGCCTGGGTCTCCTGCATTGCAGACAGATTCTTTACTGTCTGAGCCACCAGGGAAGCCCCCACAACCACACATACTCGGGCTTTAAGAGCAGGCTTCTCTTCCCAGGTGTGATGCTGTTGGGGCTCAGTCTGTGGGCATCTATGCCTTGCTCCTTCTCACGATGGACACACCACAGCTGGTCATCCATGCGTTTGTGGACGGGTACCCGGGTGCCTCCACCCTTGTCTGTTGTGAGCAATGCCACTGCGGACACTCTAAGGCACTGTCTGTGTGGACACAGTTCTCTGGTTCTCGAGGGCACGCACCTCGGAGCGGAATTGCTGGTTGGAATGGGGGAAGCACTTAACCGACCAAGGGATCAATAGGCTGTGCTCTGCAGCAGTGGCGTGACGCTGTCCCACCCGCAGCATTCAGATTCTCCACGTTCCTCCTGGCACTTGCACCTCCCGCCTGTTCTGTCCAGCCATCGCAGAGTGAGCGCCGCGGTATCTCCTGCCGAAACCACACCTGGCCTCATGGTCCGCAGGGTGGACGTGCGCCTCTGCCGTCTGGCCCAGACACAGGTCTGCAAAGGCCTTCTTTCTGGTCTTATTCACGCATCTCTCCCTGGCTGGGAACCTTCTGGAATTCCAATCCCTTAACCCCACTCATCCTCTGGGGCCTGGGGCCAGGCCGAGGGCTGGGATGTAGACCAGGCCCCTCTCCCCATGAGCAGGGCAGAGGACAGAGGGCTGGGCAGATCCAAGGCCAGCACAGCACATCAGGACCCGGGCTCCAGAGAGGCAGCTGGGAGCAGGGGCTCCAGAGCCAAGAGGAGGGCTGGGTGGAGATCGGAGCCTGAGGATGGCAAGTCAGGGACAGACCAATGGTCAGGCTGGCCCTGCGGTGTCTACAGCGTGTCTCCAGTATGGTCCACGGAGTGGGTGGGTATGAAGGTCAGGGGTGGGCAGACGCTCCTGGCACTTGAGAGACACTTGCCAAATGGCTGCGAACAGTCCAGCAGTTCTAAACCACTGTGGACTTTTCAAAAGAAAAGACCTGCCTGGCGGCTCCCTGGAGTTGCACTTCCTAGGTCTATTTTGACGTGTGTGTGTGTTGTGTGTGTGTGTGTTGTGTGTGTGTGTGTTGTGTGTGTGTGTGTGTTTGGGGGTGTGTGTGTGTGTGTTGTGTGTGTTGTGTGTGTGTGTGTTGTGTGTGTTGTATGTGTGTGTGTTGTGTGTGTGTATCCAGGGCCGCGGGCACTCTGAGGCATGGACGATGGGCAGGGTGGGACTCCGAGTGGAGCCTACACAGCATGTTTCCCTGGGGGCCAAAGGAGACACGGAAAACATGAGCAGGCCCCAAGGTCACAGGCAAGTCACTTTTCAGTGGTGAAGAGGGGGCTAGTGGATTTCGTGCTCAACTGACTCATCTAATAGTCTGCTCGTTCCTTCCTTAGGGCCCGGCTCCCACAGTTGGCGGAGGAGGCCTGTTCTTCCCCTGGAGCCTGGACTCCCAACAAGGATGCTGTCCTGGGCTCGTCTTTCTTTCTGGGCCTTTGGTTTCTTTGACAAAACTGGATGGCTAAGCAGACTTACGGTCTGATTCTGGACACAACAGAATCTTTAGAGACACAAGGACTCCACAGGAGGAATGAGTGAGGGGAAGGCCTGAGAGGAGCCGGAGAGAGTCAGGTTCTCAAAGATCTACCAAGCGGGCTTCAGCTAAGATGTATTTGAATTTCAAATTTCACAAGGCACACACATTTTTCTAGTTGACACAAATCTTGGATGGGCCTAGATTTTAGAGCCAAATTTGATTCAGGCAAGGCTAGGTTTGAGAATTAATCAAGCTTTGTCACCCTTTAAGTGAAGCATAAAAAAAAAAACACCTTCAAATGAGAAAAGAACAATAGCTGAGCCTTGGGATGTGGGCTGAGAACCAAGGCAAAGCCCCTGGCCAGTGAGTTCTGCTTCACCCTCCTCAGCACCAGCTGTCCTTGGGAGAAGGCACAGGCAGACCGAGCAGAAAACCCTGTAATTTCCAATGATCCAGTAAAAAGTGGTGAACTTCCTCTGTTGCAAACGTGGCTAGTTGCTTAGTACACAACCAAGGCAGTAAGTCTTCCCTGGGTACCAAAGAGAGCCAAGTCACTGGCCTATTCTCCGTGGCTACTAGGAAGCTCAGAGACAAGAGTGTACTGATCTAGGGCACTGTGTGGGCACTCAGCACCACAGTTCAGTTCACACATACACGCATGCACGCACGCACAGCCTCTCCTAGCCACGCCCACTCCTCCAAGTCTTGACCAGTGCACCAAATATGGTTTCCCTTAGTCCAGAAGTTTCCAATGGTATTTCGCTTCTTTCCTGAAAGAGTTGGCAAAAGAAGTTAGAAGCACAGAAATGCCCTGCAGGTGGGGGTGACGGTGTTCTGGGAGAGGATCTTACACAAAAATAGGCAGTGGGCACCTGGGGAGGAGGTGTGAAACCACACAGTCCGCCTGCACCTTCCCTGCCCTCTGAGCCTCCCTCCCTGTGGGGAAGGGGGTAGGTCCTTCTGTCCACTGTGCAGGGCTGAGACAGCGGGATGTGACGGGAGGAATGCACCAGGTGCAGGGCTGCTCCCGAGAGCTCAGCCCGGGCTGCCCGGGGCCCCAGGGTCACGGGCTCGTCCTGCCCTTGGGCGCTCATCAAGGTGAGCACCGCGTGAGACCAGGGCCCTGCTCTCAAGGCGCCAAACGTCGTGTGTTTTTAAAAGTCACTGAGGTAGCTAATTAGTTCATAAACCAGAATGCCTCCTCCCCAGCACCCGGGGAGGGAGACCGCTCCAGACCCGCACGTGTAATTACCCTCCAGTTGAGAACAGCTCCTGAGGAGCCATTTGGCTCTCTTGGGTAAATAATTTACTTTTACAACTTTTCATTAAAGATTAAAGGGAATTAAATTAAAATTAAGGCGAGCTGGAGGGGGGACGCGTGAGGCTGGGAGCTGGCTCGTGGAGATGTTCTCAGGCTTCCTGGGCACGTCTGCGCAGGGGCTGGTTGGTGGGGAGCCCGAGGCGGCTGTGGCCCACGTGGCCCATGGCTGCCAGGGACCCTGCAAACCTGCGTCAGTGATGGGGAGAAACGCACTCGGCCCACACCACCCGCCGGGTCAGGGGTCCCCCTGCCCATGGTCTTCCTCCCGGGCGAGCAGGGTGGCAGAGCTCAGACCACGTCCTGGTTCCGGGAGAGCCAGAGCTTCTGCCTCCTCCCCTGATGCAGCCAAAGGGCTGCAGTGTGGAGCTGGGAGACAGCTGAGCTCCAACCTGAGGCAGAGGAGTGCCCAATAGGCTCAAGGGGTGACGGCGGGGACCATGGGTGAGCCGGGAGATGGCTGAGCTCCAACCCAGGGCAGAAACATGCCCGACAGGCTCGAGCGGTGACGACGGGAACCATGGGCAGCGGTGCAGGCGCAGCTCAAGGTTGGGTGGGTGTGAAGAGCCTGTGTTTGGGGCAGGGTCTTGCCGGAGGGTGCCGTGCTGCTGGCTGGTCCCCTGTCTCCTCCCTGGCAGTGCGCCCCAGCCCCAAGGACTCAAGGCCCTGCCCACCTGCCCTGTCTGCCTGGGGGCCTGCTGGGCTGGCCCTTCCCTCATGGAACACTTGCCCTTGAGACGTTCTGGCAGGTGGAGGCCGGCTGGGTGTTCACCAAACCAGTCCCTTTCCCCCAGGGCTTGGTGCCCACAGCAGTAAGGCGTGGACGCAGGCTTGAGTCACGGCCAGGGGACAGTAGGGGGACAATGCCACACACCCTGCAAAGCTAGCCCACAGACTCATCCCTCCTGCAGTCCCTGCTCGGCCGGGTGACAGAACTAAAGACGCTGAGACAGGACCGCCAGGGACCGCCCCATGAGCCCCAGACAGACCCCACCACCCACACCATGAGACATAAAGTAAGCCTGCTGTGTTGGGCCCCTGAAATTTGGGGCTGTTTGTTACAGCTGTGCAGCTTACAGGCCTCCAGAGCTCGTCTATCCAAACCGTCTCCTTTCAGAAGGGACGCTGGGACCCGGTGCGGAGCCAGTGTGCCCAGGGCCGGGCTGTGAATCTGATGCTGGGTGGGTCCTGGGATCCAGGGGCCCCTCCCTTCCCCTCTGGAACAGAAGTGCCTTCTGCACAGGGAACACCACCACTGCATGCTGGAGACAGGGCCTGCATTAAGTCCTCTGCCTTCAACCTCCTCTTTCTGGACAAGCACCTCAGATGACCGACGATAAACCAGGGGAAAAAACGGGACAAAAGAATGAATGCTGTGCCTGCTGGCTGGTGGCATTATGCAAAGACATCATTCTGAAGACAGCAGAGAATTTAAAATGACTCCGCTGTCCCCGAGCAGCATCCCTACCTTTTCAATCTCTCATTTTTCATCTTCTCTCAAGACTTTCTCAATAAAGCGGTGATCACTGCCACCCAGGCAGGCCTCTCTGCGGCTCCCGTGGCTCTGCACCCAGCCTGGTCCTCCCCACACAAGGTCACCCCAGCCCCGGACCGCCTCATCCTCAGGGTCAGACCACACAGGTCGCTGCTAGCACCAGGAAGATAGGGAGGAATCTAAGTCCTTCCTTCCCAGATGAGAGAGCTGAGGGCTGGAGGGAGGGGCACGTGTGTGTTGGGGGGTCATCCCAGCGGGCACAGGAAGGGGCTGTGCAGCTGGTTTCATTCCACTGGACCTTTGCACAGGCTGTTAAAGCTGCCCTGTCTGCCTGTCCAGCTCAGCCTCACCTGCGCTGCGCTCAGCACTCGGCATTTACCTGGGGTCCTGCCTGCACAAAAATGTGTGCACGCCTTCCTCCGTCCCCTGGTGCCCAGCAGGGCCCGGGTACGTTGGGTCTCCCCAGGATTTGCAGACCTTCTGCTGTCTGGTAATGGGGCCAGGCCTAGAAGCCAGGTCTCTGGATTCCTGGGTCAGTCCAGAGGATTGGAGGGTGGGGGGAGACAGCTAAGAAGAAGAGAAAGGGTTTCCATTGAGAAGATGTAAAAGGGTACTGATACAGGATTGATGGCCTCCAGAGTATTCTAGACCAAGCTGAAGGCCGCCTGCCGCTCCTCCTCTGCTTTCCCTTCCCAGCGCCCTGTGACACCCCTCCTGCCATCCATCACCTCCTCACAGGACCCCCGATACTCTCTGCCTTGCCAGCTCCTCTGGTCCTTTCCAAAACTCAGCTCGAGCAGCACTATATCCAGGAAGACTTCCTGAATCACACCCAGCCTTGAACAAGGCTATATCATGTATAGCCTCATGCCAGGATTTTCCACTGACAAAATGTCTCATTGATTTGAAGCTCATTGAAGGTGAGCTTTTTGAAGGCAGGGCTCAGGGTTCAGTCACTGACCTGATGAATGAACAAGGCCTGCCTATGGCTTGCTGTGTGACCTTAGGGAAATCACTTAACTTCTCTGAGCCTCTGCTTGCTCATCTATATATAACATGGGAGAAATGAACTGGATGGCTTCAAGACAGGCTTCACGGTGCTCAGGCCTGGGCTCAGCCCTCCAAGTCCACTTCAGACCATTCTCTCTACTGAGCCAGGGCGGCATGCGGGCTCACTTGGCATCTAGTCGCTGTGCCAGGACTGTCCCCCCACAGCCCCCAGCCCCAGTCTCAGCCTTTTTGCACACGGCCCAGGGCCTGACACCTGCCTGGTTCTCGATCAACATTTATCATGTCAAACAGACTCTTTAAGTAGTGACAGCCAAAGCTTCCCATAGACACGTAGCATCCCAGAGCACACAGATCATTCAGGAAGGACACGGGCCACAAGAGAACCTGCCTAGCGGCCTGTGCGCCCAAACCACGGGGCCGGGCCACTGGACAGACAGGGCGGTGCTGAGCCGGCTGCCCTGTGACAGACTGGGATCGGGGTCGGGCCACTCCTGGCTGTGAGAAGGGGCACCCGTTGAGCCCCCAGGGCACTGCCCTGCTGAGATGTGGCCACCAGCCCTTTGGCAGGTGGTGGGCTTAGGGGCTCAGGAGGAGGCGGTAAGGGAGCCCCCCGTGGACCCTCTGCCCCGGCCAGGGCAGGCAGCACCGCAGAAAGCCCCTTGGTGGATCTCAGTGTGTATGGCAGGGGGTGGGGCTGAGGCCTGCACAAACCCACTGCCCCTGCCCCGACCCGGGGCACAGGGGTCAGACAGGGCAGGGAGACTCCAGAGCACACCAGCCTGCAGACGATGGGCCCGCCAGGCCGTCCACACGGCAAGGACCTTGTGCTGGGCCTGAACACCCTCACCAGAGGCAACCCTGTGGACGGAAGCCCTGGCCTGGCGGGCCCCTGAGCAGCCCAGAGGCTCCGGGGGGCTGACACACAGGAGGGTCCAGACTTTCTTGGACTAAGGCGGGCCCCCTGCAAATGAGTGTGGGCCAACCAGCTCCTAGGGGCCCGTCTCCCAGGGGCCTGTGCCAGCTCCCGTCTGCTGCCCTCCATGTCCCCTTCACCGGAGCCGCGCCCAGTGGAGGACAGGTGTCCAGGGGCTGCTGCCTCTCCTGCTGGCCGGGCCCCCCGTGTGCAGAGGAGGAGCTGGGGCCAGGCTGCACACCGTCCCGCACAGCGTGCTGGGGCCAGGCCGGGCTCAGGCTATGGGGCCGCCTGGGCAGCCCTGAGCCGGAAGAGAAGGCCTTAGCCCAGGGGCCCACAGCTGACTCATGGCCCTCTGCCCCCAGACGAGCCTCGCACCGCTCTGGAAGGACTGCTGGCTTCTCTGATGCACTCAGTGGCCCCAGAGGCCCCACAGCCAAGAAGGTTTCCCTCTCCCTGCAGGCTCCTGTGCCCTTGCTCCCTCCTCCGAGAAGCCCTCCTGCACCTGCCCAAATACAGCAAGGAGCCCCTAAAGCTCCTGCCAACTCCCCCCCCCCGCCACAATTCCTGGCCCTGTCTGTCTCTGAGTTTAAAGCTCTGAGCTGTGACTGCTTTTTTCTTAGCATCAAGCAGGGCGTGAGCTCCTCCAACGTCACCAGGGCTTCGTAGCCCCCAGCGGTGAGGCTCCAGGCCCTCAGTCCCTGCTCAGACCCCCGGCAGCCTCCTTCAGTGCTGGCTGATGGAATGGGTGAGCTCTCAAATCTCTTCCAGGTCACGGCACTTCCCATCTGGCCCTGCTACAGAAAACAGCAGGCCTGTCCCCCCAGCCCCCAGCCTCAGGGCCTGCGTTTAAATTTGCAGAGGACGAACTTCTCACCCCCTTGGCTAGGGACCCCTATGAGAAGGCCTCTCGGCTCAGAGGCTGCGTCCACCCTCCGCTCCTGTAAACGGGTCGAGCCTCAGTCGAAAGCTGACATGGGCCTCACTGGTTGTTTGCCCAGTGGTTTCTCATTAACTGAAAATGAAAAATTAAAGACAAAAAGTCTCCAGGGATGCAGGAGGGTGGGGGTGGGGATTAGGGGCTCGCTGATGACCCTGGGGAACTGGGCCTCCACCACTCCCCGGAACACAGTCACCTCCCTGGACCATGTCCGCAGCTCGGGTACAGCAGGGCCGGGGCAAGGCCAGCCCGTGTGACCTCACCAGACCTCCCGTGACACCAGGCCGTGTCTCCGCAGCCTTCATTACCTGCTGGCAATGGCTGAGCGAGACCGGGAGGGGTCCGCCTGCTCCTGTGTCCCCAGCAGGTGCTCAGGACACGAAGTGACCCAGCGCTCCCCATCCTGCAGCAGCAGGCGCACCAGGGCCACCACCTGCTCGGGGCCCCTGGGTGTGTGGGGCTGCCTCTTCCCTGGGGAGCTGGGGGGATGGCAGCGCGATGTCATCAGGGCACCGAGCTCTGGGGGGCAGGGCACACGTGACCCCCGCCCAGCCTCAGAGGCTATCAGATCCCAGTCTCCTGTGGAGGGGGTCTCTGGTCTAGGAGCCGGCAGGCCCATCTGAGAGCCCCGGCTGAGTCTGGGAAACGCCATGTTCGTGGCTCAGTGAGTGGACCCGGCACCCAAGGCTGGTACAAAAGAAACCCGGGTCACCTGCATTCACCCTAACAGCTTATCACCAGGCCTGTGGCGTGTGTGGCCTAATCTCAACCCGATCACCCCCAAGGAGTGGGGGCCTCGGGACTCCAGGCCTGGGTTCAGACCTCCATGCCAGATGGGTATCCAAAACCTGTGTCTCTGCACTGGAGTAAGTGAATGGTGCGCGATCAGCCCTGGTGCCCTGGCCAAGGCCTGAGGAGCAGATGCGACAGCTGCCCTAACCATAACCCAAACCCTAAACAATAACCCCTAATCCTAACCCCCAACCCTAAACCCCAAACCTTAACCCCTAATTATAACCCCCAACTCTAACCCTAACACCTAACTCTAAAACCCAACCCCTAACCCTAGCCCCAAACCCCTAACCCTAGCCCCGCGGCGCTGCTGCCCCGCCTGCCCCCGCCGCATCCGTGAAGCAAACCCTCTGCCTCTTTCACCTCCCCCTGCCCCCAGCAGCCCCACTTCCGCACACACCCAGGTCCTTTCGTCCGCCCATGTGACCCAGAGCCCTGCCTCCCTGTAGACGGTCGATGGCGTCTCTCAGGCCGGGCCTGCGGTCAGAGGCCGAGCCCCTCAGCCCTGAACAGGCCAGGAAACATCTTGGGAGATGAGTTCACTCAGCCCTGACAGCTGGGGAACCATGGAGCCCTGGGGCCCTGGGGATTCATCAGAGGGTGGGGGCGCTGCGGGGCTCACTTGGTTCTGGAAGTCCCCGGGGCATGTGCCAGCCACCCTGGAGCTCCTCCTAGTGTGACGACACTCTCGGTTGTAAGATGGTGGGTTCACCGCTCACTGCCCCTGGGGTGGGCACCGGTCAATGACTCCTTTAACCCCTGTGCCCCCCAGCACCCTGCTCCCCTGCTGCAGAGAAGGTATCAGTTGCCATTTTATGGATAAGAAGGCTGAAGCCCAGAGAAGTTAAGGAAAGGCTTGGTATCACCTGGGCTGCCCCACACCCGCGCTTGTGCCTGGGACAACTTGACTTAGTCCTGGAGGCCGGTCAGACTCCTTGCCCCTCCGGGAAGTCTGACCTGGGCTCCAGGCGAAGCTCTCCATCCTTACCTGACCCCCAGATGGCATCACAGTTGCCCCTTCCTCCCAGAACCGCCTCCTCTGGGCTGTGAGCCTGTGCCCCCTCCCCTCTGAAACCTGGCCCCCACGCCAGGCTCTTTCCAGGCCCCCCATTCTGCTCCAATGCACACAGCGGGCCAGGCCCCCGGCTGCCCCACGTGGCATCAGATGGACCCTGCAGATGCCACCAGACGCTCCTTTTCACTCCCACCTCCAGCAACGCCACTCCACCCCTGCTTCAAGAGAGGCCCCGAGGATGGGGTGAGTGTGGGGGTGAGTGCAGCTCCCAGGCTGGGGGCCAGGGCAGCGTGGGGGTGAGGGCAGAGAGAGAGATGTGTGCAGGGCGAGGGTCCTTAGAGGGAGGGCTTGGGGTGGTTTTCGGAGAAGCACAGAGGAGGTGACGCCCGGCCCAGAGAAGCCTGTAAAGGAGCAGGTGTGGGGACCTTGAATCGCTGAGCTGGAGGGGACGGGGTGATTATTCAGCCTCTCTGCCCCACCCACGCGCCCTCCTGGTTTGATCGATCAGCCTCCTACCTTCACGTGAGAGGCAGCCCGTACCTCTCTGGGCCAACACAGCACTGCTTCCAGGAGAAAAAGGGAATGTTTAAAAGCAACAGGACACTGACTGTGTGCCGTGTTGTCTGCTTCATTAGCAGGAAAGCCATTTCAGTCTCAGAGCAGCACCCTGGATAGGGGAACCAAGGCTTCTCACACATGGGGGCTGCTGAGGCCTTTGCTACCGAGGGCTGCAGAAGAGACCTGCCAGGCCAGGCCCACCACGTCACCAGCCGGGCTCAGGGCAGGAGCACAGGCGGGGACTGCCTCCCCTGGGCCAGATATCCAGCAGCTCTAAACCAGGCTGGCCAACCAGGACGGAAGGCGCCCCATGCTCCTAACCTGACACACACACCTCTGTCGTGGCTGGGAGCCCGAGTCCAGGTTTACAAGCATGGCCCTCAGAGTTCGGGGCTGGGACTGGACGCGGTGCAAGCACCAGGGCCGGGCGGTCCCCTCCCTCCGCACCCCGGAGTGTGTGCTCAGTCGCTTCAGTCGTGTCTGACTCTGCGCGACCCCATGGACTGTAGGCTCCTCTGTCCGTGAGATTCTCCAGGCAGGAATGCTGAAGTGGGTTGCCGTGCCCTGTTCCCAGCTCCAGCGCCCCTCAGCCAGGGTCTGGCTGCCCCCATGCCCCCTGCACCTCTGCTGCCCCCCTCCCTACGCGGCCCCCACCCCCCGGGTCTGGTACCAAGTTCAGGTCCCTGACTGACATGCTCCGCAGCACACAAAGCAGTGAGGACCACAGATGACCCTCCGCGGGGCACGGGGGGGCCCCTGGCCACACCCCACACATGCCGATTGGGGGTGGCCCCAGGCTGAACAGGCTGGATCACAGCTGAAGGTACCTCGGCGGTGCCCACTGATACACACAGGGCAGCCCACCCCCGCCTTGAGGCTGGCTGGAGGGAGGGCTGCTGCTTTAGAGACCCCCGAAGAAAGGCTGTAATGAGAACGTCAGGAACCGGCATGCAAATCAGGACGCTGGAAACAGTTTGTTCTCCAGAACAATTTCATCATCGCCACCACCACCTCCTTCCAAGCAGCGCCTCTTTGCTTAGGAAGGGGGTGGGCCAGTCAGGCCAGGCTCCGTGGGGCCAGAAGCACTGGGCAGCCCCTCTTTGCAGCAGCTGACCCAGAAAGTGAGGGTGGAAACCCAGGCCCAGGCTCTGGGGGTCACAGGGCTGCACGGTTGGGGTGGAACCCTGAGCCCACCACTAGCCACCCCACCACCCGGCTTCCTGGAAGTGGAACAGGTCTTAGTAACGGGGCTGGTGGAAACGTCTATATTTTCTCATCAAACAGGAAAGAGAAGGGTATTCACTGAGGGCCTTGGCTTGACACTAGCAGGATGCAGACACAGCAGCAGGCATGTTTCAAATGACTCTGTCTTCTCAGTAGCCCAGTGACGGTTGAGAGAGAAAAATACCCAGGCTCGGAGAGGCTAAGTGATATGATTGTACCCTCAGGCGGTGCTGGGGTCAAAGCGTGGCTCTGTCTGAACGCATGGCTCAGGGTTTTTCACCAAAACCATACTAAGGCCTGGCCTTCTGGAAGAATGAGACACACTGTGGACTCATCTAGGAAAACGACTGTCTACTGAAATTTGCCTTTATACAGACCTAGAGAAACAGGATCTGGGGAAAGCTGTGGTCCGTCTTCCCCTGCAGAGAGCCCTTTAGGTCTGTCCTGTCATCCGTCTGCTCACCCGGCTCAGGTATTCTCACGGAGCCCACAGGAAAGCAGCAGACAAGTGAACACACACACACACAAGTGCACACGTCTCAGCTGGCCGGTGGGCAGTCCTGCGGCGTGGAGGGCAGGGTGGGAGGCCGATATACACTGGCTGTCAGGAATGTTCTCTGAGCAGGGGCCGGACGGACAGATGGACATCTGCAGAAAGAGTGCTGGCAAAGGAAGAATGGGTACAGAGGCCCCAGAGACCAGGCAGAAGCGTGTGGTCCTTCCATCAGCTGAGATGGAAAACACAGCGGACCTTGGCCTTGCGGGCTCACCAGGGCTGCAGGGAGCCGGCAGTGCGGGATGGGTCAGGGGGCTCCCGCGGGTGACCAAGGAGGGGACGGAGCTGCGGCGGGGAAGGAAGGTGCAGTCAGACCTGGCGGTGTTCTGGAGGCTTCGTGAGTGCGTCTCTGGTGTGGAAGGCACCCGGGGTGGAGCCTGAGCCACTGCGTGAGCTGATTAGGGAAGGGGCCACTGGGGAGTCTGGAGTAAGCAGAACGTGATTTGGGCGTGGTGAGCCACAGGGTCCCTTAGACACGCAGGGAGGTGTGCGAGGGGCTGAGGGCAGGCGCGGACACAGACACGTGTCCTGGTACGCAGGCGCCGCGGAAACACCGCGCTCGGTGAGAGCTGGGTGCAGGGCCACGTGCCCTGCGATGCGCTGACACGGACCGTCCAGACAGGCAGATGGCGAGAGAGGAAGCGGATGGGCCCGGGGGGGACGGGGAGCGACAACTATTGGGCACGGACTCTCGTGGCGGGGCCGGAGACTGCTCTGAAACCAGACAGCGGCGCTGGCGGCATGGCTCTGTGAGGACACCAGAGCCAGAGGGGCGACGCCTGTGACGCACGAGCCGCGCCCCCGCTGTGAGGAAGGAGCTGAGGGCGGGACGAGGCAGAGCTGCACTGGGTGAGAATCCCCGCGACGCCTGGGGGCGGGGGACGAGGACAGACGGCAGGGCAGTGGACGGCGTGACCCCAGGGAGAAACGTGTCCAGGAGCCGAGGGGACGAGGCGGGAGGAGGGCGATGCGATCAGCGATGGCGGGGCCCCAGGCAGTGAGCGAGGGGCAGGAGGGGGCTCGAGACAGCCGGTGAGAGGGAGGAGCAGGGGGAAGCGCTCACTGACACTGCGGCTGCAAAGGAGGAAAACGGGGTGGCAGGAGGCGTGAAGCCGTGCGGGTCACAGCGTCTGTGCCAGCGAGCGCCACCCTGGAGGGAGGCAGGGATGGGAGACGGCAGTGAGAGGACAGAGCCCGTCGCAGAGGGAGGACGCCCACGGCCCACGCCCCTGGCCGCTCTTCACACCAGGCTCCAGCACGGCCCTTGTCTTGGGGCGCCTGCCCCACTTTCCCAGCACCCGGTTGGATGCCCACTCAGCCGGATAGCCTACCCCTCCGGCGAGTGTACTTCCAGAGTCTAAATGCCAAGGACACACCAGTCCCACAGCTGGCATCGTGGGGCAGCCCTCATCCCCAGGGGTTCTGTGCGGATCAAGGGAAGGATGGCCAGATCTGAGCCAGCCAGGCCCAGGGGATCTGAGTCCCCTCGCCTAGGTGAGCTTTGGGTGTCTGATCCCACCAAAGGGTTCCAGGGGCCTCGGGGTGAAGGAGACGCCAATGCCTGGCAGAAAGTGTGTGTGTTCTGGTCCCATGACTGCATGTCTCTGCCACCCCACCCCCTGCCGCGACAATGCCCCTCCAGGGCTTCTATCTTCTCTCCTGGCTCAGGCCTCACACCTGGCACACAGCAGGTCTTCAGCAACGCAAGACCAAGGGTCATTAAAGGTGCTCTGTGGTCAGTCTCGGTCAGCAGATACTTGGGTTCCCCCAGAGGAATACTGAGCACCTCTCTGGGCCACCCAGAGCTGGGGGAGGGTCTCACCCCACGTCCATGCACCCTGCCAGCCCTCCCTGCCCCCGGCTGGTTCATCTGTCCTCCACCCTCTTGCTCCTTGCTTACAGACCATGCTCAGAGGGGTCTGGGTAGACGCTGGAGTTCTGGGAGCAGGAGAAGGGAGGACCAGGTGGAGCTGGGGAGAGTCCACGATGGGTGGGGGCTCTGAAAGCTCAGCCCACCTCCGCAGGGTCCTGGCCACCCCCCTGGAAGCACAAGCATGTGGTGTGGACTTGTGCAAGTCTGTGCCTTCCTGGACAGAAGGTGCAAAGTTTTTATCTGATCCTTGAGATACCCTGGGGCCCCGAGGGGTTAGCCGCCAGTGTCCTGAAGGGTGGCTGGGCCCAGGCAGGAGGAGGAGAGGTGAGGGAAAGAGACTGAGTTAGGAGGAGGAGACAGGAAAGGAAATGAAGGGGGGTCCGAGATTTGTGTGTGGCTCAGAATCCCCATCAAGGGCTGACAAGAGAAGGCGGATTCTGAAGTCCCTCGGGCAGGCCATGGAGCCAGGTTCCCCGGGGGAAGGGCAGGCCCCACGTGCGGAGTCAGGGGAGACTCTGGAGGCTGAAAGCAAGAGCAGTAGGCATGGGTGTGCGACACCCGTGTTCTCGGAACGCAAGGCCCGCTCCCCTCTGCTCGTGAGTTACACCCAAGACAGCCCTTCTCCCACAAGTGGATTTCCACCCACAGGGCGAGGACGATCCACCCAGACCACACGCCCATCACCCCTCCCATCAGGGACCTCGGTGGGGCTGGGAGTGGGAGACTCACTCAGCCAGGTTCTCCGGCACCTGATCCAGAGCTCAGAAACCGGCGGTGGCCCCGTTAAGGACTCAGAACTCTTTATCCCCAAAAGGGTTACAAGTACACAAATGATCACGGAGCAATTTTCATAAACACAACATCTAACACACAAAGTGACTCAACAGCAGGCTGTTCTGCTTTTTTCCCCTTTTTTACAAGGCCCCAAGGGGACCTGCCAAACCCCTTTGGCCCCAAACATCGAGGAACAGCCACAGGAAGGAGGAGGAACTTTCCTGCCTTGTTGGGGCGGGGACTTGTCCCTGGATGGGTGGCCTCTCAGCTCCGCCCCCACCTGGGAACAGAGGCGGCCAGAGCCCTAAGGCCCCACCCCACCACCCTGGGACCGGTGCTCTGCAGTGCCCCGAGGCCCCAGGCCACCTCTGAGCCTCCATCCCCAGGGTGAGCATGACGGCTGTAGGCTCATAACCCCCCAAGGTGACAGACCGCTTTTCTGCAAATGCATGCTGTGGCCCCAACTGCAGCATTCCCTCAAAACACAGGCACTGACCCCTGCACCAAGGTCTCTGATACAGATGCGCACTCACATCAGGGCTCTCAAGTTTACCAGCCCTGGACTTCGGAGGGGTCAGGCCACTTCAGGCATTTCCGATTCCTTCTCTGTGACGTGCTAACCTGGCATCGCGTGGGGACGCGCAAGCTAGTCCCTGAAAAGGCACTCAGCCCAAGGTGTTTGCCCTTAGGGTCTCCAATTCCAAGCTCCCCACCAGAGAAGACCACAGAAGGGTCTCAGGGCTGGGGTCTGCCTGCACCGGCGTCCAAACCTCGCTCCTCCCGAGCACCTTCCTCAAGGGGAAAGCCAGGCCCACATCGCATCCCCTGCGAGCGTCTGTTCACCAGAGGGGATCGCTGGTCTGGGCGTCCACGAGCTCACTGCTACAGCATCATCACAGGTCCTGACTCGCTACTACAAGTGTATGCCCCTCACATGACTGCGAGTCTGGGCACAAGCCCACAGACAGTCACAGCACTGTACCTGCTGCTGCCCCCTACTGAGGCCGTGAGGCCCACGGTGACGACCACGGCCTTCACACAACACCTGTCTCACTGCTCACAACAGCCGTGCCAGGTGAGAAGGGCGAGTCCTCAGATCACAGGCAGCCTCCGAGGGCTCCAGGAGCACACCACCTGCCCCGACTGATCGCAAAGCCCTGCCTTCGCACGTGTTCTGAAGCAGGTGGTCAGTCATCTCCAGGCAGGGAGAAATGCAAGGCGCCAGCAGATGAAGCCTGAGACAGAGAGATGGACCCAGGTGGGGGTTCGGGCAAAAGAAGGTGGGAGGGCAGGGAGAAGCTTCCAGATGCAGGAGACACGGAAGCTGAGGGCAGAGATGGGAAGGTGGTGGGAGCTGGCCGGGCCCACACTCCAAACAGAGGCAGGAACCCAGCAGACACACCGGGGCTGCGTCCAAGGAGAAGCACAGACAGCTGATGCCCACGTGGCGAGAAGCCAAGCCTGGCCAGCGGGCAGAGAAAGTAGAGAGGAGGCTGTGCTTTTCCGTGCTGACCCAGTGGACTGGCACAGGTTTCTAAGGAAAATATGAGCCACTGCTGGCAAGCGTCAAGGGAAATGGATATTTACAGACACGGCTGGTTATCATCTAGAAGCTATATTGTGTATGCAGGGCAATCTCGAAATGAGTAGCAAACAGCATCGAGAAACAGACACAATGAGAGGATGAGTTCACTTCCAGGAGGTTACGGGTGTGGGTGCATTTGGATTATAACACGGAGAGACTGGAAACCGCCTATGGTCCAAAAATAGAGTGGACAGGCTAAATGGGATAGGAAACATACATTACGTAGGTTAGCGTATGAAAGAGCGCTACACAGTCACGAAACAGCATCCTATGGACGCCCATCTGTTACCAAAAGCCAGCGACTGTGCACGTGAGGCAGGGTGGTCACGCACCTCTACTTTCCATTACACCTCGTTTTTATGAAGACAGCAAAGGTGAGCGTGAGGCAGGGTGATCACGCACCTCTACTTTCCGTTACATCTCGTTTTTATGTAGACAGTGACTGTGCGCGTGAGGCAGGGTGATCCCGCACCTCTACTTTCCGTTACATCTCGTTTTTTGAAGACAGCGACTGTGCGCGTGAGGCAGGGTGATCCTGCACCTCTACTTTCCGTTACACCTCGTTTTTTGAAGACAGTGACTGTGCGCGTGAGGCAGGTTGGTCACGCACCTCCACTTTCCGTTGCATCTCATTTTTATGAAGACAGCGACTGTGCGCGTGAGGCAGGGTGATCCTGCATCTCTACTTTCCGTTACACCTCGTTTTTTGAAGACAGCGACTGTGCGCGTGAGGCAGGGTGATCCTGCACTTCTACTTTCCTTTACATCTCGTTTTTATGTAGACAGTGACTGTGCGCATGAGGCAGGGTGATCCTGCATCTCTACTTTCCGTTACACCTCGTTTTTTGAAGACAGTGACTGTGCGCGTGAGGCAGGTTGGTCACGCACCTCCACTTTCCGTTGCATCTCATTTTTATGAAGACAGCGACTGTGCGCGTGAGGCAGGGTGATCCTGCACCTCTACTTTCCGTTACACCTCGTTTTTATGAAGACAGCGACTGTGCGCGTGAGGCAGGGTGATCCTGCACTTCTACTTTCCTTTACATCTCGTTTTTATGAAGACAGCGACTGTGCGCGTGAGGCAGGGTGATCCTGCACCTCCACTTTCCGTTACACCTCGTTTTTTGAAGACAGCGACTGTGCGCGTGAAGCAGGGTGATCCTGCACCTCTACTTTCCGTTACACCTCGTTTTTATGAAGACAGCGACTGTGCGCATGAGGCAGGGTGATCCTGCACCTCTACTTTCTGTTACATCTCATTTTTATGAAGACAGCGACTGTGCGCGTGAGGCAGGTTGGTCACGCACCTCTACTTTCCGTTACATCTCATTTTTATGAAGACAGTGACTGTGCGCGTGAGGCAGGGTGATCCTGCACCTCTACTTTCCGTTACACCTCGTTTTTATGAAGACAGCGACTGTGCGCGTGAGGCAGGGTGATCCTGCACCTCTACTTTCTGTTACATCTCATTTTTATGAAGACAGCGACTGTGCGCGTGAGGCAGGTTGGTCACGCACCTCTACTTTCCGTCACGTCTCATTTTTATGAAGACAGCGACTGTGCGCGTGAGGCAGGGTGATCACACACCTCCAATTTCCGTTACATCTCATTTTTATGAAGACAGCGACTGTGCGCGTGAGGCAGGGTGATCCTGCACCTCTACTTTCCGTTACACCTCGTTTTTATTAAAAAAGCGACTGTGCACGTGAGGCAGGGTGGTCACGCGCCTCTACTTTCCGTCACGTCTCGTTTTTATGAAGACAGCGAAGGTGAGCATGAAGCAGGGTGATCACACAACTCTACTTTCCATTACACCTCGTTTTTATAAAGCCAGCGACTGTGGGCGTGAGGCAGGGTGGTCACGCACCTCTACTTTCCATTACATCTCGTTTTTATGAAGACAGCGAAGGTGAGCGTGAGGCAGGTTGGTCACGCACCTCTACTTTCCATTACACCTCGTTTTTATAAAGACAGTGACTGTGCGCGTGAGGCAGGGTGATCCTGCACCTCTACTTTCCGTTACATCTCGTTTTTATGAAGACAGCGACTGTGCGCGTGAGGCAGGGTGATCACGCACCTCCACTTTCCGTTACACCTCGTTTTTATAAAGACAGCGACTGTGCGCGTGAGGCAGGGTGATCACGCACCTCCACTTTCCGTTACACCTCGTTTTTATAAAGACAGCGACTGTGCGCGTGAGGCAGGGTGATCACGCACCTCCACTTTCCGTTACACCTCGTTTTTATAAAGACAGCGACTGTGCGCGTGAGGCAGGGTGATCCTGCACCTCTACTTTCCGTTACATCTCGTTTTTATGAAGACAGCGACTGTGTGCATGAGGCAGGGTGATCCTGCACCTCTACTTTCCGTTACACCTCGTTTTTTGAAGACAGCGACTGTGCGCGTGAAGCAGGGTGGTCACGCGCCTCTACTTTCCGTTACATCTCATTTTTATGAAGACAGCGACTGTGAGCGTGAAACAGGGTGGTCACGCACCTCTACTTTCTGTTGCATCTCGTTTTTATGAAGACAGCGAAGGTGAGCGTGAAGCAGGGTGATCACGCACCTCTACTTTCCAGTACATCTCGTTTTTATGAAGACAGCGACTGTGCGCGTGAGGCAGGGTGATCCTGCACCTCTACTTTCCGTTACATCTCGTTTTTATGAAGACAGTGACTGTGCGCATGAGGCAGGGTGGTCACACACCTCTACTTTCCGTTACACCTCGTTTTTGAAGACAGCGACTGTGCGCGTGAAGCAGGGTGGTCACGCGCCTCTACTTTCCGTTACATCTCATTTTTATGAAGACAGCGACTGTGAGCGTGAAACAGGGTGGTCACGCACCTCTACTTTCTGTTGCATCTCGTTTTTATGAAGACAGCGAAGGTGAGCGTGAAGCAGGGTGATCACGCACCTCTACTTTCCAGTACATCTCGTTTTTATGAAGACAGCGACTGTGCGCGTGAGGCAGGGTGATCCTGCACCTCTACTTTCCGTTACATCTCATTTTTATGAAGACAGCGACTGTGCGCGTGAAGCAGGGTGATCCTGCACCTCTACTTTCCGTTACACCTCGTTTTTATGAAGACAGTGACTGTGCGCATGAGGCAGGGTGGTCACACACCTCTACTTTCCGTTACATCTCGTTTTTATGAAGACAGCGAAGGTGAGCGTGAAGCAGGGTGATCACGCACCTCTACTTTCCATTACATCTCGTTTTTATGAAGACAGCGACTGTGCGCGTGAGGCAGGGTGATCCCGCACCTCTACTTTCCGTTACATCTCGTTTTTATGAAGACAGCGACTGTGAGCGTGAAACAGGGTGGTCACGCACCTCTACTTTCTGTTGCATCTCGTTTTTATGAAAAAAGCAACTGTGCGCGTGAGGCAGGGTGATCACGCACCTCCACTTTCTGTTGCATCTCGTTTTTATGAAGACAGCGACTGTGCACATGAGGCAGGGTGGTCACGCACAGGAAGACAGTGACCGTTCACGTGAGCAGGGTGGTCACGTGCCTCTACTTTCCGTCACACCTCGTTTTTATGAGATGCACACAGGAAGACAGCGACTGTGCGCGTGAGGCAGGGTGATCCTGCACCTCTACTTTTCGTTACATCTCGTTTTTATGAAGACAGTGACTGTGCGCGTGAGGCAGGGTGATCACGCATCTCCACTTTCCGTTACATCTCGTTTTTATGAAGACAGCGACTGCGCGTGAGGCAGGGTGGTCATGCACCTCTACTTTCCGTCACGTCTCGTTTTTATGAAGACAGCGACTGTGCGCGTGAGGCAGGGTGGTCACGCATAGGAAGACAGTGACTGTGCACGTGAGCAGGGTGATCACGCGCCTCTACTTTCCGTCGCACCTCGATTTTATGAGGTGCACACAGGGACTAACTGAGGCGACGACAAGCCTCTGCGCTCTCGGTCGCCACTCCTGGTCTGTGGGGTTGCTGCGGTGCTGAACTTCTCTGTGAGCACCTGTGTTACACGGGCACCAGTGCACGTCATGTCCGAAGCTGGGGCTACACTGTCAGATTCACTTACTGAAACGCTGCCACCTGCAGCTCAGAATGCGACTGCATCTGGAGTGTTCAAAGTGTTAGTCACTCAGGCGTGTCCGACTCTGTGCGACCCCATGGACCTCAGCCCGCCAGGCTCCTCTGTGCATGGGATTCTCCAGGCGAGAATATTGCAGTGGGGGGCCATTCCCTTCTCCAGGGGATCTTCACAACCCAGGGATCGAACCCAGTCTTCCTGCACTGCAGGCAGACTGTTCACCATCTGAGCCACCAGGGACTCCCGCTAGGGAAGCATTTGGAGAGCTGGCCCTTAAAGAGGTAATTAGACTAAAAGCAGCTCCTCAGGGTGGGCCCCAGTCCAGTGTGACCAGTGGAAGCAGGTCATGCAGAAGCTCCAGCGGGTGCAGAAGTCAGGGGCCCCGCTGGTCCCAGGGCTTTCTGGCACCCTTCCTCTGAGCCTCGGAGCCCCCAGGCCCTGCCTGGGGCAGGATGTAACTGACTTTAGCAGATGCCCAGCAGCCATCCTTGTGTGCCCCCTCTTCTGAAACAGGGACCTAACTGCACGCTTTCAAATAAAAAATGTACAAGGACAGCAGACTCTGCCCAGGACACCAAGGAATGGAACTGTGCAGCTGCGAGGAACCCCGCTGCCCACCTGCACCCACTGCCCCGGGGGGCGGGGTGACTGGCTCAAAGCAAAACCTGCAGGAGCAGCAGCTGACGAGGACACACGGCTCCTGATGTGGACCCCAGGACAGCCGTGGTGTGTGTGTGCGCATGACGCCCCCCAACCGCCCCTGCACAGCATCCACATCTGGGTCAGGTGTGTCCTGGGACACAGTTCCCGCAGCCCCCATGCCTGCTCAGAGCGGGGGACAGGCCCCCAGCAGGGATCCAGAAGGCTGCCCGGGTGGGATGGGCAGGGACACAACTCAGCGGATGGCGGCCATGTGTCGGTCGGAGCATGATTCTACTGCGGCCTGGCCTGCAGGGACAGCAGGGGCACCCGCTGCCTACACATGGCCAATGGCTGTTGATCTGTCCTGCCAATCTCTGAGGCCTATTTATAGCCCACTTACAGAACCTCCTGGGATCCAAATGGAGAGTGATCATGAGTCAAGTCAAATGGCCCACGTACACAAGCACAGGTGGGCACGGCCAGGGCAGGTCTACATGCACGGGGATGCAGAGGCATGGCTCCCTCCACAGCACCAAGCTCCGTGACCACCGGGCAGGCGGTGTGGTAAGGTCGGTCACGCCAGACCAACACCTGGCATACCTGGGTCCTTGCCTCTGTCTTTCCACGTGCTGGTGGCTTTAACAGGTTTTTAATGAAAATCCAGAGTAAACACTAGTGATAACTGGGATCATTAAAATTACAGTATGTGGAGATAAAGCTTCCCCAGGGCAGCCAGAGGCCCTGGCGACAACGGAGGAGCTCGTCCTGAGGCTCAATCACTCCCTGGTACCGGGCAAAGCAGCAGATGGAGGCAGCCCATCGTGGAAAATGAGGCGGGCTAGGGGAGGGCCTTTGATACTGTTCATGGGGTTCTCAAGGCATGTATACTGAAGTGGTTTTCCATTCCCTTCTCCAGTGGACCACATTCAGCTGTGGTCCATGTGATCAGATCAAAATGGTAGGATACTGAATAAGGAATTCCCCAGGTCGGTAGGTGCCCAGTATGCTACTGGAGATCAGTGGAGAAGTAACTCTATAAGGAATAAAGGGATGGAGCAAAAGCAAAACCAATACCCAGTTGTGGATGTGACCGATGATAGAAGCAAGGTCTGGTGTTGTAAAAAGCAATATTGCATAGGAACCTGGAATGTTAGGTCCATGAATCAAGGCAAATTGGAAGTGGTCAAACAGGAGATGGCAAGAGTGAACATAGACATTCTAGGAATCAGTGAATTAAAATGGACTGGAAAGGGTGAATTTAACTCAGTTGACCATTATATCTACTACTGTGGGCAGGAATCCCTTAGAAGAAATGGAGTAGCCATCATGGTCAACAAAAGAGTCTGAAATGCAGTACTTGGATGCAATCTTAAAAACGACAGAATGATTTCTGTTCGTTTCCAAGGCAAACCATTCAATATTACAGTAATCCAGGCCTATGCCCCAACCAGTAACGCTGAAGAAGCCGAAGTTGAACGGTTCTATGAAGACCTACAAGACCTTTTAGAACTAACACCCAAAAAAGATGTCCTTTTCATTATAGGGGACTGGAATGCAAAAGTAGGAAGTCAAGAAACACCTGGAGTAACAGGCAAATTTGGTCTTGGAGCATGGAATGAAGCAGGGCAAAGGCTAATAGAGTTTTGTCAAGAGAATGCACTGGTCATAGCAAACACCCTCTTCCAACAACACAAGAGAAGACTCTACACATGGACATCACCAGATGGTCAACACGGAAATCAGATTGATTATATTCTTTGCAGCCAAAGATGGAGAAGCTATATACAGTTAGCAAAAACAAGACCAGGAGCTGACTGTGGCTCAGATCATGAACTCCTTATTGCCAAATTCAGACTTAAATTGAAGAAAGTAGGGAAAACCACTAGACAATTCAGATATGACCTAAATCAAATCCCTTATGATTATACAGTGGAAGTGAGGAATAGATTTAAGGGACTAGATCTGATAGATAGAGTGCCTGATGAACTCTAGACGGAGGTTCGTGACATTGTAAAGGAGACAGGGACCAAGACCATCCCCATGGAAAAGAAATGCAAAAAAGCAAAATGGCTGTCTGGGGAGGCCTTACAAATAGCTGTGAAAAGAAGAGAAGCGAAAAGCAAAGGAGAAAAGGAAAGATATAAGCATCTGAATGCAGAGTTCCAAAGAATAGCAAGGAGAGATAAGAAAGATTTCCTCAGTGATCAATGCAAAGAAATAGAGAAAAACAACAGAATAGGAAAAACAAGAGATCTCTTCAAGAAAATTGAGATTCCAAGGGAACATTTCATGCAAAGATGGGCTCGATAAAGGACAGAAATGGTATGGACCTAACAGAAGCAGAAGATATTAAGAAGAGGTGGCAAGAATACACAGAAGAACTGTACAAAAAAGATTTTCATGACCAAGATAGTCACGATAACGTGATCACTGACCTAGAGCCAGACATCTTGGAATGTGAAGTCAAGTGGGCCTTAGAAAGCATCACTACGAACAAAGCTAGTGGAGGTGATGGAATTCCAGTTGAGCTATTTCAAATGCAGAAAGATGATGCTGTGAAAGTGCTGCACTCAATATGCCAACAAATTTGGAAAACTCAGCAGTGGCCACAGGACTGGAAAAGGTCAGTCTTCATTCCAATCCCAAAGAAAGGGAATGCCAAAGAATGCTCAAACTACCGCACAATTGCACTCATCTCACACGCTAGTAAAGTCATGCTCAAAATTCTCCAAGCCAGGCTTCAGCAATATGTGAACCATGAACTCCCAGATGTTCAAGCAGGTTTTAGAAAAGGCAGAGGCACCAGAGATCAAATGGGCAACATCCGCTGGATCATGGAGAAAGCAAGAAAGTTCCAGAAAACCATCTATTTCTGCTTCATTGACTATACCAAAGCCTTTGACTGTGTGGATCACAATCAACTGTGGAAAATTCTTCAAGAGATGGGAATACCAGACCACCTGAGCTGCCTCTTGAGAAACCTGTATGCAGGTCAGGAAGCAACAGTCAGAACTGGACATGGAACAACAGACTGGTTCCAAATAGGAAAAGGAGTACGTCAAGGCTGTATATTGTCACATTGCTTATTTAACTTATATGCAGAGTACATCATGAGGAACGCTGGGCTGGAAGAAGCACAAGCTGGAATCAAGATTGCCAGGAGAAATATCAATAACCTCAGATGTGCAGATGACACTACCCTTATGGCAGAAAGTGAAGAGGAACTCAAAAGCCTCTTGATGAAAGTGAAAGAGGAGAGTGAAAAGGTTGGCTTGAAGCTCAACATTCAGAAAACAAAGATCATGGCATCTGGTCCCATCACTTCATGGGAAATAGATGGGTAAACAGTGGAAACAGTGTCAGACTTTATTTTTTTGGGCTCCAAAATCACTGTGGATGCTGATTGCAGCCATGTAATTAAAAGACGCTTGCTCCTTGGAAGGAAAGTTATGACCAACCTTGATAATATATTAAAAAGCAGAGACATTACTTTGCCAACCAAGGTCCGTCTAGTCAAGGCTATGGTTTTTCCCGTGGTCATGTATGGATGTGAGAGCTGGACTGTGAAGAACGCTGATCGCCGAAGAATTGATGCTTTTGAACTATGGTGTTGGAGAAGACTCTTGAGAGTCCCTTGTACTGCAAGGAGATCCAACCAGTCCATTCTAAGGGAGATCGATTCTGGGTGTTCATTGGAAGGACTGATGCTAAAGCTGAAACTGCAATACTTTGGCCACCTCATGCGACGAGTTGACTCACTGGAAAAGACTCTGATGCTGGGAAAGGTTAGGGGTGGGAGGAGAAGGGGACGACCGAGAATGAGATGGCTGGATGGCATCACCGACTCTGTGGACATGAGTTTGAGTGAACTCCGGGAGTTGGTGATGTACAGGGAGGCCTGGCGTGCTGTGATTCATAGGGTCGCGGAGAGTCGGACACGACTGAGTGACTGAACTGAACTGAACTGAGGGGAGGGCCACCACAGAGGGGCCTCAGCATTGACGGAGCAGCGGCCTCCCGCTCACACGGCCCCCTTCCCCACGCTGCCCTCTCCACGCCCAGCCATGCCAGCATCCCCCAGGCACCCATCACACCCACTGGGCTGGATGCCCACCCTCTCTGTGGGCCTGTGGCCATGCAGCCCTGCCACCTGAAACCAACTGGCCAGTTACTGTATTCCTTCTTCCAATGACCCTTCACCAGCTCCTTCTACGTGTCAGGTGTCCTTCTAGAAAGAAGACAAATCTCTAGAAAGAAAGAAAATAGACAGGCAAACAAGGGCCTGCTTTCCCAAAGCCCGGGTTCTTGTGGGGAAGGTAGAAGCATTCAACTGGCACACCGCACGTCGCTGAGGGGCTGGTCGAGGAAGGAAACGGGACGGGGGTGGGAGAGACGTGGGCTGGCTGGAAAGGCGGTGGGGGGTGGGCAGGTGAGGGGTGTGAGCACAGCTTCCCGGGCTGGTGGACGGGCAAGCGAGATCGCCTGGGCAGGCAGGACAGAGGAGCGGGAGAGGCGGCCCTGACGGCTGGGGGAGCTGGAGGGAACTGGGCAGTGACCGGGATTTCGGCAGAGGAGAGAGAGCCTGAGGCACAGGGGCAGAGGGCCCCCAGACTGCGTAAGAGAGACGGTGGCGGCGACGCGCAAAGAGGAGAGGTGAAGGCCCTGGAAGGGGCCCCGGGGGGCAGGATGCTGGTGGCCTGGACTGGGGGGGCTGGGAAAGCAGCCAGCCTTGGGGCTGTATACACATATGTATGCACACACATGTACACATGTGTGCACAGCGGGTGGCTCTGTCTGCACACGGCTCACCCGGCATGACTCTGATGTCCCATCCAGCTGGCTGCCACCTCCTCCCGGGGCCATCAGCAAGGGGTGCTACCGCCACCCAGGGCCCCGGCCTTGCCCACCCCAGCACAGCACTGCGTCCCTCGTGTCCCCAGCCAGAAACAGGCGGGGAAGAGCTTCAGAACACTTACTGCAGGAACCGTGTTTCCTGTCAACCCCAGAGTGGCTCATCACCATCAATTATTGAGATGACGATTCCCGCTCAGGGACTGGTAAGGTGGGGGGAATTCACCTGACTGACGAGTGAGGGAGAGAGCTGGGAAGTGACCGCAGCTGCTCAAGCCCAACTCCCATCCCCTCCATCATCACAGCGTCCACTCTGGGGCCCAGGGCGCCATGGAGAACTTGCTGTTAACAAGAAAGCCTGCGGGGCTCGAGGGAAGTGGCCCAATGGCACTGTGCGACATCAAGGTGATGCTGGTGAAGAAGCAGGCTGAACTCCCGGACTCTGTGGGCTCGGCGTCCTACGCAGGGACGGACCCGGCAGGAGGCGGCTCCCGGTTCTCTAGGGGGGCTTGCTCCGGCTCACTTTTCTAATAAAAGCAAGAGCTTAGAATATTGGTCTTTGGGGACCAAGAAAGGGACTGCAATTATTCATTCGTTTTGTGCCTTCCTTTCCTGTAAACATTTCCCCTTTTCACTAGCTGATAAATTTGCTTTTTCCAGAAACTGAGACGCGGGCCTTTGGCCCAGGCTGGGCACGGAGACTGGAAATGAGCAGCTGCTGTCATGGGGGCAGGGAGTTCGAGGGCTGGGGTCACACCCTGGAGGGAGGGGGCCGCGGACATGGGCAGGGCTCACCCCGGGGCAGGGAGGCCTGGCCTTGGCCGACTGTGAGCACAGCTGGGACCCCCTGCCCCCGTGTGGGGCCAGGTGAAGCCCCTGGTCAGGACCAAGCTCTCTTTCCTACCCTTTACAGCTGTCTGTCCTTCTGGCCCTGGCACCTGGTGGGGCCCACGGAGAATGTCCTCTCCATTTAGGTCACTGAATTTAAGTCTGCTGCTGGGGTCCTGGTTCAATTCCTGGGTCAGGAAGATCCACTGGAGAAGAGATAGGCTACCCACTCCAGTACGTGGGCTTCCCTGGTGGCTCAGCTGGTAAAGGATCAGCCTGTTATGCCGAAGATCTGGGTTTGATCCCTGGGTTGGGAAGATGTCCTGGAGAAGGGAACAGCTACTCACTGAAGTATTCTGGCCTGGAGAATTCCACGGACTGTATAGTCCATGGGGTCGCAAAGAGTCGGAAACGACTGAGCGACTTTCACTTTCACTTTCTGGGGTTCACACAAAGGCAGGTCCCTTCTTAACCCCTCCCTGCAATGGTGACTCAGGGACATGCACCTGACATGTGGCCACCCCAATCCCTGCCCCTCAAGCCACACTGCTCTACCCCTAACCTCCGCCAGGCACTCTCAGAGGACTTGAGTGTTTGCTGGCCGCCAGCCTGGATGAGAAGACCATGCTGGGCAGACCCGTCAGGAGCACAGTGAGTTCAGGCTGCCCTCAGGATCCAGGTGTATGTCCTTGGCTCTCACGTGGCGTGTTCTCTACCCTATGAGGCTGTAATCACGTGAATGAAAGGCCTGGTGCTGCCAGATGACCAGCCAGTGGCACGAGCACAGCCTGCTCCCCGGGGCCAGCAGGGGAGCTCAACTGCCCACTGACATCACCCCATCTTTCACAACACAGCGCTGACCAGTCTGTCCCCTGTGGCCCAAGGAGTGGTGAGCTAATGGGAAAGGGTGGGTGGCACGGAGGTATGGGTGGCAACATGCCCTGTTTGTAGAATGAGGACACATAACAACTCATTCAGGAAACAGGACCTTAGTTACCAGATCAATCACCTGATCAGAAAGCTGACCATGCAGCAGCCAGGCTCTTTGCCTGCAATTCCTCCCTGGACCTGGCCTCTGGGGGCGCTTCTGTCAGGTGGGCCTGCCCGCCCCGTCAGTGGTCTGCCCGTGAGCATGCACAAACGTGGGGAAAGGCATGCGTGTGTGTCACGGAAAGGCCCATGTGGTGTGACATTCAAGAGTTGGTGTAGAATATGCTCCCACACCAACACAAGTAATTAGAAATTTTACTTGAGAAACCACCGTGAAGTTCCTTCAGGGAAACCAAAAATGATTTGGTTCTGGCAATAAAACCAAAAGTCCATCACGCCTTTGAATCCTTATCAAATAATAGTTAATCATTTTTTTCCTTAAACCACAGATCTGATGTGCCTTAAACTCTCTGCATCTCCCGCAGCTCCATGCCCCCCAGCCTGCATGTGAACCTTGCACGGGGCCCTCCTGCCAACCTCACCTTGGAGCCCCGAATGCTTTGGTTCCCGCCTTGATCATCTTTCAAAGTTCAGTTCCACGGCTACCTTTTCTGGGAAGGGTCCTCTTTCTACCTTGTGGTCAAAACCAGCACATTATCTGTTCTCTAGATTCTGGTCTCAGCGTTCAGTGGGCGCTTTCTGATCACACACCTAGCACTCGGCCTGAGTGCTCCTTGGGCTGTGCCAAGACGGCCTGGCACATGCCAGGCACTTAGCGACTATCAGCTGTATGAAAAATGGAAGGCTTTATTCGTCTTAAGTTTCCCCAAGGGAGCTGTTAAAAGTCCTTGGATCTGGTTCCCAAAAAGCCCCACAGGTGTGTCTGGTTTATTCCCGTGTTCTCCTCCTGGCCTTGCGGGGCCAGGCAAGCATTTTCTCAATGAGCAAATGAATGACTTTCTCCTTGACAATAACAAGTAGGTTACTCGTGTTGGCCATGAGACTGCTTGCAAACTAATGTGCACTTTGGTGAAACGAAACCACATGGAAACAACTAGGGCGAAAGAGACTTTCACTTCCAGCCAGGGAATAATGGGGACAAAGTGGCACTCGCCCCGGCACAGCACAGCTCAGATCAGTCACTCAGTCGTGTCCGAATCTCTGCAACCCCATGAACCACAGCACGCCAGGCCTCCCTGTCCATCACCAACTCCCAGAGTCCACCCAAATCCATGTCCATTGAGTTGGTGATGCCATCCAACCATCTCATCCTCTGTTGTCCCCTTCTCCTCCTGCCTTCAATCTTTCCCAGCATCAGGGTCTTTTCAAATGAATCAGCTCTTCGCATCAGGTGGTCAAAGTACTGGAGTTTCAGCTTCAACATCCGTCCTTCCAATGAACACCCAGGACTGATCTCCTTTAGGATGGACTGGTTGGATCTCCTTGCAGTCCAAGGGACTCTCAAGAGTCTTCTCCAACACTATGGTTCAAAAGCATCAATTCTTTGGCATTCAGCTTTCTTCACAGTCCAACTCTCACATCCATACGTGACCACTGGAAAAACCAGAGCCTTGACTAGACGGACCTTTGTTGGCAAAGTAATGTCTCTGCTTTTTAATAGACTGCCTAGGTTGGTCATAACTTTCCTTCCAAGGAGTAAGCGTCTTTTAATTTCATGGCTGCAATCAGCATCTGCAGTGATTTTGGGGCCCCCCAAAAATAAAGTCTGCCACTGTTTCCACTGTTTCCCCATCTATTTGCCCTGAAGTGATGGGACCGGATGCCATGATCTTGGTTTCCTGAGCACAACACAACAGAATCTGGGCAGAAGACCTGAAACCATGGGTTTCAACACACTGGTCATTATGCACCAAGGTACAGTGACCCCTGAGAGATGAAGTGAGCCCACGGTACCTCGGCTTCCTTCCTTGAGACGTTTCTGGATCATGACGCAGGGAATGGGGAGCTTAAGGGGAGCCCAAAAGCTCTGTGAGGTGAGGGGCTGGACCTGTGAGTCCAGGGAGGTGAAGGCCACCAGAGCTTATAGGACAGAACGCTGGAGAAAAGAGAGCAAGGACAAGACAGGGAGACCTCGGAGACCCAGAGGGGTCCCAGAGGAGTGAGCAACATCCAGCACATAGGCACGGCTGGGGAAGGACCACCCGCAAGGGTCGCAGGGAGAAGTTGCTGCTCACATAGGCCAAGGGACAGAACCCGCTCCCACCAGCCAGACGACAGAACACCAGAATTCAGAAAGTGGTGGCCTAGCTGGAAAGTTCTTGGCTTTGCAGTGGGAAAGAATGTGCCCTAGACTAAAAGATGCTCTGGTCTTGCTTAAAAGATCTTGAAAGCAAAAACCAAAATGACATAACCTTTTCTAAGCAACAGAACTGTGTCCCAGAATCTCGAGCATATTTATATCCCACACCCAACAAGGCAAAATTGATCATGTCTGCCATCCAATGGAAGATTACTAGGCATTCAAAGAAACATAAAAATATGACTCACGATGAGGAGGGGAAGAAAGCCAACAATCAAAACAGGTCTAGAACTAAAGCCAAATTAGCAAATGAGAACATTAAAGCAACTGTAATAATCTCAGGTATTCAAAAAGTTAAGCAATGACAGGGAAGGTACAAAAAAGACTCAATCCATACTTCTATCAATGAAATGGACAATATTTGAGATAGAAATAAGTGGGATGGGGTTAATAGCAGACTACATTGCAGAAGGAAAAATAAGTGTACTTAAAGACACAGCAATACCAAAGATCCAAAATAAAATGTGCAGATTAAGAACTTTACAAGAAGAATATCGGTAAGTTCTTAGAAAATTTCAAGTGGCCAGACCTACCTGCAGTTGCAGTCCCCTGAAGGAGAGGAGGTGGAGAGACACAGAAAAAAATAATTGAGAAACAGCAGCCATTTTTTCCCCAAAATTGATTAAAAAAACACAACTATAAACTCCAAGATCCAAGAAGCTAAACAAACCCCAAGCACAAGAAGTAAACTACACCAAGGCACACTACAATCAGACCCAGTGACAATGAAAAGAATCCTCAAAGCAGTCAGGGAACAGACATCACACACAGAGGAGCAAAGGCAAGAATGACAGTGGTTTCTCGTGAGAAACATGTAAAAGAGGAGATGGTGTGAGTGCTGGACGGGGTGGGGTGCAGAACCGCTAACCAAGGATTTAAAACCAGGCTGAAAACAACCGTTCCAAAAAATAAGGTGAGATAAAGACCTCTTCAGAAATACAAAAGCAGAAATAATTTAGCAGAAACAGATCTGCATTTTCAGAAAGGTGAAAATAAAGTCTTTCAAAGAACATGACACCAGATGGAGACGCAGGTAAGAAGAAACAAAGGCACAGGAATGGTGACTACATGGGTGAATATATAAGATTTTGTTCTTGTTGAAAACTCTATAAAATAATAAAAATGTTTTTTGTGGTTTATAACTTTCACACAAATAAGATGAATGATAACAGTGATACCACTTGGGGAGAAGAAGGTATAAACATCGTTTGCACTGTCACTTTAAGTTAAAGATGTATACTATACCTAAAACAGGCACTAACATACTACAGTTTAAAAAAAAGTCATAGTTTTAGCCAAAGGGAGACAAATTGTCTTTGTTCACAGATGACATGATTGTCTATGTAGAAAATACAAGAAACTAACTAAAAAACTCTTGGAACTAAGTGATTACAGCTAGGTTGGAGGCTACGAGGGATAATAAATATACAAAATCAATCAGCGGGACTTCCCTGATGGTCCAGTGGCTAAGACTCCATGCTCCCAAGGCAGGGTTGCCTGGGTTCCATTCTTGGTCAGGGAACCAGATTCCACGTGTGACAACTAAGAGGCTGCATGCTGCAGCTAAAGACCCCGCACGCCACAGCAAAGATGGAAGACCCCGCACGCTGCAGCAAAGAGGGAAGACCCCACTGCAGCAAAGAGGGAAGATCCCATATGCCACAGCAAAGAGGGAAGACCCCGCATGCCGCAGAAAAGAGGGAAGACCCCGCATGCCACAGAAAAGAGGGAAGACCCCGCATGCTGCCAACTAGGAGCCGGCGCAGCCAAACACATCAACTACATAAATGAGTATTTTTTTTTAAAGTTAGTTAGCACCCCCCAAAATGAAATAATTAGGATAAAAATCTAACAAAATATGTTAAAGATCTGTGTGAGGAAATCAAGAAAACTCTGATGAAAGTAATCAAAGAAATAATTAAAATATAGAAAGAGTTATTCCATGCTTGTGAATAGACTCAGTACTGTAAAGATGTCAGTTTTTTCCCTAAAAAGTGATTTAGAGAGTCACTGAAATCAAAATCAAACCCCCAGAATGTAACTTTATGGACACTGGCAAACAGCTTCTAAAGTTCATATGGAGTGGCAAAAACCAACCAACCAACCTAAAATCAAAGCAGCCAACACTGTGCTGAAAGGAAGGAGGAAAGGCGAAGAACCGACACTACCTGACTTCAAGGCTTACTGAGAGGCACAGGGATTAAGACAGTGCAGTGTCGGTAAAAGAACAGGCAGACAGATCAATGGAACAGAGGAGAGCCCAGAGACAGGTCCAGATAAATACAATCCACCAACCTTCGACAAAGGAACAAAAGTGATACAGTGGAAAAATGACAATGCTTTCAACAAATGATGCCGGAACGACAGGACATCCACATGCCAAAAAAATTAAAAATGCACCGAGACCTTATACTCATCACATAAATCAGATTAAAATGGGTCATGTAAATGAAAGTGCAAAAGTATACAATTTCTGAAAGATAACCTAAGAGAAAAGTCTACATGACCTTAGTATAGTGATGAATTTTAAAATACATCAAAGGCACTATCCATAAAATAAAGAATTGGTAAGGTGGAAAGCATTAAAATTAAAAACTCCTCTCTGCAAAAGACACCATCAAGGGAATAAGAAGACAAGCCTGGGAGGAAATATTTGCAAAACACATGTCTGGTAGAAGACTGTTATCTAAAATATACAAAGAACTCTTAAAACTCAATGATAAGAAAACTCAAAAAATGTGCTGAAGACCTGAACTGACACCTCATCAAAAATAGATGACTTATGGCAAACAAAAGCATCAATTCTTCTTCGGCGATCAGCTTTCTTCACAGTCCAACTCTCACATCCATACGTGACCACTGGAAAAACCAGAGCTTTGCTTAGATGGACCTTGGCTGGCAAAGTAATGTCTCTGCTTTTTAATATACTATCTAGGTTGGTCATAACTTTCCTTCCAAGGAGTAAGCGTCTTTTAATTTCATGGCTGCAACCAGTCCATTCTAAAGGAGATCAATTCTGGGTGTTCATTGGAAGGACTGATGCTAAAGCTGAAACTGCAATACTGTGGCCACCTCATGCGACGAGTTGACTCACTGGAAAAGACTCTGATGCTGGGAAGGATTGGGGGCGGGAGGAGATGGGGACGACAGAGAATGAGATGGCTGGATGGCATCACTGACTTGATGGACATGAGTTTGGGTGAACTCTGGGAGTTGGTGATGGACAGGGAGGCCTGGCGTGCTGTGATTCATGGGGTCGCAAAGAGTCGGACACGACTGAGCGACTGAACTGAACTGAACTGATGGCAAACAAGCATCTTATAGAGAGATGCTCAACATCATGTGTATTAGGGACCTGCAGCTCAAATCAAGCTACAACTGCACACATGTACTCTCAACACCCAAATTCTAAGGCACTGACAACACCAATGGATGGCAGTAAGAAACCACTGGAACTCTCACTCGTTGCTGATGGGAGTGCAAAGGGAACAATCATTTGCAAAGACAGTTTGGTGATTTCTTACAAAACCAAACTCTTACCATATAATCCAATAACCATGCCCTTTGCTATTTACCCAGATCATTTGAAAACTTATGTCGAAAGAAAACCTGCATATGGATGCTTTATTCACAAATGCCCAAACTTGGAAGTAACCAATATGTGAACCGTGAACTTCCAGATGTAAACTGTTTCAGAAAAGGCAAAGGAACCAGAGATCAAACTGCCAACATCTGCTGGATCATCGAAAAAGCAAGAGAGTTCCAGAAAAATATCTATTTCTGCTTTGACTATGTCAAAGCCTTTGACTGTGTGGATCATAATAAACTGTGGAAAATTCTAAAAGAGATGGGAATCCCAGACCACCTGACCTGCCTCTTCAGACACGTGTATGCAGGTCAGGAAGCAACAGTTAGAACTGGACATGGAACCACAGACTGGTTCCAAATAGAAAAAGGAGTACATCAAGGCCGTATATTGTCACCCTGCTTATTTAACTTATATGCAGAGTACATCATGAGGAATGCTGGGCTGGAAGAAGCACAAGCTGGAATCAAGATTGCTGGGAGAATTATCAATAACCTCAGATATGCAGATGACACCACCCTTATGGCAGAAAGCGAAAAAGAACTAAAGAGTCTCTTGATGAAAGTGAAAGAGGAGAGGGAAGCAGTGGGCTTAAAGCTTCAGAAAACTAAGATCACGGCATCCGGTCCCATCACTTCATGGCAAATAGATGGGGAAACAGTGGAAACAGTGTCAGACTTTATTTTTCTGTGCTCCAAAATCACTGCAGATGGTGACTGCAGCCATGAAATTAAAAGACACTTACTCCTTGGAAGGAAAGTTATGACCAACCTAGACAGCATATTAAAAAGCAGAGACATTACTTTGCCAACAAAGGTCTGTCTAATCAAGGCTATGGTTTTTCCAGAGTCGTGTATGGATGTGAGAATCGGACTATAAAGAAAGCTGAGCACTGAAAAATTGATGCTTTTGAGCTGTGGTGCTGGAGAAGACTCTTGAGAGTCCCTTGGACTGCAAGGAGATCCAACCAGTCCATCCTAAAGGAGATCAGTCCTGGGTGTTCATTGGAAGGACGGATGTTGAAGCTGAAACTCCAATATTTTGGCCACCTGATGCGAAGAGCTGACTCACTGGAAAAGACCCTGATGCTGGGAAAGATTGAGGGCAGGAGGAGAAGGGGACAACAGAGGATGAGATGGTTGGATGACATAGCCAACTCAATGGACTTGAGTTTGGGTAAACTCCAGGAGTTGGTGATGGACAGGGAGGCCTGGCATGCTGCGGTTCATGGGGTGGCAAAGAGTTGGACACGACTGAGTGACTGAACTGAAGTGGAAATAACCAAGATGGCCTTTAGTGAATAAATATACACTGTGGTACATCCAGACAATGGAATATTATTCAAAACTAAAAAAAAAAAAAATGAGCTGTCATGCCATGAAAAGACACAGGGGAACTTTAAACGAATATTACTAAGGGAAAGAAGTCAATGTGAAAATCATACTCTATGATTCCAACTATATGACACTTTGGAAAAGGCAGAACTGTGGAGACAGTAGAAAGTTCAGCGGTTGTCAGGGATCTTGGGGGAGATGAAGAGGTGGAGCGCTGAAGATTTTTAGGGCACCGAAATTATTCTGCATGATACTCTTAATGGTACACATATGCTGTTACATTAATACATCTGTCAAAATTCATAGAAGGAACCACACCAAAAATGAATCCTAATATAAACTGTAGATTCTGGGTAATACTCAACCAGGTAGGCTCACTGACAGCAAACCTACATGTCCACTCTGGTGGGGTTACTGACAGTGGGGAGGCGGGGGGGGCAGCAGGTGAACAGGAACTCTCTGTACTTTCCACTCAAGGCTGCTGTGAACCTTAAACTATTGTAAAGAATAAAGGCTATTTTTAAAAATGGAATCATAAAAATACTTAACAAGTCCAAAGGAAGAAGGCAGTAAAATAGGAAAATGGAACAAAGAACAGTTGGAATAGACAGAAAAGAGAATATCATAGACTTACAGATAAAGATAAACTTAATAATCACATCAAATGCTAACGTTAAATGGACCCAAATAAAAGGCAGACATCATCAGGATAAAAGCAAAATAAAACTAAACAAGATCTAACCATGTGTTGCTAAAAAGAAATGCATTTTATAAAGAAACATGAAAACTGTAAGAACGGGAAAAGGTGTATCAGGCAATCACTAATGCAGAAGCTACCGGAATGGTGATATTAACATCAGTGCAAGCGATATTATGAAGTCTTGAATGTTATTTCATAATGATAAAGCAATCAGTTCATCAAAATGACCTAAGAATCCTAAATGTCTATATATAACAGAAGTTCAAAATTTTTAAAGCTAAATCTGACAAAGCAACCAATAGAAACATCAAAACACATAGTTTTAAGGTGTGTATTTCTCACTCTCAATAATTAATAACAACAAGTGGACAGAAAATCAGTCAGGACATAAAAGACTTGAACATTCCTGTCATACAACTTGACCTGGTTAGCAAGTTTAGAGCGTGCTGCCCAAACAGCATGCACAGTACTTTCAAGTGCGCATGAAACATCCATCAATACCGACCGTATTCTCAACTGTGAGCTTAAGAAGACTGTCATACAAAGTATATTTTCTGACAACAATGGCATTATATTAGCATTTAATAACAAAAAGAGATCTGGAAAAGCCCCAAATATTTAGAAACTAGACAATACACTTCCAAATAACCCTCTGGTCAGAAAAGAAATTAAATGGGAAATTAGAAATTATTTTGAGCTGAGTGAAAATGAAAACTTATGGAGATCTGTGAGATGCCAATAAAGGAATGCTTACTGGGGAATTTATCTTTCTCTTTCATACATTGGAGAAGGAAATAGCAACGAACTCCAGTATTCTTGCCTGGAGAATCCCAGGGACAGAGGAGCCTAGTGGGCTGCCATCTATGGGGCCGCATAGAGTTGGCCACGACTGAAGCGACTTAGCAGCAGTAGTAGCAGCAGCAGCAAACACCTATTAGAGGAAAGGGAAAATCTCAAATTTATGATTTCAGCTTCTACACTAAGAAATTAGAAACAGAAGAACAAATTAAATCCAATGTTTAAAAAAAATAAAAGGAAGGAAATAAACAGCAAAGTGGAAATCAATGAAATGGAAAACAGAAAATCAATAGAGAAAATCAATGAAACCAAAAGCCGGTTCTTTGGGAAGCTCAGTAGAATTAGTAACCCTCCAGCCGCCCAGACGAGAGGATGCAAGTGATCGGTATCAGGAACAAGAGGGGTGATGTTAAGAAGAGGAACAAACATCCACCATGGGACCCAGAGACGCCACGCCCATGAGTGATGCCAGACTCCACAGGAATGGCTGCACCTGCTCTTCAACGGCCCCAAGCTGGAAGCGAGTCAAGTGTCTATGGAGGGAGCGGGTGAGGAGTACAAGGTGGGTGCCTCTGACGGGAAGGGGCAGCCTGCTGAGATGCACAATAGGAAGGAATCTCAAAACGGTCATTCCGAATGAAAGAAGCCGGTCCCAGGAGAGCACACAGTGCAAGAGCCCGCTGATACAAAACTAAACTACGTTGATGGAAAGCGTGGGGGGCGCTGGGGGCCAGAAAGGAGGCAACACCGCAGAGCAGGAGGAAGCTCAGGTGGAGAAGGCTCTACCAGGGTATGCCTGGCCCAGGGTATGCCAGGGTACGCATGCTCAGTCGCTTAGTCGCGTGCCACTCTTTGAGACCCCGTGGACTGTAGCCCGCCAGGCTCCTCTGTCCATGGGATTCTCCAGGCAAGAATACCGGAGTGGGGTGCCATGCCCTCCTCCAGGGGATCTTCCCGACCCAGGCATCAAACCCGCGTCTCCTACGTCTCCTTCGTTGGCAGGCAGGTTCTTTACCATTGGGTCACCTGGGAAGCCATTCACCAGGGTACACATTCTTCCAAAGGTATCAGATCGTACCCTTTGGATATGTTTAGTTTACTGTGTGTCAACCAAACCTCCGACAAAACTGCTAAACCTCCGGAAACTGAGTCAGCCGGTGTGCGAGGTGCTCATATTACCAGGAAGGCCAGGCCTCTTCCATGAACAACACCCAAGTGACGGATGAGGAGTACAGCCTCTGCCTGGGGGAACATCTAGTCACTGATTAATTTAAACTGGAGGAGGAAAACTCCGGTTCAGGGTGACTGAGCTGCTTCACGTCTGGGCCGAGGCCCAAGCAGACAGGGGGAGCGGGGTGGTGGGGGGCACCAACACTGGCTGGGCCCCGCCAGGCCTGCAGCAGACAGGAGCATCCTTGCTCTCATCACAGCCTGGAAGGATGGCTGCCGGGCCCGCTCTGAGGATGAGGACCTCAGTTCTGAGCTGACTTCTGCCCAGGGGTTCTCACTGTCAACCCCCAAAACAGGAAGGGGCCTTGCTGGAAACGTCAATGTAAATGAGCAAGTCAAAGACAGTGATACGTGTTTAAGTTTCTTCCTAAATCTTTATCCGCTGTTGTTGTTCAGCTGCGCAGTCGTGTCCGACTCTTTGCGACCCCATGGACTGCAGGACTCCAGGCTTCCCTGTCCATTACCATCTCTCAGAGTTTGTTCAAACTCATGTCCATGGAGACAGAGGAGCCTGGTAAGCTGCAGTCCATGGGTCATGAAAAGTTGGACACGACTGAGCGACTTCCCTTTCACTTTTCACTTCCATGCATTGGAGAAGGAAATGGCAACCCACCCCAGTGTTCTTGCCTGGAGAATCCCAGGGACGGCGGAGCCTGGTGGGCTGCCGTCTACGGGGTCGCAGAGAGTCGGACACGACCGAAGCGACTCGGCAGCAGCAGCACGCCCGTGGAGTCAGCAACGCTGTCTAACCACCTCATCCTCTGACACTCTCTTCTCCTCTTGTCTTCAGTCTTTCCCAGCGTCAGGGTTTTTTTTTTCCAATATTAAAACCTTTATCAGGTTAATATTTTAACAACTAATGACTGCTTAATGTCCATTTTATTTTTCAAATCAACCCCACTGGTATTTCAAGCCTTGGACCAAGTGTCCCTGCCCAGTGGCACCTGGGCCAGCTTCTGCCCAGGGACCGCTGTGTATCGGCTGGGCCCCACAGGAAAGCTGCTGCAAGGTGTGACTTGGAGTGACTTATGATCGCATGGCTGGGCCTCAGGTTGCTTGGTAACAGGGGTGGGGGGGGTGACATGTTGCTTCGCTCCAGGGCAACCATCAGCACCACCTTAGTCGGGAGCAGAAGGCACAGAGGGCTGCTGGGAAGTGAGAAGGGGGACTACCTGCCGCGGGCACTCGCCCCACCCCCACGAGGTGCCCCTTTGCCGCCAACCCACCCCCAGGGACGACACGGGGTGCTGGGCTTGGAGCCAGGCGGTCCCGTCCTAGCCAGGCCTGGCCCTCCCAGCGGGGTGACCCCGACAAACTGCCCCCATCCCCAACGGGGTCTCTGCTGGGTCCTACTGTGATGTCAGCTGCCACCCCCACCCCCCATCTCAGATTTAAGCGCCCCTCTCAGAGCCTGGCGTGCAGAGGACCCTCCATAGACGCTCCCCCCAAGCCCCTCCTGCATGGCCCGCACCCCGAGGGGCCACCATGTGTGTGTGCTGCAGGAGGGTGGGGTGGTGGGTTAATTTGAAATTTTAACTTGCTTTCCTTTTCCCACAGGGAAAAGATGTGGGAACAGGTTTCTAAAAATAGCCTGGCCTGTCAGAACTGTTAACCGTCAGGCCAGACAGAGATGCCGGCCGCCAGGGAGGGAGTGGCCAGGAGTCCTGGCCCAGGGCCTCCCACTCCCAGCACCTGCTGGGCTCACTGGTCAGCGGGCACCACCGACCCCGGCAGAGACCGTCCCTCGGGGGAGGCCGGGGACCCCCCGGGGCACTTCCCCACAGCCACCCCTGTGCAGGGTATGGCCAGGACCACCCACCATGTCACACACTGACCCCCAGGGCTGCCTGCTCTGGGGGTGCAGGCTTTATACTCTCCCACCCCCCCAACACAGACCTACAAGGACCCCACCCTCATGGGAGCAGACTGAGGCTCAGAGAGGCGAGGGCAGCTTGGACCCCAACCAGATGAGTGACCAAAATCCACCCATCTGTGAGGTCTGTGGTCAAGGGTCCTGAGGCCTCCGTGTACCGGGTTCCCTGGAGTTCATGGAAACAGGTTCTCCCTGGGGTGACCATCCACACACAGGGGTGATGGCTGCGGATACCCGGGCCTGGGCCTGGGCTCCGTCTGCTCCCCACCTTCCTTTCCAGGGAAAGAACAGACCCAGCAGAGAGTGGGTAGGAAGAGACGGCAGGAAACCAGGGCAGCATCACACCACTGGCCCTATGGCCCACAGCCTCGCCCAGCACATGGTTGGCCCACCACCTGTCTGAGCAGACGACCCCGCAAATCACAGCCAGGCTGCCTGCTTTCTGGCTGTGCCAACCCCAGGGCTCTCAGGGGACACAACCAGACGCGGGGCCCCTCTGCCGACAGTGTCCGGGTCAGGCTGGAGGGTTTGGAAGAAAAGTCCAAATGAAAGGGGCCTTGTTTTAAAAGAGCCAAAGCACATACACTCCAGTCTCTCTGACATGAGAAACTTGCTATACGCTAAGATGCAAATACCTCCTGGGAGTTAAGAGGACAGTGCAGCGAAGATCATCGGCACAGACATTAATCCAAATGTCATATGATGATTAAAAAAAAAAAAAATGTGCCAGGAACATGAGGTCTGCAGCTCTGGCTGGGGCAAGTACAGCGTGCACTGAGCACCAGCTCGCCACAGCCCCTGTGCCCTCCCCTCCAGGTGGGTGCCTGGCGGGTGGGCCCACAGATGGAGAGCACAGAGCTAGGGCAGGACGCAGGTGCGCTGTGCCACCCCCGGAGCTGTGCTGACCTGGGCGAGGCCACAGGCCCATTGCCTGCCTCCCGGGCTGTCGGGGAGCCCCTTGGAGGTGGCCAGGCTGTGCAGGCTGTCTGGTCCACAGGGCCACACCTGCCCTGCCCTCAGGCATCTGTTGTGACTTGGCCTCCTTCACCCCGGGCCACTTGAATTTCAGCTCAACTCAGCCACACTTCAGAATGGGAGGGGCTGTGTGTCTCCCTGCGGACTTCCTAGAAGGCCCAATCTGTGTGTCCATCATCTCGCATGACCTGGAAGCACATCTGAGTGATCAGTATCTTCCTGTCCAGCCTTGGCGGCAAGAGATGGAGGCGAGGGGTCAGTCAAAACAACGCCGAAGCTCACCCAGCTGGTGGGGGGTGGGCAGTGCTGGGGCTCATCGCCCTGGACAACCACACCTCCCACTGTCCCCCATCCACATGGCCTTCCAGTCTGGCCGGACGCAGCACGTGCTCCTGGCTACCAGTTCCCCGGGGTCCTGGGCTGGGATAAAAGGTAAGCACGCCTTTGACCCTGAACCAGACGGAGGCAGGCAGTGGCGGGAGGCAGAGGTTAGCAAAACCAAGAGAGAGACGACTGTGTTAACGCAGAAGGGTGGAAAGGGAGCCTCATTGAGTGAGCTCTCATCCATTTTATTAACAGGCCTCGACTGGAACACTGCCATCGCTAATCTCATTAAGGAGGGCCTCTCCTGCTTCCTCCCCGCCCCGCCCGGCCGTGGCTCATCTTCCTCAGTAATGGGGTTACTTGGGGCCTGGCCGGGCTGGGGAACATTACAACGTGTGGCCGCTGAACTGGGACAGCAGGTGTTTGTCCATGCATCTGCAGAAAACGCTCGCAGCACCATCTCTGCATCGGGACACACACGGGCAAGGACACCGGGAAATTGAATCTCATTACTAATTAATGGCTTTAATGCCTGTGATCAGGCCTCAAACACACTCTATTTTCCCAAAGATAAGGTTAGCCCTGTTTGAACTGGGAGCCCAAGTGCTCTGCGAATGCTGATGCCAGAGAGCTCGGCTCCGCTAATCAAATTCAGACGTTCTGAATCAACCGCCTAGATTTTCAAAACTGTGACCGGAGAATAAATGACACTGGGAGGCCGGCTTTGTTCTCCGGCGAGCGGTGCCACGTGGTGGAGGGGAGGGGGTGAAGATGCAGGAGTTGGGGGCGCAGGCCCAGGGGCCCACACTCGCCGCAGGGAACAGGGGCAGTCCCCACCCTGGGACTTGGCGCTCGGGGCACAAAGCAAGGGCTCCCGACGAGGGGTGACTCTGCCCCCCCACCTCGGGACCCGGGACGAGGCCTGGAGACAGTCTGGTTGTCACCCAGCCGGCAGAGGCGGGGTGACCAACAGACCACTCGACCCTGCGTGTCCACAGCACCCAGGGGCAGCCCTCACTGCTGGGGACGGACGGGGGGCTTAGAGCGGGGCAACCTCACGCCCTGCGAGAAGGGGTCTCTGACCGCCCTGTCGGTCCCCCACTGGCCAGCCACAGGCCCCCTGCAGCCTGCTGTACACACACACACACAAGCACGCACACCCTACACCACACACAGGCCCCCTGCAGCCTGCTGTACACACAAGCACATGCACGCAGGCACACGCAGCCTGTTGGTAGGAACCCGGACTTGGGGCTTGAGAGGCAGCCAGGCCCCACTTCTGTGAAGACGCCCCCCTCCAGCCCCAGGAGGAGCCAGCGTTCAGCAAGTCAGCACCTCCTTGGGTGGCGCTGGGCTCAGCGGGCCCTTGTTTGGGCGCCCTGTGGAGCTGACGTCCAGGCCTGGGCCTGTGCCACCTCTGGGGCAAAGCGACACTGCTTGGTTGGACTTTAAATCCTGTTTGTCCAGAGCTGACAGCAGGTGAACAGAACCATCATTCACAGCAAAGCAGAGTGACAAAGAAAGGGCTTCCTCGGGCTGTCATGCGTCGGGGACAGGAGCTGGTTGCCGGTAGGGCAGTCTCAGAGCCAAGGGCCAGGCTTGCTGGCCGAGGGACTCACTGGGTCTGGCTGTGAAGGGAGCTGCTTACCCAGCCAGGGGCCAAGGCAGCCAGGTGCAAAGGAGCCACGTTCAAAACCAGCCTGGGCCACTTACTAGGCAGTGTGCCCTGGGAGAGACGCTTAACTTCTCCGAGCCTCCATTTCCTCCCCTCTTAAATGGGACATGATCCCCACCTCCTTGGTAAATGGGGTGATGGTTCTGGGGGCCCCATACAGAGGCGCCATCTCATGGAGGGTGACACACCGGGCCCAGAGCTGGTTCCACATCAGAGGAGCTTTTGAAAGGAAATCCTGACTCTGCTCCATCCTGACCATGTCCATCGAGGGGTGCTCCCCTTTGCAGAGTGCCCCACACCCAGCGGCAGGGGGGCCTGGCTCCCGGCCAGCCGGCCCCCTCTGCTGCCAAGCCTGTTATTGGACGGCTGCCCCCAGCGGAGGGTCCGCTTGTTCAGGGAAGCAGCAGCCAAGGGGAGGGGCCGTGAGCTCCTCATGGAGCCATGAAGACTGGGAGCCCACCCTCTGGAGGGGCGCCCAGGAGCTCACAGACTGGTCTGGGACCCCATCCTGCCCCACTGGCACTGGGCACTGTGCACAGCCCACGCTGCCCTCCCTACCAACCCCAGCGTGCACCACGTGACTGCCACGGGGTTCGCGCCATCCAAGGAGACTCCAAACTATCGCTTGACTCAGGAGGGCTGCCCCAGGTGGCTGTCAGTCAGGCGTCTGGGGGAAGAGGGGACCCAGGTCAAGTGGTGACCCTGGCCACCTGGGGGGCCGGGCAGCATCCTGAACACAGCTCTTCACACCAGGCACCCCGGGGGACAAGCCCTGGGAACCCAAGTGTGAACCCTGCCTGGCGATTGTGCACCCCCAGGAGCAGGACAGTGACCCGGCCGTCCTCTCCAGCCCTGGTCCTGGCCTGTGGCCCACAGACCGCGCTCGCCCTGTCGTTTCTGTCAGGTCCACGGCCACACAGCAGAGGACACGCTTGTGCACATCACCGGGTGGAAGCTGCTTCTGCCTGGGGCTCCCCGGGCTGAGCATCGGAGGGTCCGGCAGGGATGAGTGTTAAATAAGGACCCGCACACTAACTGCAGCCTCGAGTCCCAAGCAAGCAGCAGCAACTGCTGGGACTTCATCGCATGTTAAAGCTGTTTGTGTAACGATCGCCGTGTCTGTCACGGAAAGGACCCGAGAGCAGCCCATGGCCAAGAAAGCCCACTGTTCCTTCCCTAAGCCTGGGGGAGGATAGTCAGGGAGCAAAAAGACAGGAACCAGGCTTCATGCAGGCCCTACTGTGTGCTGGGCACGTCTCGACCCTAACTCCCTTAGGACTCTCAGAGCCCCGGGAAGAAAGAATGCACTGGGTTCTTGGGGAGATATCCGATCCTTTAGGGACAGGCACTGGAGAAGGAAATGGCAACCCACTCCAGTGTTCTTGCCTGGAGAATCCTGTGGACAGAGGAGCCTGCTGGGCTGCCATCTATGGGGTCACAGAGTTGGACACTACCAAAGCAACTTAGCAGCAGCAGCAACAGGGACAGGCATGAGACAGGATTCTTTGCTCTGTGCTGGACTATTTACACCCGCAGCTCAGGGTCTGGCCCAGGCCCCCAGAGGCCACGGTGAAAGAGGGACGGGCCCAGGTGTCCTGCTCCCGCACAGAGCCCACTCTGCTTTGCCGCGCCTGCATGGTGCATAGGACCCATCCGCCCGACACCTCTGGAGGAAGAAAGGCCACTGCTGTTGAGCTGGAAGAGCCACGTGCCACCCTGAGTCGCCAGGGCCCTCTCTGTGAGCACTTCAGCGAAACACCTGGACATGGAGATCTCAGAGTACCGCCTGGAAGATGGGGGAGCTGGCCAGACAACCCTGGGGGCCCTTCCAGCCTGAGCTTCCATGAGTCAGACACAGCTCTCCCCTGGGGCTCACACGGCTTAACTGCCAGGCAGTGCAGCTGATGGGATCTGTAATCAACGTGGGGTAGGAGTGCGGTGGGGGCGGTGGGAGAGGTGAAGTCATCAGCAAGTGGACACTTTGATGAGCACTTAGAGCCACCACTTAGCATCTGAAAGTGTCCTTTTCAATTATCTGACAAAGAGCCCATGGCTAACCTGAAATCCTAAGCGCACAGCTGGAGGTTCAGGAAGCCATCGGGATCACGATACAACATGGGCCGGGGAGGCGTGAGAGGTGGGAGGCAGAGCTTTGGAATTGAAAACCAGCCAAGCACAAACCAATTACCAGCCTGAGACCCCCCTCTGCCGAACAGCAGTGGGAGGGGACAGGGACTCCAGTGTGTGATGCTCGGGGTCACCAGCTGTGGTGAACAGTCACTAAGCAAAGCCAACACAGGAGAAGGCGGTGGGGCTCTGCCGGCATCAGTAAGAGCCTAATTCTCAGCACAAGCAGAGATGGAGCCGGGAGGAGGCCTTCTCAGGATGCTCCCTCTCCTTCCTGCCCTGCTTGCGGTGAGATTCACAAAGTGCTATTCTAAAGTCAGTCTGCAAGCAGAGCCCTGGGATTCTCCAGGGGCTCAAGAGCCCAGCTCTGCCCCGGAGAGCTGGGGGTGCAGGTCACTCAGCAGTGCTGGGGCTCAGGGGGAGGAGGCCACCTCAGTCACCTGGGAGGTCTGTTCCAGCCCCAGGACCCTTATTCTGGGGTGCATGCTGAGGAGCTGCGTGATGCAGTCACTCCCCACACTGTCCCCCACCCCCACCTCCCAGCCGGGACACTCATCTACTTCTGCTTCTCTAGATTTGCCTGTTCTGGACGTCTCATGTGAAAGGAATCAGCCGGTAGGTGAGCCTGTGTGTCTGGCTTCTTTCATTCAGCATGATGTTCTCGAGGCTCACCCATGCGGCAGCATGGGTCGGGAACCCCCAGTTCCTTTTCTTGGCCACATAATATTCCACAGCACAGATGCTTCACACTGACCTGTTCATTGGCTGATGGACGCTTGTGCTGTCTCCACTGCTTGGCTGCTCTGAAGATGCTGCCGTGGACGTTTGTGTACAAGCTTTTGTGTGAACAAGGTTTTAATTCTCTTGGGTATAGACGCATCTCAGAGTGGAACTGGTGGGTCATATAGGAAGCTTACGTTTAACTTTCTGAAGCAGCTGCACCATTTTACATCCGTACCAGCAGTGTGTGTGGTTCCAGTTCCCTGCATCATCCTAGCAGGTGACAAGTGGCCTCTTATTGTGACTGTGACTTGTGTTTGATGAGGTGCAAGTTATCCTTTTGTCGTTGCTATTGTTGACAATAACAATGGTATCCTGTCTAGGGAAAGCGTGCCAAGTCCAAGGCCGCGAAGATTTATCCCTATGTTTTCTTCTAAGTGCTTTATAGTTTTAGCTTTTATTTTCAGGTATTTGATTCATTTGGACTTAATTTTGACGTATGGTGTAAAGAATGGGTCCACTTTCATTCTTTTGCATATGGATATCCAGTTGTCCCAGCAATTTGTTGAATACATAGCCAACTCTTGAATAACACAGGTTTGACTTGAACGTGTCCACTTACGTGTGGATTTTCTTCAATAAATAGGTATGACTTCATAATAAGTTTGAAATTAGGAAGTGTGAGTCGCCCAACTTTATTCCTTTTTTTTTCCTTCGATATTATTTTGGCTATTCTGGATCCCTTGAATTTGAATTCTATGCTCAGTTTGCCAAGTTCTGCCAAGAGACCAGCTGGAATTTTGATAAGGATTGTATTGAATCTGTAGATCAATTTGGGGAGGATTGATCTTAACAAAATTAAGTCTTCTGATCCACGAACAAAAGACTTCTAATTAGTTAGGTTTTTAAACATTTTAATTTCTTTCAAGCATATTTTGTAATTTTCAGCATATACACTTCTTAGGTTTATCCTTTTGTTCTGCCAATGTAAATGGAGCTGTGCTCTTAATTTTATTTGTGTTCATTGTTAGTGTGCAGAAATACAATTGATATACCAATCTTGCATGGAAATGAGACTTTTAATTGGATCTAGGATTTAGAAATATGACCTTATCATCCTAAAGAGAAGCTTCTGAAGATACGGGGGCTGGGCAGGGGTACAGCAGCTAAGCTGGGAGATGAGAGCCAAATGATAGTAACAGATGATTCTGATTGCTTCTGTGTCTGCCTTCTTCAAGGAAGGGGTGGCGGGGAGGCATGGAGGGTGCTGCCCGAGGTGTGGCTACATCAGGATCTGTGCTTTGCAGGGACTGGCTCCAGATACAAGGGTATAATTGACTCCGATCCACTGGAGACTGTGAGCCACTGCTCCAAATGGTTATCTTCTAAAACTCTGGATCCTGGCCATCACTTCAATAAGCCAATATGGGAACACACAATGGGATCCAAGCAATAGCGCTTGGAAGAGGTTCCTGGGCTGCTTTAACAAATTACCGCAAACTGAGTGGCTTAAAACCACAGTCATCTATTCTCTTACCGCTTGGGAGCCAGAAGTCTGAAATCAGCATCACTGGGCTGAACCGAGGTGCTGGCAGAGCCGCACTCCCGTCAGAGCCCTGGGAGACTCTGTTCCTTGTTCTTCCAGCCTTTGCTGGCTGCTGGCTTTCCCTGGTTTGAAGCTGCATTGCTCCAACCTCTGCCTCTGGGGTCAGATGGGCTTCTCTCCTGTGCCTCGACCCTTTTTTGGCCTCCCTCCTATAACAACACGCTGCTGCATTTAGGGCCCATGCATTTTATCTGGGACAGGCTTCCCAGGGGGCGCTAGTGGTAAAGAACCCGCCTGCCAATGCAGGAGACAGGAGACGCAGGTTCAATCCCTGGTCGGGAAGATCCCCTGGAGGACACAGCAACCCACTCCGGTTTTCTTGCCTGGAGAATCCCATGGACAGAGGAGCCTGGCGGGCTGTAGTCCATAGGGTCGCAAAGACTCGGACACGACTAAAGCAACTTAGCATGCACGCATGCATGTTATCTGGAATAACCTCAAGTCCCTTAACTCACACCTACAAAGACCACCTGTTGGCCACATATAGTCACAGTCACAAGTTCCCGGAAAGGAAGGCCTGGCTCTCCTTTGGAGAGACTTGGGTTTTTTTTGGGTGCACTTCATGGCTTGCATGATCTTAGTTCCCTGACCAGGAGTTGAACCTGGGCCCCAGCAGTGAGAACACCGAGTCCCAACCACAGGATCGCCAGGAAATTCCCTGGAGAGCCACTTTTTAGCCTACCCCTGGCTCTGCATGCAGATTTCAAGTATAATCCCCATAACCACGTGCATAAAGCACTAAGTCACAACCTGCCGGAACCATTCCCCTCACTGGCTTCCGAAAGGGGCCATGCCCCCACAACTGCACTTTCTGCCCACCCTCGGGGCTCTGTCAGAATCTGCCCCTTGATCCTCATCACCACCATGACAACTCCAGGTGGTCTCCATCACCCACTCTGAGCCCCTGGACAAGGGCCCCAGGGAGGGGCGCGGCTCCTGTGAGCTCCTCCCTAAAGCAGCAGCCAGACCTGCAGGGACTGGCATGGAAGCGGGAGGTGGGGGGCAGGGCGGGGGGGATGCTGCAGGTGGCCTCTGAAAGCCCGGAAGCTCCACGGCTGGGGCTCAGTCAGTCACTCATCAAACATTTACTGAGACTGGCAGAGCGCTGGGCACAGAACACCCTCAAGGCACAGCCCCAGGTACCTAGCACCCTCTGCCTCCTGCACTGCCATGAACTGAGGGGGCTTAAGCATATCACGCGTCACCTCCATTCTCTTGTAACCCCCGCTCCGCTGTCGATACCGACTGGCAAGAACATGCCCTAAGCTTTCAGGAGCTCCCGTCCCTAAGCAGGACTCCTGGGAAAACCCGCTCCTTTAATCCGCACGACCTCCACACCCTAGGAGTCGAGAGGACCTCTTCTGAAAGGCCTTCCTGGTGACCCTCTGGGCTCCCGGGGCCCTGAGCGCAGTTTCACTGTCTCTTGATTTCTTTCTCCCTCCCAGAAGCATCTGAGCCCTTTCCCATGCAGAGGCCCTAGCCTGGTGCACACAGTAGGCCCTCAGCACCTGCCCCCAAGGCCCTTCTTCTCTTAGAGATTTGTTGAAGGAAAACTACGGTACTACAGCAGAAGCCCAAAAGCTAACACATCCCCAGAGACCCCCCAGTGGCCTGCCCGCTCCCCAACCTCCATCACTCTGCTCAGGCCCTGAGGTCCCCTGCCAGCTCCTGTACATAGTCGGCTGTTTCCCCCTAGACCCTTGGCACAGCCCCTTCCTTGGCCTCGAATGTCCCTCCTTAGTATTCCCTGGCTTGGCCCACCTTCCTTGGGGTCTTTGCTGAGTGTTGCCCCCTTGGCAAGGCCTTACCTGCCCTCCCTAACTCCAGGCACCAAGAGACGTTTGTCTCCCTTATAGAAAGTGAGAGTCCCTTGGACTGCAAGGAGGTCCAACCAGACCATCCTAAAGGAGATCAGCCCTGAATATTCATTGGAAGGACTGATGCTGAAACTGAAACTCCAATACTTTGGCCACCTGATGCGAAGGGCTGACTCATTTGAAAAGACCCTGATGCTGGGAAAGATTGAAGGTGGGAGGAGAAGGGGACGACAGAGGATGAGATGGTTGGACGGCATCACCGATGTGATGGACATGAGTTTGAGTAAGCTCTGGGAGTTGGTGATGGACAGGGAGGCCTGGTGTGCTAAAGTCCATGGGGTCACAAAGAGTCAGACAGACACGACTGAGCAACTGAACTGACTGACAGAAAGTGGGCTCTGGAGGGCGGGGTTGTGCCGCTGCGCTCCCTGCTCTATCCCTGGCATGCAGTAGGTATTTAATAAGTGTCAAACAAATGAATCAAATGAATCGACCCGTGGGGACCCGTGTGCAGAGCGACTCGCAGTGGGGGCTGGCTCCCGGCGGCCCCGTGAGGGAGGGACTTACTGTTGAGATGAAAAGTTCAGTGTGCAGTTATTCTCAGGGAAAGAACAGAGCATAAAAGTCATGGAGGATATGATTTTCCGTCAGATAATTAAGCCTCACATTTAGAAATCATGTCTCTGAGAGGCCAGATAAGCAGCCGGAGGAGTGGGTGGGTGTGCAGGGCAGGGCTCCCCTCCTTGCCTGGCTGTGCGCTCAGCCAGAGGCGGGATGCTCCACAGTAGGGATATATCTCTCGGTCACCTTGGCAACGACATGAAGGGAACACCATCCAAATGTGTGGTCTGGACGGTCAGCGAACTCGCTCTGTGAAGCCAAGAAGTGCCTGTTTGTCAGTCCCCAGGGTGACCTGGTCTGCAAACAGAGCACACAAGCCCAGGGGGGCAGCAGCAGCTCCAGCCCTCAGCTCACACACCTCCAGCAGGGTTGGAGCCTGAAGTTCAACCAGACAGGGGCTCAGCCAGCCCCTACCGGCCGGACCACAGTAAAGCCGGGTCTGCAACCAGTTTCTCTGTCGTCTGGAGCAGTAATGTTCCCAGCATGTCTCCCAATGGGACTTACAAGTCACTCATCACACGTCACCACAGGCCCCCACCCCAGCCAGTGGGGGCTTCTCTTACATTCGGGGTATAGTTCAGTTTAGTTCAGTCGCTCAGTCGTGTCCGACTCTCCGCGACCCCATGAATCACAGCACGCCAGGCCTCCCTGTCCATCACCAACTCCCAGAGGCACCTCCTAACAGGGCACCCACTTGGGTAGCTGTGAAAATCAGATCAAGGCTCTCTCCCTGCCTCCTTTAAGCTCTCCTATACCCACTGAACTCTCCAGGCCTTGCCAGATGGGCGGGGCCCCAGCTTTCAGCCCAGATAAAGGGCAAACACCCCGAGACTGAGACGCGCATTCCCATGGGAGTGTCTGCAGGTCTGGGGGACATGGATCTGGTGGGGGTGCTCACGCTGCCTTCTTGCCCGGGTGTTTGAGAACTCCAGGCCGTGCAGAGGCTTGGAATGAGAATGTTCCAGAGACCGAAATGGGCTCCACAGGGTGTGTGAAGTGCCTAGCAGGGCTCCTGTCTCCCAGGGCTCTCTGTCTGATGCCCCGGAAAGCCTCTGATGGCGGGCAGCATAGAACGGCCCGCAGCAGGTGCGCAGCCAAACACCGGGGTGGGGGACGCGCCAGCACGGGGTGGGTGGCTTTGTCCTGGTGGGATGGGACATCCCCCCGCACAGGTGGGTGTCGTGAGTCCCATTTAACACAGGGGAGGGCACGAGGCAGAAAGCTTAAAGAGCTTAGCTAAGGTTGCGGAGCCTGAGGGTGGCAGAGGCAGGGTTCTGCCTGGTTTTTGAAAAAGTTATTATTTTTGGACATCTTTGCTATCTACCTCACACACAATACAACCGGCCGCCTTAAGGCATATAATACAGAGCTTCTAGCACATTCCCAGTGAGAAACCATCACTACCATCTAAGTCCAGAGCAGGTCACCCCCTGAGCAGGAACCCTGCACCCAGGAGCTGTCTCACCCACCCCCTTGCCCCCGACAACCACTGATCTACTTCCTATTTCTATAGATTTGCCTATTCCAGATGCTTCAAGCAAATGGAATCGGATGATGTGTAACTTCTAACATCTGGCTTCTTTCACTTCATGTGATATATTAAACACACACCCACATTTCAGCATATCTCAGCACTCTGTTCCTTTCAATGTCTGAGCAATGCTCCATCATACGGTAGACCCCGAGTCACTGAGACACCAGCTGGTGGACACCTAGCTTGGTCGTTTCCACTTTCAGCTTCTGTTACAACTCACACACGGGTCTGGCTGGTCCTTCATAGGCTTTTATTTCTTCTTGCCAAGGAGGGGATGTGCCTGACTCAGATCCCTGAGTTCTTGTACCCAACCAAGTTCAAAACTAGGCTATAAATCTCTAGAGACTATAATATTTCATCCCTAAAAATATCTAACTTGATAACCCCCCGAGAGGGAGACAAATGCAAAGCTCCGATAATCCATTTATCTTGTCTTACCTTGGCATGTACCTCCAGAGCAAAAAAAGTTGTTAGCTCGACTTGTACAGAAGCTGCTGCTAAAACGTACTTTGCAGTACAGCCTTGCCCAAAGGCGGACTCAGCACTTTGCCCTGGGTTGCCGCATCGGCAACATTTGGACTAAACGGGCGCAGTGGCGGGAGCGAGGCCGTTCTGCCAGCGTTGGCAGCATCAGGGCGGCAGCCGAGCAGCAGCATGCGATGCCCCGAGTGCCACTGGACGATGGGCTGCCTCAGAGGGAGGCGGGCCATGAAACCCTCCCAGTGCGTGGGCAGCCAGGTGGAGATCTCACTGGGGATAAACCCCAGAGCCGCCCTATGTTTCTGTCCCTGCCCATCGTGACGCCCTTCCTCTGTCTTGGACAAGTCAGGGTTCACTCGCTGGCACCTGGGGTCCTCCACGAACCTGCCCACCTGCCGTTCCAAGCCCAAGGGGGCAGCAGCCCCGCCCCCACTAGCATCACACCCGAGACCATATGCGTGCCCAGCACACACCAGGAGCCGATACAATTACGCTCCACTCGATCGCACAGCCGCAGATAATCAACCCCACACCTACGGCCAGCCCGGAGGCTGACCGCGCACCTCCCCGAGCAGTCCTGCCAATTCCACCGCTGACCATCCTGCCAATTCCTCCCGCCTGCCCAGACCCCCACCCCTCAAGTCCCCCAGAGCGCTCCCACGGCCGATGTTCCCACGGGTATACCTGGCACCCAAGCACACCTGCCCTGGGTAGAGTCACGGGGGAACTGGAAAGACAGGGGTGAGCCTGTGCGGACAGGCCGAGGCTCCCGTGTGACTGTTGCCTCCAGAAATCGCCAGAGAGAAGAGTGATGGAACAGACACCGCTGAGCCCACGAGGAGAAAGGCCATAACAGCTAGGGAGGAGGGCAGCCATCCTGGGAAGGGGTGAAGAGTGATGGGCGGAGCTCGGCGGACACTAAGGACAAAGGCGCAGCAGCTAGCAAGCGTGGGGTCAGCAGGCCCAGGGTGGGGGGACGGGCAGGAAGAGCCTGCAAACAGGGCATAAGGGCGATGCAGCATGAGGCCCACGGCAGGGGTGCTGCTCTGCGAGCCGAAGAACACACGAACCGGAGCCTGCCGTCTGCTCCCCGAAGGGAGCTCTGCCCCCAGGGGCACCTGCCGCCGCTGGTGTGAGCTGTGAAACGGGACCAGCATGAGCCCCTCTCCCTGCTGGCCAGAGGAGCAAGGAGGAGGCTTAGGGGGGCTGCGTGCTGGTGACTCACACCGGTGAGGTTTCACACCTGTCTGACCTTGGGCAAGGCGACTTTAGCAGCTTCCCAGGAGGCTCAGTGGTAAAGAATCCATGGGCCAATGCAGGAGACCGGGTTCAATTCCCGAGTCAGGAAGATTCCCTGGAGCAGGAAACAGCAGCCCACTCCAGGGTTCTCATCTGGAGAACCCCATGGACAGAGAGCCTGGTGGGCTACAGTCCAAGGGGTCGCAGAGTCAGACATGGCTGAGTGACTAAACAACAACAAAAGTTGACTTTGGAGTCTTACTAGGAGCTGAGCTGACATCCAGGCTTGGTTCTCATGTCTTGGTCCAGGCAGACGTGAGACGGAGGTTCAGAACACTCACTTTTCTTGGGTTTTCTGCTAACAAGTGGTAGCGCTAGACTCTCAATCCACATGTGAATTCACACTCCTTTTCCCCCTAAACCCTGCTAGCTGGCCTGGAAGAAAGAGGCCAGTCGCTGAGAACAGCGGGAGCCCCTGTCCTGAGAGATGCCTGGAAGGATGCCCATGACAGACAGACCGCGGGCGTGGCCTCAGGAGCAGCGGCGGCGCGTCTGCGGGGGCTCAGGCAGGCCACCCCTGCCCCCAAGACCCGCATGCTCCGGCTGCCATGGGCAGCTCCCCAACTCGGCCTGGGACAGCTCCAAAGTCAGGGTCAGGGAGGCAAAAGCCGGGCTGTCTCAACTGGCTTTATCTTCCCTCCAATAAAGTAGGGAGGAAGCTGTGGACGAGCAGGCGCGGGAGAAAGAGCGGCCCCAGCCCGAGTCTCCCGTCCTCAGACAGCCGGCCCCTGGGGTCCCAGGGTCCTCGCGTTTCTAGCACAGAAGGCACGTGTTACCACTGTGTCAGGGACAAGATTGGGGTGCAGGGGTGGTAAGTCACTTGCTCAAGGTCACGCAGCTGACCTGAGACTCACATCCTCTCCACGTGCAGATTACGAGGACTACCCCACACCCTGCTCGCGTTCCTCACCCATCCACCCTCTGGACGTCCCAGGGGTCCGGTACCGGCTGCCTGCCACTTGGCACCGATTCAGTCGTTTGAAAAGGATCAGCTCCTATGTCGACACCCTGCCCTCCTTGGGCACAGCCCCCCAGACTGCCTTCCCCCTTGCAGCCCCTCACACACTTCTCAACCGCAGCACTTACTTCCTAGCAGCGTGCTGCTCCTGGGGGACGCACCCCTCCCCGAGACAGGGACCACCTCGGCGGCACGCAGAGGTGACGTCTGGAGACAGCATGTCAGAGACAACTGCAGAGAAAGAAGTCCCACTTACGACCAGAGACGCAAAGAATAAACTGTGAGCCGGCCACACGTCAGTGTGTCACAGAGCTGCTCACCGTGGCCGGGAGCGGTTTATCCTCAGGACGGCTCACACCAAGAAACCAATCAGCCTAACTCGCCACAGCACTTTAAAGGGGAGAAAAACCAGGATTATATTAATAAATGCCAAAAGCGATTTCATAGAAAAGATTTAGAAGACCTCTCCCCAAATAAACAGTTCTTGAAATAGAAGAAAACTAAATTATAAGAACTATTTTTAAAGAAAATATTTTACATATTCAAATATATATACGTATATGAATTTGTCACATTTCTAACTAGAATGTAACTTTTAACTGGACAAAAATGTCCTTCTAACTCATACAACTAAGAAAAGTATAAAAGAAGAATAGCAAAAGAAGCAGGGGGCTTGCTTTGCCAGATGTTAAGACTTAATCTAAAGGGCATGGTATGAGTGCAGAAGCACACAAATGTTTCCAACATCACAGATCAGAGAATCCAGAAGCAGATCTCTATTTACATGGAACTAAATATATGACATAGACGGCATGCTAATTCAGAGGAGAAAGTGTGGTTTTGAAAACAAACTGGCTCTGGCATAACTGACTAAACATCTCTAGGACGACAGGCCAGGATCCACCTCGTTCTATGTGCGCAAATAAATTCCAGATAGATTAACATCCTAAATGAAGAAAGAAACGAAAAGAACACGCATAAACTAGGAAGTGGGGGGAGACAGTCCTCAGAGGACACTGAACTGAAGGACTCTTTACGGCAAAGGCACGAAGTCACGTGGCACCAAGTGAAACGGGAGCTGAGGAAGACGCACCACGGCCTGTCCAGCGGACAGTCGGCTCTTCTGCCAGGCTACGACTTCCCACGGGCGGGTGAGGAAGAGACACAGTGTCTCCCGGGAGGAGGCGCAGAGGGTGCACCAGCGGATTCACGGAGGGGGCTCCACGGGGCCAACAAGCTGAGGAGACCCCCAAGCTTGCCTGCCAGCCATCAGCAGAGGCAAGCCAGAGAGACAGTGGTCTGCTCGCCCCATCAGGGTGAAACAGGAGGACGCGGACGGGCAGGCCCCAGGGGGCCTCGCGCACGTGGAGCGCCCAGCACCCGGACTGGAGAGGAGCCTAACGGAGGCAGGACCCCACAGGGGGGACGTGAGTCTGAGCAAACTCCGCGAGACGGTGACTTACAGGGAAGCCTGGCGTGCTGCAGTCCTCAGGGTCACAGAGAGTCGGACATGACTGAGCAACTGGGCAACAATGCCTAGGGAGAACAGACACACTTCATGCGCATAAATGCGCATGTGTACGGCTACACGAGCCTGAGACACACAGGATACAAACACGCACACCTGGGCCCCGGACCGGGGCTCCTCCTCCGAAGATGGGAATGGAGAAGGGAGGGAGGGGAATGCACGCGGCGCCATTCAGCATTTCACTGCTGGAGATGAACAGGGATTACTTGTCCAATTTAAAGAATTTAATAATTGGCTTTTAAGTGCTTTCTAGACTGAAAACCAATCCCAAGGCCCATGCTTGTCATTGGTCCAAGGGTGATCACTGACTATGGGACCCGTGAGCAGTGTGCTGACGCTTCTGAACAGAGATCAAGGCTTCTTGGCAGCATCATAACCGGTAAATAGGAATCAAGAGGCAGCAGCTGGAGCCCCGCTGTGGGGCTGGACGGGGAGGGGAGGATGGCGGGGCCCAGACAGCCCCTGGCTCAGGGACGAGTCGCATGGGGCTGAGCCATCAGGCCGAGAGGTCTAAGAGTTCCTCCCGGGCTCCCGTCAGCGCGACTCTATCAGGGGCCTTGTGCTGCCAGAGCCCAGGGGGACGAGAGGTGGCCCACCCAAGAGACCACCCCCTCCCACCCCCCGTCACACACACACACACACACACACACACACACACACACGCTGTGGAAGCTCTCCAGCCTGCAGGGTCTGGACAGACTGGCTCATCAGCTCAACTGAAAATTCCTGCCTGGAGCTGGGCTGGGCCAGCCCCATGTCCCCAGGCGCTGGGGACAAGCTGGTGATTTCCAGCGATTCATGATCAGGCTGAGCACTGGCCCCAAGGACACAGATGTGGAGAGACACAGGGACCCTGCCTCTCGGGAGCTCCCAGGGGTCAGTGACAAACAGGGGAGTGACCTCAACAGTTTCCTCAGGGCAGTTCCCCCACGTGCAAAACAGGGTTGAGCCCCGGAACTCATGTGCCCAGAGGGAACACTGGGTACAGGATCCACAGGGCAAACAGACCCAGGCCCATCCTGGCCAGAGCCTGGGGAGAGAAGGGGCCCTGGTGACCCTGCTGGGGCATCTTGACAAACCATTCAGTGTTTGAAGAGCTGGGCTTCCCTGGTGGCTCAGCTGGTAAAAAATCCACCTGCAATGTGGGAGACCTGGGTTCAACCCCTGGCCTGGGAAGATCCCCTGGAGAAGGGAAAGGTCACCCACTCCAGCGTTCTGGCCTGGAGAATTCCATGGACTACTGTCCATGGGGTTGCAAAGAGCAGACTAAGAGAGTTTCACATTCAGGGGGCGTGTCCAGGGGCCACATTTCACATGGGTGTTCATGACGGCCTCCCCCGTAGCGGAGGCGTGCGGACCGGGAGAAGCAGGACAGGACAGGGTTCAGCTGTGCGCTTACGGGAAGAGGGCGGAGGAGGCCCTGGTTACAGAAACATATACCAAGCCCTCTTCCTGCCTGCTTCGACTGCTGGGGCCATGGGGCTCACACAATGGTTCTGGGGTCAGGGATCCTCACTGGGGAGCCATGAACTCAGCTCCCTGTCCGCAGCATGGCTCCTCACATGCCAGATGGGCACTTTGAACACTGGCTGTGCGGTTCTTTTCTCCTTTGATTCTAAGCAAAACTCAGCTGTTAAGGTCCAAGTGAGGTTAAGCAGGTGGAGGAGGGATTGCAAGTGTCCCCACCTGGGTCACCTGGGCTAAGGTGGGTGTGGGGGGCCCTGGGATGGGTCAGCCATGAGGAGGGACTGGGAAGATGTTCCCGAGGGCCCGGGGCTCCGGAGGACTGGAGGAAAGACTGCAGCCCGAGACAGTGAGGGGCAGGGCGGGGCGTCGCTGGTGTGGGCAGCTCTGAGCCCCTGGAGGCCGCTGTCCCAGCCAGCATCGCTCAGAGCGGCGCTGCTCGCAGGACGGCCGTGGCCGCTGGTGTGGGCAGCTCCGGGCCCCTGGAGGCCGCTCTCCCGGCCAGCATCGCTCAGAGTGGCGCTGCTCGCAGGACGGCCGTGGCCGCTGGTGTGGGCCGCACCGAGCCCCTGGAGGCCGCTGTCCCAGCCAGCATCGCTAAGAGCGGCGCTGCTCGCAGGACGGCCGTGGCCGCTGGTGTGGGCCGCACCAAGCCCCTGGAGGCCGCTGTCCCGGCCAGCATCGCTCAGAGCGGCGCTGCTCACAGGACGGCCGTGGCCGCTGGTGTGGGCAGCACCGAGCCCCTGCAGGCCGCTGTCCCGGCCAGCATCGCTCAGAGCGGCGCTGCTCGCAGGACAGCCGTGGCCGTGGAGGCCGAGCGGTGGGACCCGGGAGGGGCCGCATGGGCCCCTCAGCGACTCGGACCTGAGAATCGCTGCCCCGATCCCTATGGGATCAATTACCGGTCCCAATAAAAATGGAGATTTCATTTCCATAGTAAGTTCTGAGGAAAAGGTCACTTCCACCCCCAGGAGATGGAGTTTTCTGGCTTGTTTTTAGCCTGCTGTTCTGCAGGACAAGGCTAGTGACATACGCCCCGTGGAGGTTCCTAGGGGGCCACTGGCCCCTGACCCAGGCAGCTGCAGCTCCAGACAAGGAGGCGGAATCAGGTCTCAAGGCTAAAGGGCTCCAGTCACTCCCTGGCCCAAGTACCCACAGTGCAAGCGCTGCGCCAGGCTCTGGGGAGGAAGGTGGGGTAGTGCAGAGAAGGGGGGAGTGGCTGCAGACAGGGCATCCTCCCTGCCAGGAGGGCAGGGGCCTAAGGCAGGGCTGTCCCCGTGCCCAGGAGGAGGGGGCAGCTGTGAGAGCTGAGGGAGCCAGACGCCAAGCCCTGGGGCAGGAGGGTGGACCTGAGGGTCAGATGGGAGGTGCAGTCATTCCCGAAATACCTTCTGAACTTCCTCTAAGGGCCAGGCACCTGCTCAGACCTGATCTTACCCAGAAGTGTCATGGGTGTGGGAGTCAGCTGTGTGTCAAGGTGAGAAGGTGATGGTGGGAGGTCTGGGTCCTGGGAGCCCAGAGAAAGGTTCCCATGCACATGGCGGGGAGGGGCTGATGATCGGGATGGCTCAGCCTCAATAGGGTGAGGCTCTGGGGCCACTCCACAGGAAATGGGAAAAGGTGGCAAATGCTAGAGCGATCCCACAAGTACAATTTACAGGAAGTGATCAGAGACGGATGAAGACGTGAGTCAGAAGAACCACGAGGGACGCCCAGATGTCAACGGGCTTTCTTCCTACTCAATCCTAGCACGGGATATAGGAAGAAAGGCACACGCACACGCATGCCCACTCACACGTATGCACGCCACCTGTGAACACACACACACATCACCTCAGTTTGAGTGATCACCTATAATTCTGCTCTCCACAGGGAACTGGGTAACCCTGGATTTGCGCCCATGCCCAGCCACACCCCTCTGGGGCCCCCGCAGCCTGTGGGCACAACACGCCCCATGCCTCTCCCTGCACAGCACCCCCACCTGTCACCCATGCCCTCACGGCAGGGATTCTCACCCACCAGGAGCCCTCAGATGACAGCCACCAGATGAGGGGCTGGCAGGACACAGGAGGTGCTTTAAACAGGCTCATTTTTATGCAAAACAGTTTGTGCTGTAGTCAGCTGAGTGACAGACATCATTTGCTGGAGGGGTCTTGGCACAGGCAGTGTGGCCCCGGGGACCGTGCTCAGCTTACCTGCAGGAGCCTCTGTGACGGCTCTGCGTGCTGGACAGGTTTCTGATAAAGGCCCTGGCGTACTGGCTACACTTCCCGCCCCCGTCCCTGGCACCCTTCCATCAGGCTGTCACGGGCATCCCCACAAGTAACAGGTTATGAAAGGGGTGAGGGTGGGGTCACTGGGCTCGAGAGTTTCTGGGGCAAAGCTGTCACTGCCCCGCCAGACTCCCGGTCTCTCAAGATGGACTCTGCTGCCTCCTGGATGCATTTTCTAATCTAAGTGCAAAATAGCCTCTTTCTTCTTTGGCCTTCGTGTAAAGCCAGCAGCCTGTACGTGGTGCCATCCGACTGCCATGGGGCTCCGAGTCTGATGGGCACGTGCAACAGAGAGAGAGGAAGGGCTCGGGATGCTGGGCCGTGAGCAGCCAGCGAGACCGGCCGTGCCCACCCAGGGGCCACTGCTGGTCAGATCTGGGGGACAGGGGGCCAGGCAGGGCCTGGGACTCCGACCTCACCGTTTATGCCAAACTCCTTGGTCCTTGGATTCACCAGGGACTTGAGGTCTAGGCTAAGGGTGGCCCTAATGCCCTAGGGGAAGGCTCCTGAGGCCCACCAGTGTGAGCGAAGAGGCGGTCTGTTCCCTGCTTGGAGCGCCCACCGGACTCTGTTCAGTGTTCACGACTCTGCCCAGGGCAGCCTTCTCTAGGAAGCAGGCTGACCCCCAGGTCGGATCAGCTGCCCCTCCTCCTTCCATGCCTGTATCATCTCCTCTTGCGTGTGGGTAGAACCCCGTGAATATAACGCTATCACTGCTGTGATTATGTTATGTCGTCTGGTGAAAAGTGAAAATGAAAGTCACTCAGTCGTGTCCAGCTCTTTGTGACCCCACGGACTATACAGTCCATGGAATTCTCCAGGCCAGAATACTGGAACAGGTAGCCATTCCCTTCTCCAGGGGGGAATCTTCCCAATCCAGGGATCAAACCCAGGTATCCCGCATTATAGGCGGATTCTTTACCAGCTGAGCCACAAGGGAAGCCCAAGAATGCTAGAGTGGGTAACCTATCCCTCCTCCAGGGGATCTTCCTGACCCAGGAATCGAACTGGGGTCTCCTGCATTGCAGGTGGATTCTTTACCAACTGAACCAGCAGGGAAGGCCCATCTGGTGAAAGGGAGATGTTCAAAGTGGGCCTGACCTAATCGGGGAACCGTTTTAACACAGAGAATTTTCTCCAGCTGTGGTCAGAAGAGGAAGTCAGAGTTTCAGAGTGTGAAAAGGATTCTCTATGCCACTGCAGGCTTGGGATGGAGGGGACACATATCAACCAATGGGGGGCAGCCGTAGGAGCTGACAGTCACCCCTGCTGACTGCCAGCAAGGAACCAGGGACCTCTGTCCTATAGCCATAAGGACCTGAATTCTGCCAACAATAAGAAAGAGCATGGAAGTGGACTTTTTCCAGGGCCTCTTTTAGCCTGCTGATACCCTGAGTAGAGAATCTTCTGGAAGCTCCCCTGCCCCAGCTGACTTCTCCTTAGCTTTCAAGATTCTGCCAGTGGCAGTTACCTTCTTCAGAGAATTCTTCTGTGGTGAGCATGGCGTGCTCCTGGACAGGCAACTGACCCCTCCCCTTCCCAGCTCAGACCTGCACCCCTCTGGCACAGAATGAGCTGCTCAATTGCAGAGGTCGGCTATGCACACGCCCAGCAGAGCAAAGAACTCTCTTCCTATGAAGCAGAAACTCCCACAAAGAGGCATCACTCCTCTCCTGGCACACCGGCATCTACAGGTAGCAGAAGCCTGGGATAACCCATGCTGCACACTCATATCCAGGGAAATGTCCCAGGGACAGAGGAGGGCTCCTTGGGGAATAACTGGGCCAAGAGTCTGTGACCGAGGACTGTGTGTGCTCACTAAGCGCCGTGCACACTGTGTGCGCGAGGTGGCTCCTTTATGAAGACGGAGCCGCACGTGGGGACCCGCCAGCCACCTGGCCAGTGCCAGGGACCCCTGAGCTCTGTGACTCTTCGCCCCGGGGACCGCCTGGAGCAGCAGGTATGACTGTCGCCGCTGCCTCCAGCCGAGGGAGCGGGACCCAGAGGGGTCTGCAGGTCTGGCCGACCGGGCTCTGGCAGAACAGCCTGAATGCGGACGCAGGTCCACAGGCTGCAGAGCGGCATGTTTCCCCACCCGTCCTCGGTGTGACCAGTTCCACGCACGCAGCCCTCCCCGGCAGTCTGTGCAACAGAAGCTCAAGACGGGTCACACCTGAGACACACGGGCTCGGCTATAAGTGTCCCTGTCTGAAGATGTGACGCTCTGATGAGGTCGGTCACAGGCTGGAGGAGAGGCGCTGCTGGGTGCGGCCGGCTCCACTGGGGTCCAGGCCCCCAGCAGTCCTCAAACTGGGGCATTTCCATGCCGGGTGCTGAGGGTCCTCACTGCAGGGGTGACTCACTTGCACAGGGTGACTGGGACGCTGAGGGGAAGATTTCAAAGACGAAGGTGCCCTGTGAGCGGGGGAGCCTGCCATCCGGCCAGTGCTGTTCAGGCTCTTCTGCGGATGGGAGTTTGCTGCTGTGAATGTGACCCGTAAGCACCCGTCTCCCCTCTCAGAGCCCTACACACACAAGAGCACCAATTTTTACAATTTACTTCTTTGGCTGCACCAAGTCTTACTTGGGGACATGGGGGTCTAGTTCCCCAACCAGGGACCAAACCCAGGGCCCCCTGCATCGGAAACATGGAGTTCTAGCCACTGGACCACCAGGGAAGTCCCAAGCACCAATTTTTTTTTAAACTGGGGTTGTGGGGGGCAAGACTTCACCCACCCGATCAGCCTCTCTGGCCTCCTCACAGCCTAGAACCAGAGCTTAGCTGCCCTTCATTTGTTTTATATGTTGGGTTGCAGATATGCTGCATCTGACTAATAAATTTTGAATAGCACTGAGCAAAATCCCGCAGGTCCTTCCTGGCTCTGCTCCCCACGGCTGGGTGACTGCGCGTCCTTATCACCCCCTCTCTCCTGCGGGCCAATGCTTTTGGAGCGCTGTCTGTCCATCTCTCCATGTGCATCCACCCACTCATCCATCCATGCATCTATTTTACAACCATGGAGCACCCCACCTTGTAGCCCCAGGGATGGCAGTGGACGCGGCCACACAGGAGGCCAGTCCCCACGGCTGTAATCTGATCGGGCCCCAGCTGATGGCAGATAAGAGGTACAGAGGCCAAATCTGCCGTCTTTAATTAAGGAGGAGATTGATAAGAACTGTCAAAGTGGGATGGAGAGGATCCAAGCCGCTTGTTCTGCCGAGACACGAGAGGCAAAGCTGAAGATTAAAAATATGATGAGAATTTCCCTAGAAAGCCTACAGAAGCAGTGACAGGGAGGACGGGCTCAGGGGACAGCAGAGGAAGCCTGGTGACGCTCGAGAATTAACCCCATTCCTCAAGCCCCAGTGGGACGGGGGGCGGCCTGATTGCCAGCCGCTTGGACAAACTGTACTTATTTTTGGATAAATGGTACTTCTCACCAAGGGAAGGGATGGGTGCCTGGACAAAGGATTGCTCGTCCTTCTGAGACTGAGACTGCTCTGGTGCTGACCCCTGGGCTGGCCATGCACCTGCTCCTGGGAGCCTCCCCAAGTCCAGACGCACCGGAGCCCTCCAGGCCCCTCTGGCAGACAGACGTGGAGGACAGGGAGCTTGGGCCAGGCCCTGGACCCAGCCCATATGATCCCAGAGCTATTCCACTCACTTCCACAGGCGGGGTGCTACAGACCGCGGAACGGACAACTTAGCTAAGGACTGCAAACTCCCAAATTGTCCTGACACCGGGAGATACACAAGCAGGGCTCCCCGGAGGCCTGGAAGATTCTGCTGAATTCCCGAGGAGAGACCAAGTCTTGGAAATCTCAGCACGTGTGACTTGTTCTGAGAAGGAACAAATGCTCTTTGAGGAAGGTGCTTCTACGTGGAGGTGTTTCATTTTGTAAACTAGAGAAGACGATCATCTTTTAAAAACCCGAATGTTTGCTCCTGTTGTTGAGAATAGGAAGCTGTGACTGAGCCGCACCACCTCCAGGGGGTCAGAAAGTCTGACAGGAACGCCTTCTCCCTCTGTAATTTTTTTTTTTTTCTCTTAGAAAGAAAAACAATGATGAGGACTTGGAGCCCAGAGATCTAGGTTCAAGTCCAGGTTCAGCTGTGAGACTTGGACCAAGGAGCAAAGACACGACAGTTCACAGTGGGACCCTAAGTGTCTCCGAACAGCAAGGTTTGGATGGGGAACCAGTGAGAAAGTGAACAGGGAAAAAAAAAAACTTTATAAGCTTTAAAGCCCAAGATGACACATCTGTATAGAACAGAAAGGCTGTTCAAGCTTGCCGGCCAGATCGTGGTCCTTATTATCGCCACGATGGAAGTGCACAGTGACCGCGGGAAGGGCTGGATCACACTCCAGGTGCACGGAGCCCCGAGACAGCCCCCAGGTGGGCAGGGGAAGAGGGGTCCCATCACTGTCTTCAGATGCGGGCTGCGGTGGGACGTGAGGCCGCTCCCTGTGTGCAGCTGCCCCAGGCCCCGCCTGAGGCCCCTCCCACACGGTGTCTGGGGCCTTGCGTCAGCTCGACCTGCTCCCCCGTTCAGACCTTACCTTGGTTGGCTGACATCCTATGTACAGGGGCTTTTCTGCCCTGTGGGCCGGGAGGTCTGTGAGCACAGGGACCACCTCTGCCCCGCTCAGCCCCCAAACACTGGCTCAGCGGGCAGGGACGGACAACTGGGCACATGAGCATGCGGGGCAGCCCTGGGGACCAAGCGCAAGGGCTCATGCCGGACGAGACGCCCTCCCACCGGCTACTTGGAGACACCCCGGGGAAGAGCGTCCTTTCCCCATCACCGCTGGGCCTGGGGCCTCGGAGCCTCCCCAGGCCGGCAGCCTGGCCAGCATTACGTCAGCCTGCTTCCTTCCGGGGACTGGGGCGCCCCAGAACCAGGCTGCTGGCCATGACAACAGACACATCCCCCGGCCCTCAGCAGCCACAGCGACCTTTGCCTCAGGGCGGCTGCCCAGCTGGAGCCTGCAGGACCGTCTCGGCCCTCAAACACACGTTTACAGCTGCCTCGGACAGACGGCTCTTGTAGATGAGGCTGGACGTCCAGGGGTTGCCTGGGAGCTAGAGCACTGGTTTCTGTCCTCTTACCCCTCCCTCTTTCCAGCACTGCTAAGGGGAGCGCAGGGCCTTTGCCAGCTGGTGGGCGGGTGGGCGGGCAGCTGCAGCCCCGAGTCAGCCAGCCTGGCAGCGACGGGGAGCCAACACCGGGCTGGTGAGACTACACACAGCCACGTTCTCCGAGGGCTGCTTGACCATAACGGGAAGCCTGCGGTACCGTCACCTACCAAATAACACCTAATGCACCACGAGAGGGGCAGCCCACACTGGCCTTCGTTCACACTGTTACCTTGGCCTAAAGATGCTCTGCCATCCTTGCCTGCCTGGGTCCCTAAGACTCCCGCAGGCAAAGCCTTGGGCACTGGCTCCTTTGTGTATCCAGCAAACATGGGGTGCCTGCCATGTGCCTGATACTGCTCCTGGGGTTGGGACACATTTAGAGGACGTGAACATCATGGTCCTGCCCTCGTGAGACACCCAGCTGAGCAGTGGGTACAGCGAGAGCAGGGCCTGGGTCATGTGCATCCCTATCAACCCCAGAGGCCAGTGACAGCTCTCAACGAGAAAGGGAACCAGACCACCACCACAGGCGACAGGGGCTGACACTGGGACAGTGGTCAGTGAGCAGACCAAGGCCCTGAGCCGACAGGAGCCTCGTGTGTGTCCACTGGACAGTGGCCGTCGGAGGACGTCTGAGCCCTTCACACGGGCCCTCACTGTCAGCTGCACCCGAGTGTTCTCTGCACCCCTGTTCCTCCAGGGCACCCCAGAAATGCCACTTCCCCCAGGAAGCTGCCGGCTCTGCTGGGTGTCTCCCCAGTTTGGTTAACACAATAAGGAGGAAGGAAGGAGTGTTCCCAGGGGAATGAGGGTGCCTTCCTGAGACATGAAGGGTTGGCTCCCAGCCAGGCCTGGGGACTTGGGGTAAAAACGGGTGGCCTCTCCCTCCCGGGACCCACGGCTTCCACAGCCCCATGCTGTCTCCAACGGGCTCCGCTTTCTGAGACGCGGGCACCGAAGGAAGCGGGGCTCTTAACAGTCACCCTGCCGCCCCCGCGGTGTCTGCTGCCCACCGAAGGCAAGGGAGACGAAGCTCAGCTGACCTGGCCGCCTGAGCCCCAGACACGCGCACACGGCAAGGCCCCCAGGAGTGGTCCCCAGCCCCGACCCCGCGCCTGGAGGACCTCAAGCCAGGGGGCTGGAAATGCCAAGGGACCCGGCGCCACTACACACCCAGGCCTTGGCAAAGAGCACAGATAGACATTTGCTGAATGAATAACTGAGTGAACGTTAGTCATCATTCACCAGGTGTTTTAACGGCTCATGACATGGTAGTCATGGCACTGAGGCAAACCTGAATGCAGCTTCTCACAATTGCTGGGCCAACCTGGCACGGCTCCCCAGGAATGCCAGAGGGGCCCAGGTGCTGCCAGCCAACCCAGGAATCCCCGAGGGCCCTCCTGGTGCGAGCCTGCAGGCCCGAGGCAAGCAAGGGAGCCAGCAGGGAGCTGACAATGACCCTCATTTGCTGTTGGTCCTGGGCCAGAAGTGCCCTTGGGGCAGGAATTCATAGCAACTACTGTTCCTGGGTGACCTCAGCCGGGTCGTGTGGGGGTCATCTAGGCCCTCCTGACACCCTGCTTCCTGCGGAAGGACCCCCGGCCACCTCCTGCTCTGACCTGGAGCGGAAGGAACACAAGTCTGGGAACCAGTCTCCCTCCAGCTGCTGGCTGTGCTCCCGACAAGGGGGGTGGCCCTGGGGGCATCACGGGGGTTCTCTAGGCCTGTAGTTTGGGGACAGGCCCCTGGTGAGGCTGGGGGACAGCGGTGCCTTCGTCCGCCACCCACAGTCCAGAGCCCTCATCCCCTCAGCCTTTCACCCAGAGGCACGGCTGACATGCCAGCATCCTCATACAGCGTGGGATCCTGGGGTCACCCTGGTGAGCAGGGTGTCATGGGCAGGCATGCTAAGTCGCTTCAGTCGTGTCCCACTCTTTGTGACCCCATGGACTGTAGCCCGCCAGGCTCATCTGCCCATGGGATTCTCCAGGCAAGAATACTGGAGTGGGTGGCCATGCCCTCCTCCAGGGGGATCTTCCTGACCCAGGGATTGAACTCGAGTCTCAAGTCTCCTGCACTGGCAGACAGGTTTTTTAACATTGGCACCACCTGGGAAGCAGGAGGATCAGGGAAACACAAATCAACTTCATCCAGAGTCCAGACGCTCACAGATTAATTCAAATGTAACCACCACTTCCTGGGGGTCTTCAAAGCCCCAAGCTCCACGCTGTGCATTTAAAAGGTTGTCCGATACCCACGTGGCCAGGCTGCAGCCTCGCGGGACAGCTGGGGGGCAGATACTTTCCGGGCTGCTGAAACCCCTGCTCCTGCTTGGCCTTGGGGCCGCGCCTCCTTCTCCATTTTAAGTGCTCCCGCCAGGGCGGGTGTCCTGCCTGGGGCAAGATGCTTATAAGCTGCTCCCATCCAGCTCTGTCCTGGGAGGAGTCCTCCAGCCAGGCCTCCCCCTGCCTGCCCCACCCAGAGTGAGCAAGGGGCACTGGAGGGCAGAGCGGACCCCCGCCCCCTCCTGCTGGAGCCAGTGCGCCCCCTCTACGAACACAGCCTCGCCGCAGCCCCGACCATAAACACAATCGGCAGGCACTCCATCACGGTGGTCAACGGAGTCAACGCTTTCTCTTGCTTTCTTGCCCAGGGCCATGATCACAGCTCCTGAAGCACCAGGAGGCAGGAGGAGACTGGCAGGGGAAGGCTCAGGGCGCAGGGCTGACCCTGGCAAGGGGCCGGGAGGTGCAGGCTGTGCCCCATCACAGCCCAGTCCTCGCAGCACAGCAGGCACCACCACCTCCCCCCCGCCCTGGTTGCAATGGGCTTCAGAGCGCTCGTCTCTCTGCTCTGGGGCCGCGTGCTAGTCACTGGGCGATGCTCTGCAATCTAGTGTCCAGGCCCCAGGACAGGCGTGTCCAATCTAATGCCCTGAAACCCAGCAGGTGAGCATGAGCACTCTTTGTTTTACAGATGAGGACACTGAGGCCCAGGAGGGCAAGAGACAGGGGTTCAGCAGGATGGGCGGGGCCGACTGTGCCAGGATGCTCCTGGCCGGTCCCGCCACCCCCAGCCCTGGGACTGGCAGCCGCGGGCAGGAGGGGCACTGGGACTAAACTAAACATTGGCTGGTGCAATGTAAAGAGAGGGTGTCTGTGCAGATTCCAGGAAGCCTCCCGACAGGGGCCCGCCAGTGCCTCCTCCCTCCCCTTCGTCCTTCCTTTGAAATCCTTGGCTGCAGCCAGTAGGGGGCTGGTGGGGGGGCGGGGGGTGTCCAGGCCCCTGGCACTGGGCACATCACACCACCCTGGACCTGCCTGCCACCGACTTCCGTGTGATGGAGATGTCTCAACTTTATTTCACCCACTATTATTTTGGACTTTCTGCTGCAGAAGCCACACCTCAGACTACAAGATACAACCTGCAGCCTCTGTCTATCACAGACTTGGTCCCCATGTTCAGGGGTTCACGGCCTGGCATGTGGGAAGCTGAGTCAGCCCCTGAGTCTCATCCCAGGGGAAGGAGTGCTGGGATGAGGGCAAATCAAGGACAGGGATGCAGAAGGCTTCCTGGAGGCAGCAACAACTCAAAGCACAAGCAGGGAAGGCAGAGAGAGGCATGGGCAGGGTTGTGGCAACCAGGAACATCACCTACCTGGGACCCAGTCAACAGAGAGACCTGGAGGAAGTGGCTGGGCTGGGCCCCGAGAGTCACAAGGAGAGTTCAGGAAAGTCTGTGAAGGCCTGAAGCTGGAGGAGACCAGTGGGGGCCTTTTAATAGTCTTGGCAGGAAGGGATATGGACCTGGGCCCCCCACAGAAGCCAACCATCAACCCTAGACTGGACGGAGCTCCTAGTCTCAGCTCATGACAGCAGCCAGCTCTGCGGGAGGGTGATGACCTGGATGCTATTCGCTCATCTCTTCTGCAATATTTCCAACCAACAGCCCAGCTCCAGCCCCACCCCCAGTCCTCACCAGCCTGCAAACCTCAGGTCCCCATGACTCTGGTGGGACAAGCTGAGCCACATCCGAGATCAGCAGAGCAGGTGCAACGAATACATCATTGTGGGAAAACAGTGAAAATGAAGATATTTACAAAACATTTAAGAAAATTAGCTCTTGGGGATATCCCTGGTGGTCCAGAGGTTAACAACCTGCCTACCAACGCAGGGGACATGGGTTCGATTCCTGGTCTGGGAACTAAGATCCCCCATGCTGCGGAGCAACCAAACCCATGTGCCACAACTACTGAGCCCACGTGTTCCAGAATCTGCACCAGGAGAAGGCGCCGCGAAGAGAAGCCTGAGCATCGCGACTGGAGCAGCCCCTGCTCACCGCCATGAGAAGCCCACGTGTACCAGCGAAGACCCAGTGCAGCCAAAAGCTAGTTAATTTTTAAAAAAGAAAAGAACTCTTGCACACACACACCTAATGGTCTTGGAAAGAAAATGTGATCATTTCACTGAGCTGTAGTTAATCTGGGTAAAAAACAGGATTTCAGACATGCCAGAAGCCAGCTGCTGCGTTCAGATGTCTGAGAACTCAAGGGGACCAACCCCCCGGGGGGCTGGCTAAGGGCCGCAACTGCACGGGGCACCTTCTCAGCTCTGCTGTCACTCAGTCCTCCAGGCTACCAAGGCCACCTGCCCTTCCTGCCGGGGAAGCCAGGGGTGGGCACCACCAGTTAGGGTTCTGATCACACGGTGTGGTCTGTGAATCCAACACGACATCAAATCAGTATCTTTTTTTTAATCAGACAGATTGATTATCCAAATTCATTAAGAAGCGATTAAAACTATCTTGTCAAGTCAATCGAAACATTCATTCTTTCAATCATCCATTCAACGATTACCCATCAAGAGGTGACTCTGTGCCAGGATCTGGACCTGCCACTGTCCCAGCCCCACGGGGTCCCCAAACCCCGTCACTGTGGGCACACAGGAGGACGAGTCCCCCAGCCGGGAAGGACGATGCTGCAGAGTGCTCACAGCGGGCTGGGGAGGGCCCCGCAGGAGCAAATGCGCCCGTGTTCCAAAAACAAGGCTTCTGCCAAGAAAGCTGAATGTGACTCACGGTGAACAGCAAAAAAAGAAGTGATTTCTGAGAAGGGGAAGCACACGCACTACAAACACGCTTCCGTGATCACCCGGAAGTGCTGAGGCAAGGAAAGAATGGGACCTGTGCTCATCCTGGTGGAGAAATGGGGTCAATCGATCCATTCCATCCAGATGATGTACACACAGCAGACATGCACACACAGACATGCACACACTCACGGGGCCTTGCACCCGGCGAGCACATTCGCTCAGCCCTGCGTCATCCTTCAAGACAAACACAAGAAACAGAAACGACAGCCTCGGACTCGCCCGGGCACAAGGCTGAGCATCCGTGTCCCCCTTGGAAGGCCTGGGGAGAGGACCGCCTTCAAGACCCTCCAGCACAAAGGACCACCACCGACACAGCACCCACCGCCCCTCCTGACCCACAGCAGGGGACTCCTGTCACTGAGCAGGGGCCCTGGGATGCTGGGGCCTGGACTTTGGTCTCCGGGGACAGAGCAAGGTCCCTGATGGAGAATTTCAGATGCTCTGCAGGGCCTCGCTGGGAAGCTGGTGGGCAGATTGCTCAATGGAAACGGCTTTCTCAGCAGGCTTTGAGGGAGGGGGCTGAGAACAGAGACAGGTGATGGGAATACGGCAGCTGACAGCCTCACTCAGAAGGCTGGGCCCCTGGGGCATCAGGCAAGCCCTGCTAGCCCACCCACCAGCAGCTCTGGGGCACCATGCGGGCATCACGGGAGGACGGGCGTGGAACTTACTCTGCGAGCCACCCGACCACCCGCCCAGGAAACGTCATCATCTGGCCTCCCTGACCTGAAGCCCGTGTTACGGCTCATGATGACAGGTGAGTGAAACACGCGTGCACGTATGCACACAGAGCATACGTGCATACACAGAGTATGCACACGTGCACCAGAGGGCCACTGACACACAGATGGATGACCCGGTAAGTAACCTGGAGAAGAAAACCCTCCACTGAAGTGAGAACCAGGATACGCTGCACAGACACACACGCACGCACATGTGTCCACGCAACATCCACACATGAACACACATCTAAAGTTGGGTCTCTCTACACAAAGACACAAGGAATGCACAGACTCAGCCCTCTCCATATAAATGTGTATGTGTGTTTCTATATCACCAAGGCCCTGAAATAGAGATCTACAGGTTTGGATGAATTAGCGGGTTTCAGAAGAGAGACTCCAGACCCCGGGGCCTGTGCTCCAGGCCAACCATGTCCTGAGCTGTTTCCTTTTCTGAAGCAGACTTGCCTTGGCTCAGCACATACATCTCCCTCTCTGGCGAGGCAACTTCGGCCCCACACAGGCTGAAGGTCCAGACCAACCATGTGTGTCAGCTGGAGGCAGTTCTGCTCAGGGCAGGGTGCTCCGTGGACATCAAACACCGAACGTGATCATGTTAGATCAGACCTCTGCTCCATTTATAACTCTTGATGCAGGTGACTGCAGGGCACACCTGCCCCTGCCCACTGGTCCCCAGAGCCCATCTCGGGCAGGAGGTTCCTGGAGGGCCTCTCTCTTCTGCAACTGTCCAGATACCCAAGGAAAAGACAGCTCTCCTGGGGCCCGAGACCCCACATGGAGCATAGCGCACATGGGAAGCGGACGACGCCCGGCTGTGCCCAGGACACAGCTCCCGTCATGGGCAGAGCAGCGCGCTGACCAGGAGCCCTCGGCCCGGCCGGCCCCGCCTGCTCAGGTGTGGGAGAAGCGTGCCAGGGAGCAGGGAGGAGAGGAGGAGCACGGCGGACCGTCTCCTCACACCCTGATCAGGTCTGCAACTCCGTTACATTCCTCGTTAAGAACGTCTTCATAATCGTGAGGGAACTGCCTCGGAACTTCTGACTATAATACGGCTGCATTCTTTGCCATATTAAATAGATAACATGGACTTGGTTATACGCTACGGTACATGGTATTCAATAACCTGATGTATAAGTGAGCATGATCGTGGTCGTATATCTCCAGGAGGGTGAGTGCCAAGTGCCCAAGCCTCTGACAGTTTTCTCTCTGCATCCTGGGTCCTTCCCCAGGGACCCCCAGGCCCAGCTCCCAGCTAGGAGTGCTCCCGGAGGCACTGAGAGTATTAATGGTGATGATTTTCAACATTCAAACAGCCCACTGGAAATCGTATGGTCGTCCCTCATTGGGCAGCACAACCCTAAGAAAACAGCACGCCTCCTCCCCGCGGCTAGAGCGCACATGGCTCTGCACGGTGTCACCAGTTACCGCACGCTGGCAGCGGCTCTGGCTGGCAGGTCTGTGGTTTTGATTAATGAGACAAGAAGATGAGTTCATCACCCTTCACTGAACAGGCTGGGCCACAATCCTTCAAAATGCAGGTGGACCCAGCGGTGTGGAGGGGCCCCTCGGAGGTGGCAGAGACACGGCTGTCCGCAGACCCCTGCCCACTCCCACCTGCCAAGCATCCGTGCCAGCTGCTCAACAGGCCACACATGTTCTTAGCTCCAAAGCATTCTGTGCACCTTCTTTCCCGGGAATGGTTCTGATCTAGGCATCTTGTGGACGGTTCTTTTTTAAAATTTCTTTTTAACTGGAGGATAATTGCTGTGCAATATCGTGTCGGTTTCTGTCGTGTGTCCACGTGAATCAGCAGCAAGTATACATATGTCCCCTCCGTCTTGACACTCCCTCCCACCCGCTAGGTTGTTGTGGACCGTCCTGAGCTGACAATCCGTCCCGTCAGCACCTTGAGGTGCCACCTCAATCCTGGGAAGGCCTGCTGGTCACAGCCTGTGTGGTCAGTGAGCCCCGGGCTCAGCACCCGCCAATGGCACCCCCTAAGTGGGAACACGGGTGTGCAGGGGCCCTTCCCGGAGACAGGAACGTGGTCTCCCATGGGCAGCCCGGGTCCCGGTAGGGTGACCAGCAGGGGGCGGTCCAGGGATCAGCACACAGTTGCTCAGAAGCACCTTCCAGATCTCCTCCCCGAAGAGCAAGGGAGGCACCCCGGTAAAGTTCCCTCCTGGTATCCCCCATGGGGCAGGGAATCAGGGACTCAGGTGTCCGTCTGCCTCGCCACTGGGAGAGATGGAACAAGAGGGCCAGACCCTGGTTTATGCCGAGCACAAGGCAGGGGTTTACGAGATGCCTGCTGAATCAAGGAGCAAGCAAACAGATGAACGAACCGTGAGCAAGCGAACAGGGCTCCAGACACTGTGTCCCTGGGGGTGCGAGGCAGCTCTAAAGCCACGAGGCTGTGTCTGTTTCCTTCTGGGTCAGCAATGGTCAGGGCCAGGAGAGGGCAGGGCCAGCCTGGGGGGTTGGGGGAGGAGCAGACCTGGAGGAAAGCCAAAGGTGGAGGGTGGGCAGGCCCCGCGCTGACTGGGAACCTGGGGCAGAGCCTGGGGACAGGCTCCCCCCGTGGTTAGGGAGCACAGGGGTAACCTCAAACGGGAGGCATGGGGGTCTCGCTCTGGTTTTGTTATTTCTACTTCAAAATAAATACGGGGATGTTTAATAGTTTAATATTGCATATGGCATCTAATTATTGCAATTATAGCTAAACATCACATAGACTGATTACATATAACTTACACAATGAATACGCAAAATATGTAAATGTTATTTGGGGTTTTGTTTAATATTTGTGTTACTTTTAATTCTCAGAGCAAATGGTCTCACTGCAGTTAAAACAAGAAAACCAGGAAAACACACCCATCTGGCCGTGCTGTGTCTTCGAGCATTCTGGGGAAGGAGACGCATTGCTCTCTCACAGCTTGTAAGATCCTCGGAGTGTTTTGTGAGGCTCACTGTGCTCAGAAGTCTCTGTTGGCTGAGCTCTTCCAACACGTGAAAAATCTCTCCACTCCCCTGACGGCTGTGGAACATCAAGAACCAAAATCATCTCGTTCTCTCTGAGTCAGGCTCAAAGGGCCGGCTCTGCTCCCTGGAGCCTCAGGTCGCAGATGCCACCATTCATGACGCTTCTAGTGCTGGAAAGGCGCTAAAAGCTCAGTGTGCAGGCCTGGCTGGGGTCCCACGCCGTCTGGGGGCTGATTCCGCCCTCCGCAGCCTGGCCTGCGCCCTGTACCTGGGAGGGGCTGCTCACAAAGGGTCTCCCTCGCTGCTGGGGTGGGTGGGAGGACGTGTGGGAGCCCCGGGCACGGTTTCTGGTGTCCAGGATGCCCCTGGTAAAGGGCGGTCCAGTCAGGCACCCGGAATCAAACAAAGCCGAGCGGCTCTGGGGAGGGAGCGTGACCTCTCCGAGCCCTGGCAGGATGAGAGTTGCAGTGAAGGCGGCAGCTCCTTCACAAGGAGGGCTTGGCTCGGGGCGGCACACGGTCAGGTGGGAGCAGGGCGGCTCTGACAACCTCCTCCCTCCATCCTCCCCTGCTCAGACCCCTAAGAACACTCGCTGGTGGGGCTGGGTCTAGATCAAGCCCCACAGAGTGGGAACTGAGTGGGCACCAAGGACACACTGGCACCCCCGCCCCGTAAGTCACACCAACCTGGCCCCCTCCTGCCAGCCTGAAGCCAGAGCCAGCAGGGCCCCCGGGCTCTGGGTGGGATGTCCGCTCTTCCTGTGGGGCGATCAATCCCCTGCAGATGCAGCTGGCTCGGTGCTCCTGAGATGGGAGCGTCAATTATTAAACCAGTATTTGTTCACGTCTCTGAGAGGCAGGAGACTGCCTTCTCCACAAACACACCAGGAAGACGACTGGGCCTACCCAGTGACCCTGTAACCAGGAGCTGGGCCGCAGATAGAAGGGCCGATAAATAATCAGGCCCAAAGGGCCTGAACCGGGACGCTGAGGTCAGTCAGTACTGGCTCTCCTCCAGGCCTTCCGGTCTCCTGCTGAGAACCTCAGGCTGTGACCACACAGCCCTACGGGTCGCAGGGGGCCCAGCGCTCGGCTCTTGGGCTCCGATGGCACCTGCATCCCAACTCCAGCACCTCACCAAGTCACGTCACTTCCCTGAGCTTTGGATTCAGCAGTTTCACGTAGCAGTGGCATCCCCAAAGCCACAGGTCGCATGGAGACCCAAGACAGAAGGGGCTTGGCTCCTGGGAATCGTTGTGTTGGCTGCCTGTTAAATGTGCGGATTTGGGCCCCACTCCTGAGCCTCTACGTAAGGATGCTTATGCGACAAGGGTCAGGGATCCCCTCCTATAAGCTCTTCTGATGAGTCTCAAGTGGCCAGCCTGGGGCCTGGACCCAAGAAGCTCCATCAGGTGTGGGGCATTGGGAAGCTGCCTGGAAAAGAGCAGTCTCCTCCCTGAAGGCAGCCTGACCCTGTGCTTTGGGGCCACTCTCAATGCACGGTTTCCACAGCCTGGGAGACGGGCAAGTCCCTGAGGTGACCACCCAGTATCCCCGGCCCGTCGCCAGGCGCTGGCAGCGCGGCCTCCTACACCAGAGGACTGGGAGGCCGTGTGCTCAGCGGGAGCCCAGACACGCCTCTGACCTTGACCCCGGCTCCCCGAGTCCCTGTCCCTCAGTCCTTCCACTTGCAGAGTGGACTGCTCTCCCCACCTCCCTGGGACACACCAAGATGAAACAAGGCCCTGTTGGAGGAGTGACAGCCCGGTGCAGGCCCCTCCCCTTCTCGGTCTGATGCGCCCCCTCACTCTGGGAGCCCTCTCCACCACACGCTCCCATCACGACAACCCGGGGCTTTTGAGGGGAGCCCATGGGAAGGGGTGCGGACAATGGGCAGGGCTGCAAATCGGGCTGGGCGTCTCTCCTGTGGGCAGCTGTGTGCCTGGTACCTTGTCTCAACATGCCTCCTCCAACCCCCACCTCCGCTGGGACGCCCCAGGACCAGCACCAGCTCTCCCAGGGCCAGGGTCCTGGAGACACCGGCGCCCTCAGAGATGACCGCAGAGGGCCGTGGGCGCTGCCTCCCGCTGCCCCCGACCAGGAGGCGCCTGAGCACTGGCAGGAGATGCTGTGCAGACACCACCGGCCCTCCCCAGGCTCACCTGGAACGCAGGCCAACAGCAAAGGCACCAGACTGGGGGAGGGGGGCAGGGGGCGGGCAAGCAAACGACTCACCACCTTTGCTCAAGGGCAACGGCACTAACTGTCTGAGCACTGGCTCCACTTGTAAATGGGACAGGCTTGCTTTCAGAAGCAGTTTCTCCCCGAGTCACAAGCCGGCACCAGCCCAAAGGACCGACAGGGAGGGGGAGGAGGCCGAGGCGGGGACCGGCAGGACCGGGGCGGCAGGGGACGCGCGGCCACGCCCACACGCGCACGTCCGTCCCTTCAGACGCCCCCATCTTCCGTTCAGGTGGTCTCCGGGCGCCCTTCACAGCTCCGGCGCTGTGCCCGGTGTGGGGACACAGACGAGCCTCCGCCACCCTCTGCTCTCCAGGGGGTGCATGTCTCTGAGGGGAAGCGGGGCAGCGGGGTGCTCCGGAACCCGGCGCGAGGGTGCTCTGACGGGAGGCGGTGACTGCACTGCGTCCTCACAGGACAGCAGAAGACGCGGGCGCTGTCCGCAGGAGGGAAGGCGTGGGGGGTGGTGGCCGGGGTCGGAGAAGGCATGGGGTGGTCGTTGGGGTCTTGGACTCGGGTCAGCACCTCGCAGGCCCCGCCCCTTGGCCCTGCTCACCCCACTGTCTCCTTCCAGAAACCTCTCCCCCTGCTTTGCACGTTGCAATCCCATGGCTACTTTCAGCCTCCTCTCTCATCAGGCAAGGTGCGGCTCCCTGTTCTCAGCACCCCGTGAGAACTTCGGGGCCCCCTGCCCCGTCCCCCAAGCACTGGCCCAAGCCACCGCTCAAGGGGGACATTGATTTGAACCCAAGCCCCAGAGGCCCAGGCGGTTGTGTGGTCTGAGCCTCATGCCCCAGCTCAGGGCTCACAGGGGCCTGCAACTGCCCCCTCCCCGGCGTGGCGCCCCGTCCCGCGCGTTCATCTCAGGAGCAGCCGCCTGCGTTGCTCGCCCGCCCCGTGACCCGCAGAGACATCTAGTGAACTTGGGGCTTTCTGGTGCTTACTCAGCAAGGCTGGGTTTCTACATAATAAAGTTCATGCTTCCAGAAATAGAAAAGGCGTGTGGCTGACCATGCGCCACAGCTTCGGAAAGCAGGGCAAATGCACACTTCCTCCTAATGGAGGCCTGGCAGCTTCTGTGTCTGAGAAGGAGACAACCAAGGGCGGTCTCACTCCCAGCCATCACCCAGGCCTGCCCAACTGTGAGTACCCCGACAAGGCCACGTGACCCATCCTTGTCCTCCCCCTGGTTTCAGGTTGGTGGTGGTGGGGAGGGGGAGAATAGAATTGGGAAAGGGTCACAGTGCCCTCCCCCACCCCTGCCAGAAACACAGTCCAGGAACGATCCTCTGCTCCGGGCTCCACCTGCTCCCGGTCCCTCCGGGCCCTGCCCGCTCTCCGGCAGCTTGGGTGGACGGACAGAGAAGCTTCCGTCCGTCTGTCGGGCGGGGCACCTACCAACATCTGGGAACGGAATCTGCCCCTTTGTTGCCCACATCCCTCCCCGCCTCCTCCTGCACTAACTCAGCACGTATCTAATGAGCTCTGGCTGCGGCCAAGCTCCTTCCGTGCACTGAACCGCAGCTAGACGCTTCCCTATGCCTCAGCCCTCCAGCATCCACGGTGCCCCCAGTCCCGTGACCCGATCTCCCCTCCTGTCTCACAAAGGAAACAGGCCACAGGTGGGGCCTCCGTGTCTTCCTGCTACAAAATGCATGCATCTGGACCCTCTAGATGCCTCATCACCTGCTGGACTGGGGACTTAGCCAAGCTTGGAAAAGGATAACAATTAGCCCCGCCCCCCTGCCAAGGCCACAGGAGCTGGTGCTCGCCCATCTCAGCCGCCCCTCACTGCCTGGGCTCCAGGCACTCGGCCCCATGGAGAGCCCCACCCTGACACACAGTATCCACAGGCCCGCACTGCCCCCACCTTCTCCAGCCCCTCCCCAGGAAACCCAGCCACTACTGCCTGCCCACCCTGCTCCCTGACTGCCTGCACCGCCTTGGTGCTGCCACGCCTTTGAGGGGCATGAGTGATGGTGGGGCGGGGTAGGTGGTGGTAGGTGCTCCCTGAAACCAGGCTCTGAGCCTCACTGATGCCGTGTCCCGAGCCCCGAGCACAGGGTGGTTCCAACAGTCCTCACGACACGCTCAAGGTCCTCAGATAAGCCAGGACCCAGACTCAGGACACCCAAGGCCCAGGTCCTTCCACCAGGCCAGGCCACACCGCCCTCAGCATCTCCTACCAGCCCAGCCTCCTGGACCCCTGTTCCAGGCCCTGAGTGGGGTTCATAGTGTGTGACTAGGAAGCAGGTGCTGACTGGTCCCGTCCCTCCGCCCACGGGTGGCCTCTGGCAGAGCCGAGAGTTCCTGGCTCCACCAGGCCCCTGAACACAGCTGCTTCTTGACAAGCCTGAAATAAGCAGATAACGCAGCCTGCAGATCCCAGCCCAGCCCAGCGGGCATCTCGCAGGCTGGCAGGAAGTGGCTCACTGGCACCTTCCCACGGCTGAACTCCTGGACATTCCATCAGGGCCACATACGCCGTCAGGAGGAGCAGGTTTCCACACGTGCCCGGAGTGGCTGCTGCTGCCCATCCAAACTAGATGGGGGACAAACTGTGGAACCTGCAGGCAGGGGGATTGTGGCCAGTGCTCCAAGTCTCTGGCCCGGGTCCCTTCTGTGACAAGGCACAGTGATCATGCCTGCCTTGCCGTCCTGCCCTAGGGTGCCTTGTTATGATGCTTTGTCCCACCCTTGAGAAACCGGGGGTCTTCCGCTAGAAACAGTGCACTTTGGGTGGACGGGGTGAAACGCCTACAGGAAGCGGTCAGCTGCCTGCACAGGGGAACACAGAGGCTCCAGGAGCCCACGACACGATGGCCAAGCTCAGCCAATCCGTGAGTCTGATCAGCTCCTACTGCTGAGAAGGTAACATGCACCATGCACCCCGGCTAGACAGATGCCGGGGACACACTGTGTCCATTAACCTCCCCGCTCAGCCCCACAAACCAGGACCATGGTCCATTTAGACCCAGAGCCTTCAATTCTGCGAGGAGACGCCTCGGACCCCAGGAGGAAGACCCCGGCACGTGGCTTCTGCTGTGGTTCCGGCAGACGGCGCGCTGTCCTGCATTTTTCTGTTGCACAAGGATCTGAACATCTCCCACCGCCAAGGGAGGCTGGGGAAAGGCGTTTCAAGCCACGGGGCTGACCCGCTGAGAAAACTGACATCTCCGAGAGCGAAGGTCGCTCGGCTGGTTTTTTCCAGCTGCTGGACTCGATCAACCGTCCGGTGACGAAGCACTGGCCAAGGCCTCGGGGAGAATGATGTTGTCAGGAGCTGCCTGGAAAAGGTCAGCAGCGGAGTCTTTGAAGCTGCCTTGTCAGGCTCAAGGTCTGGCTTCAAAGTGGCCCTGAAGCCAGCGCCTTTTAAAGGATGGCTTCCTTTGTCCATCCCTCAAATGGGAAGGAGTTATTCCCCACCCCAAACCTCTCAGCATTGCAGCTTGAGCTGACCCACATTTGCTTCCAGACCTCCTTTCCTTCCTAAGAAATTAAACAGCTTAATTTCAAACACTCTCCCTTAAGCATCTGCTCTGTGCTTATTTAGCACATTTCCAATAACGTGGGTGAGACACAGAAACGGAGGGTAAAGTCGAGCGGAGCCAGCAGCCCTGTCTGGTGGAGGCTGAGCGAGAGGGACCGACCACAAGAGGAAGACCGGCTCTAGCTCTGCGAACACGGGACCCCGAGGCAGGGGCCCCGCCCGCACCCACGCTCCCACGATCTCTCCCCTAAGGGCATCTCCGTGGCCACAGCCGTGCACACGGTCCGTTGCTCCACCTACCATCCGCCCGTGGGAAGGACTGTCGGGGGAGGAGGGAGTGAGCACTCGGGTAGAATCACCACTCCACGGCCACTCGGGCCCACGACTGAAGCCAGAGCTTCTGCGCCCAGACACAGGCCCCTCCCAGCCTGGGCTGCAGGGGCCTGGCTCGGACACTGCCACCCTGAGTGACATGACGGAGGCCCAGTCAGGCCGCCCTCCTGTCGGGACCCATCTGCTCAGCTGTTCACAGGGGCCAGAGGGCAGTTCCAGGCGAGGCCGTGGAGGCCATCGGTGTGGGGCACCCAGCTGTACCTGCACCAGGAAAAGGCACACCTTCCTCTCTGCTGGCTGATCGCCGGGGTACGAGGAGCTCTGGGATGGCGAGCCCGGGGCCCTGACCCAGCCCAACCTCCGGATGCTCGATCTTGGGTGAGTAGTCACAACTGTAAGCCGTCTCCCCAGCCACCAAACGGAGACGCCTATGCCCCTAAGCGCACCCCAAAGGCCAGGTCTCAAGGGCAAGGGGAAAGCCAGTGCCTGCTCCCTCCCACCCCTGCCTCCTGGCCACCCCCGCATCAGGAAGGCCCAAGCTCTGCACAGTCCCACCACGTCCCTCAGGCCTCCTGAGACGCAAACGTGCACGCAGTGGCCCTTTCCTCCTGCTGGGCCTTGTGCTTAGCAGGCCTAAGTCTGTCTGGTCTAGGCTGAGACACCACTGAGCAGGGGCAGGCTGCCAGGGGTCCGCCCCCACCTCCCGGCACGGAAGCTGGCGGCACAGCCCCAGGGCCCCTCCTCTGATCGGGAAACCAGAAACCCCACCCGAGGCCCGGGCCTTTATCTCAGGGGACACTTCCAAAAATTTGGATGGAAGGTCATCTGACTCATCTTCTCCACGAGAAAAAGCCAACAGGAATTGGTTAAACTTAATGCCAAGCAGGAGAACAAATACATGAGATGCTTCCCAAGGCCCCTTTCGGCTCCTGCAGAGCCCGGGGCTCGGCTCAGCACCTGGAGTGCCAACCAGCTTGCCGAGGACACGGCTCCCTGTGAAGAAATGAACGATGCAGGGTGAGTGGACGGATGAGGGGTCACCGAGCCACGGCCCAGCTTCCGGTGCAGCCAGCGAGGGTGGGCCTCAGACGGAGGTCCCCGCCAGGCTGGGGAAAACAAGACCAGAGCCTGGCCCTGCCACTCCCCAGTGCGACCAGGAGCAGCTCCCCTGCAGTCCCCTGCAGGGGTGGGGGGTGCTTCCCTCTGCAGATGACCCCCCCTGCAAGAACCCGGCACAGTCCCCGGGTGTTGGCTGCGCTGTAACTGACCAGGTTCCCCTTCAGCCACCCCAGCAGCCTCTGGGCCGCTGCCCTCGGATGCCTGGAGCCAGGCCCCCAGGTGGGGCCAGATGGCCAGTGAGGCCCTTCCCTCTGGTGGTAGGGAGGCGGCTGAGCTCCTGTGCCCGTGGGCAGGACCAGGCACCAGCTCCCCACTCGGGCACCCTGCTGCTCCCTCACCCAAGCCTCTGGCAGGAGGCCCACACTGACTGGGCCTCCACTGGCACGTCTAGAAAAGATGCTTTAGCGCTTGAGAAAGGCTGAGATGGCAGACTTGTCCACATGGGGAAGGCGGAGGCACCCCCTCCGCCACTACCACCACATGCACCCCGCACGCACTGTCTCACTGGCAGCCTTGGTCTGAATGCTGCAGCTAAAAATAAGCACCCACTGGTGAGACATGGAGGGCCTGCCGGCGCAGGCAGTGAGCAGCCTTCTCCCCGCGGAGGGCTGGAAATAGAAGCTGGGATTTGGGGCAATGGCGACACGACCCGGGATGGCCAGAAAGCCCAGTGGTTCCCGGCCAGGACTCAGGCATCGAGGGCCTAGGGGTGGGCACTGCCTGCCACTGGGGATTCAAAAGCAGGTCCCGCCTGGGTCACCCATCTGCCCAGGCAGTCTGGGCAGGGCAGGGGCACAGGGCTGGAATTTTAACTACTCAGGGGCAGGCCTAAGTGCCCTAAGAGACGCCTTATGGAGCCAAGGGAGGACAGCAGGCTCACGCTTATCGGTTGGCTGCTGATCCGCACAGCCATCTCCCAGGTCTTAGGTCAAGACAGTCACTGGGGTCACGAAGCCAGGACTCCAGCCCAGGGCAGCTGCCTCCCAAGTCCACACAGAAGTGGAGGTGAGTGAGCTGGAACCAAGGCCGAGGAGAGGCGGACACCCCTGGTCTCCCCTTGCTCACCCCCCAATCCCTCCCTGGCTGTGCGAGAAGACGGCTCAAGCCTCCTGACCAGCGCCTGCTCTTCTGGAGGGGAACTGGGCGCCCCCTCCCCGCCCCACACCCAGATCCTGGCAGGTGCCCCTCCTCACTGTCCCGGAAGAGTCTGTCACTGGCCTGACACCTGGGTTCCAGGTCTCAGGGCAGCAGCACAGAGGGAGTCAGAGGCCTAGACTTGATGTCCTGGGAGGGAGACCTCGGGCAAGGCCGCTGTCTGGCTGCATGCCCCTGGCTGTCCTCTGAGCCAGGACGACCGGGCCATCTCCCCGACAGGGCCTCTTCCAGGCTCCAAGGCCACATGGACCTGTGAGCACCTTGTAAACTGAAAACCAGGCAAATACACTCTTCAGCGTCTTCTCAAGTGAAGCGGGGGAAATAAGAGAAGCGGATCCTGTGGCTGTACTCAAAGGGCTTCCACCTCAGATGGCGAGACAGGGGCAACTTAAGAAGAATAGGAAGGCACCACCGGCTCGAGGGCGCAGAGCTGGCCAACGCATATAGCACGGGGCACCCACATGGGCCACCCACACGGGCCGGCGCTTGTGCAACTATGCCGAGGACAGCCGGTGCAGGGGAGGCGACGGGGCCAGGCCACGCGGGGGCAGGTCCACAGGGGACCTGGGCCTTGGAGGGGAAAGGCAGGCAAGACTGCTCGGATGGGCCACCGGGGGAGTGGATGCAACAGCCCCTCTGGATGGGAAGCAGCCTTCAAGGTGCTCTGCACGATACAAGGAAGCCACGTGAGTGCTGGAGGAGTCTGCAACCCAAACGCTGGCCTTCCGGCCCTGTCCCTGGTGACGGGCTGGCAGGACAACCTGAGGCAGGGAGGCCACTGCTATTAGGACACCTTGGGCAGCAGCACAGAAGGCAATGACTGGAGGAGGAGCAAAAGGGCATGGGGAGGGCAAGGGAGGAGGCTGGGCCGGAGGCAAGAGATGGAGCCAGGATGTGGGGAAACTGCTAGCTGAGACCCCCCCCGCGGGGTGGGGGAAGGGTGGCGTGGGGAGCAGGGAGGGGGGCAGGGCATGGGGAAATGGCAGACCAGGAGGGCGTGGAGGGCATCTGCACCCCATTGGGATCCACCCATGCAGCCTCAAGAGGTTGAGATGCTGAGAGTGGGGCAGGGCTGGGGCGGAGGTGGGAAACTGGTTACAGCGGGGGCACTGGTGGATTGGCATTTCCGTGAGAGAGAACGGAAGCCAACTGCTCATCGCCAAGGAAGCAAGGACAGGGGACAAACCTGAAGGAGCCTTACTGTGCTGGGCTGGATGAGAGGTATCAGAGTGAACTGGTGGCCGTCAGTATGGACAGGAGATGCTGAGTGTGCGTGGGCAAGTCTGTCCTTGTGTGTCCACGTGTAGCCCCTGGCTCTGTCCCCCAAGAAGGCTGCAGAGTAGCAACTCCCCAGGAGGGACAACCATCCTCCTGTCTGCGTCTCGGTTTCCAAACACAGGTCTTCACTCAAGGGAACCGAGACCTCTTGGGAAAATGGATGCTGTCAGAGCGGTACCCGACGGTGAACCTGGGACCCCTGGTGCCAGGAAGCAAGGGCATGTTCAGAGGATGATGGAGACGTGTCGACAGGCACGGAAGTCAGCCTGACAGGGCGCCCACGGGGCGTCAGAATGAACAATGATGGTACCACGCTTAATCCACTGAGTAAAGTAGGAGAGGGCGACTCCACGCAGAGTAAAGGGACAAAGAAAAGTATGATGAGTAGTTGGTGTTTACAAAGTCTCAGAGCACCTTCCCACAGAGTGCTTAGTGACTATGAAGGAGCCTGACAGGAGGGAACACCGGCGGGCAGCGCCCTGTCAGCAGAGCAAGGTGGCCAACACCTTTGTCTCCATGGAACAAATGGAGCTCACGGGCCATCTGAGAGGTGTGGCTCCTGCCAGGGACACGGGCACTGATTCTAATGACAAGGACACATCACACAAACCCAGGCTGAGGGCATTCCACAAATGGCTGGTTGGTAAGATATGGAAGCATCAAGGTTTAAAAAAAAAAAAAAGTCAAAGACTGAGGAATTGTCCCAGACCGATAGAGACTAGAGACAAGCTGACTGAAGGCAGCAGTGGCTCTGAGCACCACTCAGAGCCTTTAGGAACAAAGGACACTCCTCGTTTGTGGGAAATGCAGAGTTTGGGATGATGATGCACCAAGCCAGCCACTGACTCTAAAGTAGCTCAGAAAACAATTCCAACCACTGTGCTTGCAACTTTTCTGCAGGTCTGCCAAAAATAACAGAATTGCTTCCTCCTTTTTTTCTTTTTCCTTACTTTTACTTCTAAAAGCCTATGGAAATTCTGGTTAGAAGTCAGTAGACCTAGGCGTGAAATTCAGCGGTAGGTTGCCAGCTCATCATGATTGCGGGAGGCACAAAAATGGGGAAATCATGGACTCTGGAGTCACAGCAACTGGGCTCCAGTCTCCACTCTGTCCCTCACTGGCTGAATGACCCCGCGGATGCTTTGCATTTCCGTCCCCATAAAGCACAAAAATAACACTATCTGCTTCTGAGATGGACTGTGAAGGTTACGGATTAATTCCTTCAGCAAATATTTATCCAGCTGATATGTTCAGCTGTTACTGAAATGTCCCAGTAACAGGTTCTGAGAGTACGGCAAAGACCAGATTCTCTCTCTGTGGAACTTATACTCCAGCAGGGGTGGAGAGACAAATAAGGGGAAATAAAAAACAAACACCCTGCATTGGTAATGAGCTTTCAGAGAATAATAAGGATTGTGCAGGAAAATAAGACAGGCATGGCCTTAGAAGGTGATGGGGGAATGGGGAAATAAGAGAAGAGCTTGGAGAGGAAGAAAAAAATAAAATCACACAAAACAGAACCAAGAAGACACAGATCACAAAAGTCAAGATAAGAAACTATTTTTAAAAAAGCATAACAGAATCTATGACAGTTAAGACCAAACACATGTGCCATATCAAAGAATGTAAGTGACCTAAGTTCACTTATTAATCAAAAAGACACTGAAGTTAGAGCACAAACAAAACTCAGCTCTACGCTTCATCTAAGAGAACCACATGGCGGGGAAAAAAGAACTGTCAAATGTTTAAACCAAAACAAGAGTCAAAGATGCATCAGCCAAATGAAAAGAAAGCAAGGATGGGACTTACAGGGTCAGACCAGACGGAAGAAAGGGCAAAAACCTTAGAGGAGACAGACAAAGGCACTTTAAATGGCAAAAGGCGCAACACAGCGAGAAGAGTCAGGGCTCACGCACTAAAGCCCATCAGCCTTCACACTGCACGTGTTACAGGACAGACAGTATCACACTGACGGACAGAAGGCCGCCAGGGTGAAGACAGTCCATGTTAGCAGCAACTGTAACTCACTTCTCAAATTCCAGGCAAGATCAAACAAGGAAGGGTCTTAAAACCCTAAGCAAACTGGTAAGGTAGAGCCGGGTGACACATTTCAACTCAATACACTTAAAACAAGGAATAAGCCTTCCTTTTAAATGTCCATGGAGTAGTCATACACGAAAAATTATCCACAAAGAAATCTCAGTAAATTCTAAGAGATGAGAATAGTTCTAAACTGATCGCAGTGCCGTTACGTTAGAAAGTCATAACAAAATGAGAAAACAGAAAGGCTATGTTTTAAACAACTCTTGAGATAAAGATGAAACAAACTAAAATCACAGAATGCCTGAAAATATCCAACATGAGAAACTTTAATACCAGAATATGGTCCAGTTCAGTTCAGTTCATTAAAGCCATACTATAGGAAACAGAAATGGAAATCATGGGAAATGGAATCATAGGAAAAGTCACAGCCCCATAAAACTATACTAATAATAGGAAATTTTAAATGAATGAATTAAATTTCCAACCCAGTAAGTGAGGGAAAAATAATATAAGCTCAAATCAGGCAGAAAAAAAATTAATAAAGATAGAAAAATTATTGAATTAGAAAAGAGAGAGGGGATGTAATTAATGAAGAAAGTAGATTATGTGATAGCTTGCTCAATCAAGAAAAAAAAAAGAGAAAGCAAAATTATATAAAAGAAGCAAAAATAGGGGGAAAAAAACTCAAAAAGGCAGTTAAAGACCTAGAGAAATTTTCTCTTTTAAAAAGTGAGCTATACAAGCTCTTACTGAAGTCAGAAAAATACATATGAAAAATGTTCAATGGGTATTTTTGATTTTACAAACGAAAAACTTCTACAGATCTTTAACAAAATAACAAAAATACAGTTAACACTACTGAACTGCACCCTTAAACATGGTTAGGATGGCAAATTTGTATTACATGTTTTCTTACCACAATATTTAAATAAACAAAGGAGCAAATGCAAGAAAAAGACATTGAAGAGGATTACCCAAGCCAACATTAAAGTATACCATAAACTTACAATATACGTACAAGGATGATACTGGCTAGTGGATAGATAGATTAATGGAAGAGAATTCAAAGATTTTCCTAAGCATACGAGAAAATGGCATTGCTTATTTATGAAGACAGATAATTTATTAAGTAACTTGTGGATAACTAGCCAGTTTTCCAGAAAAAGAAAAGGTGGATCCATGCCTCACTCCTCACACCTTAAAAAATTCCAGATAAATAAAAGATTTCAATGTTAAAACAACTGAGTCCATGAGAAGTATTAGATTTTTTTAAAATGTCAGCTAAATGAGGAAAGTCTTTCTAAGTATGATATAAAAATATAAGGTTGTTTTTTTTTTAAAGAGATTGCTAAATTTAAATAAGTAATTTCCAGCTTGACTCACTCCTGAGAGCACTAGAATACTTATAAGGATATTTGTTGCAACAACGTTTATAATAGCAAAAGATGCTGAGGGTCCATCAAAAGATACACAGTAAATAAATTACATACATCTTGCCTGCCATTAAAAAGACTGTTGCAGCTCCACCTACATGTGCGTGTATCTCCATATGGAAGGAGACCCAGCCTGTGTCATTAAGAAAGAAAGGAGACTGGCAGAAAGTTCTCCCAAGGTACCCAGGGAGGAAAACACACATACTCTACATGCTTTATCTTCTTTTATAAATTTTCCCCCCTTTTAAATCAATTTACATAATTATATTTGTCAAAGGGGCCAAAGAGACAATGACTCAGCCCCTTGGCTTCCCTGTACCCACCACCGGGCCAGTCAGGCTTCAGACCAGATGACCACTCGCCACCGTTTGGCCTCGGGGAGGGGTCCTCAGCTCATCAGCCTCTGCTGCTTTTGACAAGCACTCCATCGGGTCCAACTCTGTGTGACCCCAGGGACTGCAGCCCCCCAGGCTCCTCTGCCCATGGGATTCTCCAGGCAAGAATACTGGAGATCCTTCTCCAGGGGGATCTCCCAACCCAATGATCATATCTGGGTTTCTGGCATCTGGGGCTCACCAAAGTCTGATTAACCTGGCCCTGTACACCCGGCCTGGTCAGGGAGCCTGAGTGCTGGCACTCTTCCCGGGCACAGCTGTTTGGAGACATGAGCCGTAGGGGAGAACGCACAGCCCAGCACCATCGCTAAGCTGCCTCAACAGGAGACGGAGGTCAGCGGGCACAGCTCAGCTGCCAGGGAAGCCTGGGCCACACACAGCCACGTGTGTCCGAAGACACAAGTGCAGCCTTTCGCCCACGAATCTCATGACATAAACAAACTGATGACACCCCCACCAAGGCCTCCAGGTACCAGCTCAATGAGAGGACATTCTGCAGGACTTGGGGCACGTCTCCCCAAGAGCCCCGGGAGAGTGAGAGCAGCCGGAGCTGGGGCACAGGACAGGCTGGCTGCCTGGCATGCTTGAGTCCAGACTCCTGGGCGGAGGGGGACGAAGCACAAGGGGCCACTGAGGCAGACGGAGCAATATTCAGACATGATGAACCCACAGCATCCTGCAGCGGTTCTGTCCCCAGGGAGGCCTGTGAGCCTTGTCGGGGCTGTGGGCTGTGCTTCATCCCAAGCGCACTCCTTTGAGACAGGTGGCTACAGATGTCAGGGTCCAGGGCTGCCTCTGGCTGCTGCTTCCAGGACAGCTGGCAAGCACACCAGGCTGCGTGGGGATGGTCTGTTGACCGACCTGGGTTCCTCTACCTGCACAGGACCAGCAGTTCTGGAAGGCAGGGATCAAGTCTAGTTTACCTCTGGGTCCCCAGCACCTGGGTGAAGATGGACAGATCCACCCATCCAGGGATCTGTGTATTCCCTGTAACTTCACGCAACCAACACCCTACGAGTCTGTTTCCTAATTTTAACAGTTCAGTTTGGTTGCTCAGTCGTGTCCGACTCTTTGCAACCCCACGGACTACAGCATGCCAGGCTTCCCTGTCCATCACCAACCCCCAGAGCTAGCTCAAACTCATGTCCATCGAGTTGATGATGCCACCCAACCATCTCATCCTCTTTCGTCCCATTCTCCTCCTGCCTTCAATCTTTCCCAGCAGCAGTCTTTTCAAATGAGTCAGTTCTTCGCATCAGGTGGCCAAACTATTGGAGTTTCAGCTTCAGCATCAGTCCTTCCAATGAATATTCAGGACTGATTTCCTTGAGGATGGACTGGTTGGATCTCCTTGCAGTCCAAAGGACTCTCAAGAGTCTTCTCAGTTCAGTTCAGTTCAGTCGCTCAGTCGTGTCCGACTCTCCGCAACCCCATGAATCACAGCACGCCAGGCCTCCCTGTCCATCACCAACTCCCGGAGTACACTCAAATTCTTGTCCACAGAGTCGGTGATGCCATCCAGCCATCTCATTCTCCGTCGTCCCCTTCTCCTCCCGCCCCCAACCTTTCCCAGCATCAGAGTCTTTTCCAGTGAGTCAACTCGTCGCATGAGGTGGCCAAAGTATTGCAGTTTCAGCTTCAGCATCAGTCTCTCCAATGAACATCCAGGATTGATCTCCTTTAGAATGGACTGGTTGGATCTCCTTGCAGTATAAGGGACTCTCAAGAGTCTTCTCCAACACCACAGTTCAAAAGCATCGATTCTCTAACACCACAATTCAAAAGCTTCAATTCTTCAGTGCTCAGCTTTCTTTATGGTCCAACTCTCACATCCATACATGACTACTGGAAAAACCACAGCTTTGACTAGACAAACCTTGTTGGCAAAGGAATGGCTCTTCTTTTTAATATGCTGTCTAGGTGGGTCATAGATTTTCTTTCAAGGAACAAGCGTCTTTTAATTTCATGGCCGCAGTCACCATCTGCAGTGATTCTGGAGCCCCCAAAAATAAAGTCAGCCACTGTTTCCCCATCTATTTGGCATGAAGTGATGGGACCAGATGCCATGATCTTAAGTTTCTGAATGTTGAGCTTTAAGCCAACTTTTTCACTCTCCTCTTTCACTTTCATCAAGAGGCTCTTTAGTTTTTCTTCACTTTCTGCCATAAGGGTGGTGTCATCTGCATATCTGAGGTTATTGATATTTCTCCCAGCAATCTTAATTCCAGCTTGTGCTTCCTCCAGCCCAGCGTTTCTCATTATGTACTCTGCGTAGAAGTTAAATAAGCAGGATGCCAATATACAGCCTTGACATACTCTTTTTTCTATTTGGAACCAGTCTGTTGTTCCATGTCCAGTTCTAACTGTTGCTTCCTGACCTGCATACACGTTTCTGAAGAGGCAGGTCAGGTGGTCTGGTATTCCCATCTCCTTCAGAATTTTCCACAGTTTATTGTGATCCACACAGTCAAAGGCTTTGGCATAGTCAATAAAGCAGAAATGGATATTTTTCTGGAACTCTCTTGCTTTTTTGATGATTCAGCAGATGTTGGCAATTTGATCTCTGGTTCCTCTGCCTTTTCTAAAACCAGCTTGACCATCTGGAAGTTCAAGGTTCACGTATTGCTGAAGCCTGGCTTGAAGAATTTTGAGCATGACTTTACTAGCGTGTGAGATGAGTGCAATTGTGTGGTAATTTGAGCATTCTTTGGCATTTCCTTTCTCTGGGATTGGAATTTGGCCTTGGAGTACAGAATGAAGCAGGGTGAAGGCTAATAGAGTTTTGCCAAGAGAACGCACTGGTCATAGCAAACACCCTCTTCCAACAACACAAGAGAAGACTCTACACATGGACATCACCAGATGGCCAATACCGAAATCAGATTGATTATATTCTTTGCAGCCAAAGATGGAGAAGCTCTATACAGTCAGCAAAAAGAAGACTGGGAGCTGACTGTGGCTCAGATCATGAACTCCTTATTGCAAAATTCAGACTTAAATTGAAGAAAGTGGGGAAAACCACTAAACCATTCAGGTATGACCTAAATCAAACCCCTTATGATTATACAGTAGAAGTGACAAATAGATTTAAGGGACTAGATCGGATAGAGTGCCTTACAGAGATTCGTGACATTGTACAGGAGGCAGGGATCAAGACCATCCCCAGGAAAAAGAAATGCACAAAAGCAAAATGGCTATCTGAGGAGGCCTTACAAATAGCTCTGAAAAGAAGAGAATTTCACTCAGATGACCATTATATCTACTACTGTGGGCAAGAATCCCCTAGAAGAAATGGAATCACCCTGATAGTCAACAAAAGAGTCTGAAATGCAGTACTTGGGTGCAATCTCAAAAACGACAGAATGATCTCTGTTCGTTTCCAAGTCAAACCATTCAACATCACGGTAATCCAAGTCTATGACCCAACCAGTAATGCAGCAGAAGCTGAAGCTGAACGGTCCTATGAAGACCTTACAAGACCTTCTAGAACTAGCACCCAGTTTGTAACAGGGGGGTGGTAATTATGACCTGAAGACTTGCACGGGTCAGACAAACCACATAGAGAGTTTAGGCACAGCGTCTTGCTCTCCAATATGAGGGCATGTGGTTGTCTGGGGCACAGCAGTGGGTGACCCCACACAAGGTGCCACCTGGCCGCTGTCTCCCAGACGGGCATTACCCTCATGCCCACAAGAGCTTCCTGCACATCACAGCTCGGCACCGGGGCAGGGGCTTGCTTGGTGATTATCTGGAGGACGTGCACTGAAAGCATTCCCTCCACGGTGTAGTCGACCCCTGACTGGGACCCGCTGGTGCAGACCAGGCGCTGAGCATCTGAGAAGCCATGACGAGGACAGTGCTGTCAGCTGGGGAGGGAGACAGGGCGGAGCCGTGGGACAATCAAATCAGTGTGAGAGACTGCTCGGTCCGCTAGTCACCACTAGTATCCATGGAAACAACTGGACCAGCCCTCAACACAGGCCGTCAGGAGGCCCGCTGGGCTCTGCCAGGCTCCCACCTTCGTGGGAGCGCAGCTTCCCCTACCCTGAAGTTCTGCTCCCAGACGAACACAGACAAGAGGCAGCCGACTAGGGGTCCTGTCCCAGGCCCCTCCCCAGCCCTGCCAGGGCTCCACCCTGCTCTTTGTCCCACCTTGCACTGGGATGCTCTGCAGAAGGAACGCACACAGTCCTGGAGCCAACCCAGAATCTGGCTTCCTCTCCTCCGGGACCCCCACACAACATCAGTCCCGGTGGTCTCTATTGCCCCAGGCCCAGTCCACTCAGAGGGAAGGGACAGACTCTCGCCGCATCACAGGCCTCTCCTCAAACCCTGCCCTTGCACTTCCAGTTTACAAATGGGAGACCCAGGCCCAGAGAACTTGCCGACGTGCCCAAGGATGGTGCCCCATGAGGAAGCAGCCGAGCCAGGACTGAGACGCGCGGTGGGTTCCATCAACGGGCCTCCCTGTGACCGGTGATGCTGACACAGACGCTGTGCTCTCTGGCAACAGCCTACAGAACAGGAACAAGTTCAGGGTCTCCCTGCAGCGGGCATGACCCCGAAACCAGCCAGTGCAAGTAACTTACATAACAACAAACACCTCCAAAAAGCAGAAACATCCAGACACCAGAACAAGCAGTAAGTCAGAACTGCATCCACTTGAGGAAATTATAACGAGGACTTGAATAGGAAGTGTAAGACGTGTTTATAACATGAGAAATACTTGTTTTCTCAAGTATTAAAAAAAAAGGACACAGAGTACAAGAACGGCATGATCATCTCAGCGAACGAAATGTAATTTGGGGGATAGCAGAAAGACTTAGAAAGGCACAAAAATGAGATGAAATAGAGACTGGTTTTGGGGGTGGAAGAGTGGAAAAGATAATTTTTCTCCATTGAACTTTTCTGATTTGCCCTGCTTTTCTATAACGAGAATATATTGCTTTTGTGAAGTGAATGAATGAGAAGGTCAAGATTCCAGGGTAAGGAACCTTGCCTCTGAAAAACCAGTAGAACAGCCAGAGTGATGCAGGAAGGAGCTGGTGACCCCGAGACGTCGGCTCCACGGCACAGACAGGGAGGGGGGAGGTGGCGTGCAGGGGGCCAGGGATGAAGACCCCACCCCAATGCAGACGGACGGTGGGCCAGGGAGGCCAGCTCGGGGCGGGAGGTGGGCAGATGAAACTCACAGCCTCACCTCTCGGCCCCTGACCTGGAACTACACTCTACAGGGTGGGAAAGTCACCTCAAAACCTTGGGCTCCCACAACGCCCACAGCACCATCAACGGTCAAGAGTCACACATCCACTCGACAAAACAGCCCAAAAGCCTTAAAAACCGCACGTCTTTTGACTTCGTAACTCCAAAACGAGCAAGCTGAGGAAAATCAGAGAAAAATGCATGCAGACGGATGTTCCCTGGAAACTGCCAGACATGGCGACAGTTAAATTAATCATGACACGGAACAGGGAGATATCACGCAGTGTTTCTGGGGCGTGCGGACCCTCAGAGACAGAACCCGGGCCACACTGGATGCTTCTAGGGGCCTGAAAGTGCTGGGCGGGGCTGCCTGCCGTTGTGGGCACTGCCCACGAGACCTCCTGGAGGAAACGCCTTTGAGTCCGGTCCTCTGGTGTAACAACTCATGCATCTTCTCCGGGATAAAATTCTTAATACCAGCACTGCTGTGCATGTGACATGCGACAAGGAAAACACCTGTTAGGAGACCGAGGCAAATCCAGCAAAGTGCCCCCCATCTCTGGAAAGAGTCCGACCCTGCGGGGCTCACTCCCGGGTGGCCGGTGCCTTGGGGAACTCCCTTCTTTTGACTGACTCGATGCCGAAGCACACACTTTGTGTCACCGTTTCCTACGGATGGATCCCTGGGGCCTGTCCAGCCCCGGGGGCAGGAGGGCTGGGTGTCCGACCCTCCTTGGCCAGCACATCAGGTGGAAGTCGCTGTCTGAGCCCAGGTCACCAAGAGACAAGGCCCTGTGAGCTAGGAAAGTGAGGGACACCCTGCGAGGTGCAACTGGGACAGATTCTGCAGAAACAACCATCCACCTCCTCTCACTTGGGCTGGACCAGCAAGGCAGGCAGATTCTGAGGAAGGAGCTCCCGTGTGTCGGGCTCAGTCCACTCACAGCTGCCATGTCGGCGCCGCTCACCGGACCCCCAACAACCTTCACCCATGGGAGTGGGGAGCCCAGGAGAGTGGGCAGCCCCAGGCAGCTTGAGGGGTTCTCACAAACTGAAGACCAGTGAGGGAACACCAGCGGGAGAGGTCTGTCTTTCTCCTCCAGCCCCTGGGGTAATTCTCCTGTGTCTCTAGAGTGCAAAACCGGGAGGTCGAGCTAATGAATCAACTGGAGGACAGACCAGATACTGACTCAGAACAGTTTCTGGGTTAAAGCAGAGAAAGAAAGCACATCCATGATTGTCTGCATCAGACCCAGCACAGATTACATGACGGGATCATTTCCAGAGAATAATACAGACTCTCATTACAACAACAGTTTCTACATTTGAGCTTATTTACCAACAAACTTTTTCCACTGCTATTTAGGAAGGCACAGGCTGGGGTGAAAGTTCCAGGTGCAACCAGCAGCAAGAGTTCAAACACCCTGTTCTAAGCGCCGCCTCTCAGCGCTCTCTCAGGCCAGGTACCGGAGTGAGTTAAGGTGTTTACCAAACAAACTCAGAGCTCGTCCAGGAGACAGGAGGAGCCACCCCCTCAGTCCCTCCCATCACTCATCACTTGTGGAGCACAGGCATTTGCAGAAGTCACATCCATGCAGACTCCGTAAGTGTACCACAAAGGACGCAGGTTCTGCAGCAAGGGGATCCGCATCGTCACCACGCCTGAGCTCAGAGGGCAGCAGCCTGGCCACAAGGCTGTGCTGATTGGACACCCGCAGACCGAGCTCGAGAGAGACACAGACATCCCCGCTGCAGTAAGCTCCCCTCCCCGCCTGGTTCCCTGAAGACCTCGGCACACAGCACCAAGCGTGAGCCCGCGCACCCAGAGGTGACAGGCAGTACTCACCCCACAGCAGAGGGGCCAGCTGCAAGTGCTCCACGGCCAGCTGGCTCAGGAGGCCCTCCACACTCGCCTCGCCTGTGCGCTTCAGAGATGGGTGAGCATAGTTAAGGAAAACTCTGTCATCACCGAGTCCAGGACCCAGAGGAGAAGTTCTAGAAGTTTCTCGACAGACAGGAAACCCTCCACAGCAGGTGAATGGCCCCCTCCTCTCAAGGGATGGTCAAATGTGTGGGAAACAGGTACGTAGACATGTCAAGGGCCTCTCCCTTCTCTCCCCAAGCCCTCCACCACCAAATCTAATCAATTGAGCTGTTGTATGAAGAAGGGAAATCCACCCAGATAGGTTCAATCCAGCAACCGTTCTTGCTGGGGGAAATAAAGAAGAGGGAAGGCTGTTTTTCCTAAAGAGCGTGCAAACTGTGGCTCACTGTTCAATACAGCCCAAAGTGTTTCTCTACACATGTCAGTTTCATGCTGCTTTCACGTCTGTCGCGTTATACATCTTGATGTAATTACACATATTATTACGAACAGGCTCACTTAGGCAAGTTCATAATCGAGGAAGTCATACTGCCTCTCAGCAAGTATCAGTGGATGAAGAAATTGGGTTTAGAAGTGCAGAAAATAGATGTCTCCAAGGTGCTAATATTAAACAGCCCGTGCGGTGCTCAGAAACACAGCTGTAAACTTCTTTGCCTCTTCCAACATAAATGAAAGCCCCAGCATTTAAGCCACGATCAAAAGGGAAGACTATAGCTCCTGACACTCTCGAGTGGCCGGGAAAGTGGGGAGAATCCCATCACTTTCTTCCTTTAGCAAGTTAACTGCACTCAACAAACACACAGAGTGTGTCTGAAACCAGTGAGGCGTGTCGAGAAGCATGGAGCACGCTGAAAGTACTGGACATGAGCCTTAAACTTGGCAGGCTCACATTCCAACAAGGACGACAATGCAGGACAGACCACTGCGCTTGTCCTACAGGAGGACAGCCATGTCAGGATGGGGCCAGGCAGGCAGAGGAGAATGGGCCGGGGCGGGCAGCGAGGGGCACCGAGGCCCAGAAGGGAACGAAGACCAGAGTTCCGGGGTCCCTCCTGCCAGGGCCCATGAGGGCCAGCTGGCCACACGTGGCAGTGGGTCTGAGACGGGAGCTCGGGCCAAGCTGAAGGCATCCAGGGCACTCAGGAGCCCTACCCACCTCTCCAGTCCTGCCACCACCCCCCAAGTCCTTCTTTGGCTACCTTGACCCTGTTTCCGTTCTTCCAAGATACCATGTGCTTTCTTGGAACTCCAGTCTCCACATTCTATGCTCTTTGCCTGGAAATGTTTTTCCCTGCCCTCTTCTGCCTCCTCACTATACTCATCCTTTAACTCTCATCTCAGACCTCACCTCCTCCAGGAAGGCTTCCCTGAGCTGTCTCTGCTCCGAAGGCCCTCAGCAACCCCACTATACGTGTGTGTCTCCCGTTGTCTGGCTTCACCCCTGGCCTGTCAGTAGTGCAAGGGCAGAGCCCTCCTGGTGGGGTCTGGACCAGTGCCCCAGTCACTGCGGCTGCTCCACGGACACGGATGACTAAGTGCACGCTAGCATGAGTCAGCACCCCAGGTAGGTGGGGCAGGGGCCACGTGTGTGTGCTCGCTTTTTTCTGTTTTCTCTCCTGACTCTCTAGGGGCTATTTTCACTTATATGAAATTAAGACTTCAGAATATGGCAGATTACTGCCTCTTGTTGAAAAAAAAAATCACGGCAGGCTTTTGAGGCTGATCACACATGGCGCTTCAAGAACAGAAATAGTGCCTGACGAACACAGCCAGGATGCAGAGCTCTGAAATGATTAGTTAGAAGAGCGAGTGAGCAAGTGAGTAATCACAAAGTTGCCAAGTGGCACTGGGGCTCTGGAAGCCATTCTAATAGCATATTTCCGTATTAATTTGCTTTCGGACACGAGCCATAAAATTATACAGCTGAGCTAATAAAGCCAATTACCTGCATGGGCATCCCCATCCCCTTCGGCCCCATAAGCCACCAAAACAGCCTTGTGTCTGAGCCTGGACCCATGAACACAACCCTGGCTGACCAGTCAGCTACCGAGACTTTAATCAGCCACTCTCACAGTCCGGATGACACTGTTATAGTGACGACAGTGGACATGGCAGCGGCTGCTCTTTCTTAAATACCCGGACGCTGGCGTTCGGGGCAAGAGGTCAAAAAAGAATGATGATGATGGATGACGGTAATTCCCATCACTACTTCTGCTGCAAAGAGAGTATTTCCAAAGTGAGTCCCATGAGGGAGGCCCAGTGCTAAGTGTTTCACATGGATCTTCTCAGTTTAAAAATACTCGCTATTTTCAAATTAAAACTTGAGAATGTGGTGGGTATAAGACAGGGACTATTATTTCCATCTCAGAGATTAAAAAAAAAAAAAAAACCCTCAGGCCCATGGGGATAAGGAGTAAAGAGAACACAGCTAAGAAGTGGCAGGACTGAGTCCGTCTCACCCTGGAGCCCATGATATGGCTCCTACTTTCAGACGGCTATAAACACTGCACTGACCCCTCACAGTAAACCTGGAAGCAGGAACCTGTGATTCCCACTTCATAAATGAGGGCGCTCAGTGCACAGGGCCTGGGCACAGCCAGGACCCTGTCTGCTCCCAGCAGGAGCGTGGCCAGCCTCCTTCCTCCAACCCAGAGGGCACTGTCCGTGGTGCTGAACAGCCTGACTTCCCTTTAAGCCCACTCCAGTGTTCTTGCCTGGAGAATCCCAGGGATGGCGGAGCCTGGTCGGCTGCCATCTATGGGGTCGCACAGAGTCGGACACGACTGAAGCAAGTTAGCAGCAGCAGCAGCAGTCACCTGGGAAGGGCTTCCCTTCTGGCTCCCTGGTGAAGACTCTGCCTGCAATATAGGATAGGCAGGTTCAATACCTGGGTCAGGAAGATCCCCTGGAGAAGAGCATGGCAACCCACTCCAGTATTCTTGCCTGGAGAATCCCATGTATGAAAGAGCCTGACAGGCTATGGTCCATGGGGTCACAAAAGAGTTGGACACAACTTAGTGACTAAAACAACAGTCACTTGGGAAACCGCAATTAAGATTTTAAGTCAGTGGATGTGTTCTTGTCCCCAGGATCTACTCCTGCAGCAGGGGGACTGTGGGCCACTGCTGGTGCCAGTCAGGCTTTGCAAGTCTCCAAGTCACACCCATGACCACAAACCCATCGACAAACCCTGTGCACCTGGAACACAAGAACTCCCAAGTGCCCTGCTCAGTTCACCCAATACACGTTCGTTCTGCCTCTGGGGCCTCCCACGGGCGACTTCTGGCTCTTCCAAGGAGCCACGCGGCCCCCTCACAGCGCCCTCTGCACCTGCAGCTTCCTGCCTCAGCCACAGCTGAATTCCCTGGAGCCACCTCAGTTCACTCCCACCTCTCAGAGGCAGGGAGCCGAGGGGCCCAGGCTGTCCCTTGCTCAGTTGAAACTTCCGCTGCTACCCTGTACTCAAATTTGCCAGGCTGATGAGCATGCAGCCCTCGAGTGGCCAGCATTGAGCGTTAGCAGGAGGACCACAGGCAACTGCTCAGTGCTGGCCTCCCTGCCCAACTCCCCGGGTAGCACCGGCCACCCCGGGCCATTTATGGCCACGACTGTTCCCGGACAAGGCTGCGGTGAGGGCCTGGGGCCAAGGCCAGGCTTCCCATCTCCAAGTCCCTAATTCAGAGCAGCAGGGCTGGGAGGCTGTAAATGTCAACTGAATGAAAGTTTCTCCAGGAGCGATGCAGCGGCTGGAAGCGATGATGACGCTGGGCCATAGCTTATCCACCACTCACTGATGCACCCCCGGGTTAGGGAGCCCCACACTGAGGGCCCTGGCTGTGGGCACGTGATCCCAGGCCAGGACAGCCGGCCTGCACCTTGCGCCCCTCCCCCACCAGCGAGAGGCAGAGGATGCGACTTTGGAGACACAGAGGTAGCACGGAGGTGGCAGAAGTGGCGCAGCCCAGCTCTCCGATGGCAGCATCTCTCAGCCACTTCTTCAAGCCTAAAATCTGCTAGAAGAGAAAGGCTTACATGCTTCAAAACCAGAAAACAAGTAACAACCAAGACACCAGCACTGGGGAAGGATGACTCCCCGGCTCAGAGAGGCCTTGTTCCATGTCCCTCACACACGAGGCTCAGAGTGGGGCCCCCACTCCAGTTCCCCAGTATACCCACAGAGTGCAGATGGGCTCAGGCAGCCCGCAGCCCAATGGGAACCCCAACGCTCGCGGCTTCTCCACTTCAACTCCACACCCTTCAGAGGCCTGGCCGAGAACCAAGGAGCAGGAGGGAGCGTGTGGGGCAGACCTGTACACCCTGGCCTCACAGGCCCTCCCGCCTCACTTCCAGGAGCGGAGGGTGCGATCCTGCAGTAGGGACGTCATGGATGCCCCAAGCCAAACCAGGGGGCAGAGACAGGGGGAGGTGGTCATTCCAGCCTCCTAAACCAAGTGCAACTACACTGCCCCTAGCTGGAAACCTTTCAAGCACCCTAGGGATAAAATCCCAACTCTCATACAGGCTACACAACTTCTCCACAGGTTTTTTCAGGCTGACCTCTCCCCCGCAGACCTGGAGGCCTCGGTGTGCACCCGCCAAGCCGAACCACTGGGACCGGTGACAACAGACGGGCTGTTTGCTGCCTCGGGGCCCTGACTCCCGCACCCCCCAGCCTGAAACCCTCTTTGGCCTTGGCCTCCTGGTGACCACCACCCATCTCAAGCTTGAACTTCACTTCATCTGGGACATCCTCTACAATCCACCCCCACCCAAGCAATCACCCCAGTCAGACCACTATGAGTGGACGCTGCGCTTGCACCCAGGGTGTGCATGTGCCCCCAAGAGCCTTCCTGCCAGTGGGCGGGCCTGGATCCACGCCTGCATGTCAATACCTATGATGTGGGCTACAGTAGCTGCTGGGGATGAAAAGACTGATTAAGGTGAGGTCCTCCCTACTGTAAGAGGCCCCGTCTATCATACAAGGATCATATCTTAGGGTTATTAGTGACCTGTCATTGTTAGTTACACCTATCCTATATCTGTGCAGAGTTGCTTTGTTTACAAATGTCTCCACATATGTTGTCTTGGTTAATCTTCTGTGTGTCATGGGAACCATGGATGTGTGTGTGTGTGTTGTCATTAAGTCCTATCTGACTCTTTGTGACTGTTGCCCACCAGGCTCCTCTGTCCATGGGAGTTTTCCAGGCAAGAATACTGGGGGTGGGGGGATGGTTGCCACTTCCTTCTTTAGGGGATCTTCCCAATCCAGGGGCTGAATTTGTGTCTCCTGCGTCTCCTGCATTAGCAAGCGGATTCTTCACCTCGGAGCCACCAGGGAAGCCCGGGGACAATGGCTATTTTCGTCCAAATCTTGGAAAAACAGCTCCAGAGGCAAGGAAGGTGCAGGAACTTAATAAAATATCCTCCCTCTCATTTTCTGCCAGCCCATTAGCAGTGAAACATTCGGTCACGGGCTACAGAGGTCCCCTCAAAACTATGGAGCAGTTTCTGAGATCCTGCCTGTGCGTATGGGACTGAAGTTTACCACGAGCCAGTCTGACACTCTAGAAAAACAACTGTTCGTTCCATCAGCTCCTCCTGTGGGGAAGGTGCAGCCAGTGGGTGGAGGCCTGGGTCTCTCCCAAGAGAGGGAAGCACCGGACTCTGAACACCTGGCCGTTACACATGGTCCACAGAGACCAGCCCTCAAGAGCAGCTGATGCAGCCGTCTCCACACTGGCTCTGAGATGAGGATCCCAGAGTGGGGAGCCCCGTGGGAAGCAGGCCTGCACCTCGCCCCCCTCCCAGGAAGACACGCTGCCTGTGCCCCATGCACCTGCTCTGGAGAGACACCCATAGGTGCAGGGACTTAGCCCGCCGCACTTCAGCTCTGATGAATTAGCAAATTGTCATAACTAGGGATTACACTAAGGGAAAGATTGCTCTAGGTGATTAATGAGCCTTTTCCCCATGACTTTGTTTCCCGATTTGCATCGTGAACTTTGAGAATGCCGATGCCAGGTGTTCTCGTCCCAGCAAGGGCGCCGCTGGCATCTGGGCTCAGCTCCCTGGGTGGCCCATGAACTGCTGGGGAGAGTCTGAAAGTGATTCAGGGTCGTGGTCTTGCTGAGAGAGGAGATGGGAGTCTCGGGGCAGAGGGCTGGCGAAAAGGAGGGAGCCCTGCAGTCAGCAGCGTGCCTAAGGGATGCTTGTCTCTCTGGCTTCATCTGGAAGATGGGGACAATCGGAGGCCATCGTAGCAGAGACCAGGCACCTTCTGTTCTTCTTCCCAGCACAGAGCTGGCAAGAGTGCAGACTCTGGGCCAGACAGCCAGGCATGAGTCCCAGCTCCACCGCTTACTAGCCGGTGACCCGGCACAAGGTAGGCCACCTCACAGGACCGAGGTTCTCTCATCTTGGAATGTGGATAAAGACCGCTTCACTGGGTTTCTGTAAAAATTGAGTAAATCTGTGTAAACTGCTCAGAACAGTGCTGGCATCTAGTAAGGGCCATACGCGTATTAGCTATTCCTTAAGCTCCGTAAGCAATTTTATGCTGTTAGATGCTCACAATCATCGTCACACTGCAAGCACACAGAACGTGTACAAGCCCAACAGGTGGCCAGTCACACAGGCACAGGGTGCGCGGATTCACGAGCCTGTTCAGGCACACACAGGGAACTCCTCTGTGCACTCCAGGGCGGGAGCCATCCCCACTCTCCTGGCCAGCCAAACCTCACAGCCATGCACTCCCTCCCTGCGCCTAACCCTGGTTCCTTTCAGAGTTACTTCTAGGCGTGCATATCTGGATTGGAGGTGGGGGTGTCAAGGATCAAACATGTGTCCCTGCCACGTCCCTCCTACCATCCGCTGAAGGCTAAGCAGCTAGGGCAACTTTACAGCCTCAAAGGAAGGTCAGGAGCGGCGCTTCTCTCTGGCTGGCCTGGCGTCCCCACAACAAGGATCAAGCCTCTGAAGCCATGATCGCCCACAGCCATAAACACCGATTCCCTTAGGACAGAGACATGATTCAAGGCCGCACCTGACTGAAGACGATCAAGGAATCGGCTGTGCTGAGGACAGGAACTGCCTGTTTTAGAATCCATTCAGACAAAACTGTCTCTCCTAACGTGACTAGTAGGAAAACCTAGTGCACTGTTTTAAAGGAGTCTTCTCTAAAAATACCTAATTTCTCTTGGGCGACGAGAAGACAGAGCTCGGATAAAAGCATCTGTGAGAGTTAGCTAGGAGCCAATTAGGGAGGCTGCAAACAGCTTAACCTTCCTGCGTCTTTATTTATCATAAATACTTATCATTTATTTATTTGGCTGCACTTGGGTCTTAGTTGCAGCATGCGAGATCTTCAGTTGCGTCATGTGGGATATAGTTCCCTGACCAGGGATTGAACCTGGGCCCCTTGCTTTGGGAATTCAGAGTCTTAGCCGCTGGACCACCAGGTAAGTCTCATCTGCCTCTGTCTTTAAAGGAAGGAGGGCTCAGTTACTGACGAGTTTTCCTCACTGGTGGGAACACTGTCTTGGAAAGGGAGAAGCTGGGTGTGGCTGCCAGGTCACCTGTCCTGGTGATGACCAACCACACCAAAGACACTGTGCTTAGAGTCACATAGGGTTGGGATTGTTGTTCAGTTGCTACGTCATGTCCGACTCTCTTTGACCCCATGGACTGCGACACACCAGGATCCTCTCTCCTCCACTGTCTCCTGGAGTTTGCTCAGATCCATGTCCATTGAGCCAGTGATGCCACCCAACCATCTCATCCTCTGTCGTCCCCTTCTGTCTTCAATCTTTCCCAGCATCAGGGTCTTTTCCAATGAGTCAGTTCGTCACATCAGGTGGCCAAAGTATTGGAGCTTCAACATCAGTCCTTGCAATGAATATTCAGGGTTAATTTCCTTTAGGACGGACTAGTAAAAACTGATTTCAAATGTCAAAGCCACTGTTGAGCTTCTGGGACTTATAGAGGGTGACCAAACATGGCCACCATCAGCGGCATGGCCTGGGGCCAGCCCCGAGAAGACAGCCCCTCTGGGCACACGGCCCTGCTCCATACACCTCTGCTTCCCATTACTTAAGCCTACGTGCCCTGAGAATCCCACAGAGGCATTCCAGCCCCTCATCTGCTACTGATTCTTAGGCACCTGAAGTCCAGTTTGCCACTGGGCTCCTTCAGTCTCCGCCTTGCCCTCAAGCAGCCAGATGGTTACAAATAACCTCTAGACAGAAGGCGGGAGACATGTGCTTATCAGCCCACCTGGCAGAGACCCAGACCAGATGGTCCAGGCCACCAGCCTCGTGGGGATCAGCAAAGCGGGCACCCAGGTCTTGTCAGAAAGCCTACCCGGGGTTGGATTCTGCTAGGTCAGCAGGCATCTCACCAACCCTGAAATGCTCTCTGAAGGAGGGTTTGCAACAAAACAGGAAAATGAGGAGGGGTGCTGACATCAAGCTTGCCCCAGCGCCTCCCACAGTTGCTTCCCTCACAGACTGTGCAGCGCTGCCCCCTGGAAAGGGAGCCAGGCTTCAGCTAGACAAGTCACGCTGGCTGCAAACTCCCTTCCTACGTTCACGACACATGGCACCGTGCAAGCAAGCTGGTGACCGTTCGGCTGCATCAGTGAAACTGAAACCATCCATTCACCAAATGGTCCCCATCTCTCCGTGCTAAGGATTACACATGGCACTGGGGTGGGCAGGGAGTACACGCCCGGGCTCCATCGGGCAGAGTCCACTCCAGGCTGAGTTCTTGCTCACCACAGTGTCCTGGCGCTTGGCACAAACCCCAGCATGCGGAGGTCATCAGGGGACAGCTGCTGACAGGACCTGACCTCAAGAACTGCACAGCGTGGGAGACAGTCTTAGGAGGAGAAACTTTCCTGTGCTCGGAAGCACTATCCCAAACAGGAGTTGAGCACTGAGGGTTGCAGGGGCCCAGAGCGGGGCAGTTCCAGCTGGAGCTTGACGGGAGAGGGGGCAGAGAGGGCTCCAGAGAAGAGCAGATACATGAGGCCAATCATAAAGGGTGACCCACACCTGCGCCTGCATGATGCTTGTCTCTCCTCCTCTGAATGCCACGTGGAGAGTGAAGGAAGATACGGTCAGCTTCCAAACCTCCCAAACGAGATGCTCTGGGGGACCCCAATGCCGTTCAGGCACCCCTGGCAGACATGGAGGCAGGGATGCCAGGGGCCGGTCATGGGGGAGGCCTGGCCCAGCATCCTCCATCTGGGCGGAGCCTCACCTGGGGCCAGGGCCCTCCTGAGGAGAGCGGGAAGTCAGGGCTTCCTTCCTGGGTCAGGAAGCATGGCTGCGCCTCGAAGGTGGGGTGTCACTCCAGGCTGACCTCAGTCAACAGGAAAGAATGTGAGGTCTCGGATCCTGGCCGTCCAGCTCCGGGACACAGGTCAGGAGAGTTATTCACCTTCCAGAATTTGAGTATTTATTTTTTAAAAGGGGTAGGTACTACCCAGCTTATAGGCTTTAAGAAAAATGCTAGTATCCTGTCCAGCACTAGGTAGGGATCAGGTCTGGCTGCTATGCGGGAGACCCGGCTTCAATACCTGGATCAAGAAGATCCCCTGGAGAAGGAAATGGCAACCCACTCGAATATTCTTGCCTGGAGAATCCCATGGACAGAGAAGCCCGGCCGGCTACAGTCCATGGGGTCGCAGAGAAATCGGACACGACTAAGCAACCAACACTTTCACTTTCCCAGGGGATCAGAAGGATGGGTATAATGGTTAGGACTGATCCCAACAGTGGCCCCAAAGCATATGTCCACCCTGGGCTGCCATCACCACCCTCACCGGATGAGGAGGAAAGGGGAGCAGAGAGGTCAGGCTGAGGCCCAGGGACGGGGGCAGGCAGGTAGACGGGAGCGCCCGCTGGTCGGCGTCTGCCCTGCTGCCCGATGTCCCTTCCCCAGCCCCGTGGACAACACACTGAGCGACTCGACACATGGGAGCTGCACACGTGGCAATTTTCACAGCAGTGGTGATAACGGAAATGATACACAAGGCTTCAGAAAAGAGAGAGGGATCATAAATCTAAAAGAGCAGTATTCAACGTTAGCTCACTTGCCTGGGCCCAGGGCCAGCGTGTGAACCGCCAAACCAGTGAGCTTCAGGGCTGAAAACCCCGTGAGGCTCCCAGCGCTCACGGCCCCCGATGGCTGACTGCCCCCTACCCCTGACTCCACATGAGGCCACCCTGTCCCCGCAAAGGGTGGTCTCCCGACAATGCCCCAGGCAGCCTGTGGGGACCCTTGGGCCACGCTGGCTCTTGGCCAGTCAGCAGGCTCCAGGCTCCGTACGGGAAAGCCTGTTCTGGACCTGCAGCAGCCAAGCGGTGGGGTGGGGGGGGCGTGGGATAGAGTTTGGGGCTGGAAGATGCAAACTATCATACAGAGGACAGATAAGCAAGAAGGTCCTCCTGTTCAACACAGGGAACTGTATGCGGTGTCCTGGGGTAAACTAGAATGGAAAAGATACAAGAAAAAAATGTATATATGGATATACCTGAGTCACTTTGCTCTACAGCAAAATGATCAGAGATTAATCTACAGAGATTAAACGTGACATTGCAGATCAACTAGACTTCAGCAAAAATTAAAAAAAAAAAAAAAAATAAGCACTGACGCCTGCCCTGCATGTTTCACAGAGCAGGGGTGCGGTCAGACGAAGCAGGGCTGGGGTTTCCTGGGTGTGATGGACAACGCCTCCTCTCCACCCCCAACCCCGGCCTTTGGGAGCCCAGGCACTCAGGCTGCTGGGGGCAGGACATGGAGGAGGCGGCCCCAGAGCTTGACCTTTGCCTTTGGGAGCAGGGAGGGGAGTAGGAGAGGGGGAGAAAGGCAGGTAGGCAGGCCAGCCCGACTCCTCAGCACTGTCTGGGCAACCCGCTGCCCCAGCCTGCATGCTGTACAACTCGCCCAGGCAGGTCAGCCCCACCCACAGGAAAGCTCCGTCTTACCCTACGGGGGCTGCACCATGAGCGCCCACCTCTGCGTCTGCCCGCCCCCAGGCAGGGGGTGTAGAAACAAGGCACACAGGTGTGAGCCGGGCACAGGGAGCGGCTCCTGGTGTCCCCGCAGCTTGTCCGGACACAGCGGGTGTTCTCTAGACAGGTGCGCACACACCTACCGCATGAGCCATGGTTCCTTTAAAACGCGTCTAGCCAGCTGCACACGCTTACACATGGGCCATTTTTATCACCGTGGATGGGTGTCAAATTAGGCTCGACTTTTTTATGAAGTCTAAATATTGAGAAAATATCAAAAGGCATAATGAAATAATTAGGCAATTCCATCTTTGGTCTTTCCATCTGCTTGGATTTAGGTTTACAAGAGCAAAAGTCTGCTCTTCGTCCCATGCCAGATGTCGTTACCAGACAGGAGGGGAGCAGAGAGGGAAGAGATGTCCGCAATGTTAATTCTCTTCACTCGAATTCGCCTATGGGGACGGCCTTCCAAACAGTAAAGCTAGGAGACAGGTGTGCCTGGCACCTGGTGGGCATCCAATAAGGATTTGCTTGTGTGAATTATTAATTGAAACGCAAAATAGGGAAGTCAGCTTCTTTAAAGAATCAAGGCTGAAAGGAGAGAAACCCCAAAACATTTCAGTACATTTTCAATAAAACAATATGAGCATTTTGATGGTCACCATAATCCTACTAGGAGGCAAGGGCCACGGGCCCAAGCGTGGCTGAGGGTTCAGTACCAGCTCCCCTCGTTTCTCTGCAGGAACGCGGAGGCAGCTGCATCAGCAAGATGGACCAGACGCGCCCTGGGAGCTGAGGGGCGGGCGCCCAGGACCAGGTGGGCCCCCGGAGGCAGCGCCCAGGAAGCCATGCTTGCAGGTGCTGCTGTGTGTCCCGGCCCCCAGCAAGGCCCAGACTCTGTGAGTCCCGTGATGAGACCCCCTTCCCTCTGAGTCCCCCAAGCACACAGTGCCCTCCTCACCGGGTGCAGGCTGGATCACCCCCAGCCCAGTGGGCCAGGCTCTGCAGGAGTTCCTGGGGGAAGCTAAGGCTCTGAGAAGGGGCTTGGCCCCCCTGTTCACATGAGGACCCCACATAGAAGGTGTGAAGCCTCCACAGCCCAGGGGGGCCTCTCCTGGCTCAAGCATCAGGACACAGACACCAGGGCTGAATGCTGACTGCCTCCTTCCTCCCTGCGCCTCCATCCCCTCAAAGGGTCAGGAGCGCTTTCAGGGCCCCCCAGTGGGGGCCAGGTCCAGCAGGTGAGCGCAGCTCTGGTCATCCCGCCCAAGCAGGTCCTCGGCCGGACTCAGGCTGAGTTGGCCCTGCTCACTCAAACGTGCCAGCTGACTGACTCTGACTCTGCTGAGACGTGGGGCACCTCGGGAAGGGCAATGCTGTGGTCCTGGCCATTTTACTTCTCTCTGCACAGGAGATAAACGTCTAACCCCACAACGTGCACCTGGCTCCCTCCATGAGTCCCCGGACGCTCTATTTTTAGCGTCTGGTTCCCAAGCCATCCATCTATATCGCTTTTTCACAAGATTCTTGGAGACAGAGGTCTGGTCTCCCAAGCCCAAATTCATGTGAGCTGGCGTGAAGGAAGTGGACTCGGTCCTGGAAACCATGCCTCCTGCAGCCTAAGGATGTTTCCAGAAACCAGGAAGATGGTCTGGAATGATCTGAGACCATATGACAGGCCACGGCCAGCCCATTTTCACAGAATCAGTGTGTGAAAGAGATACCAAGAAATAACAGACAGTCCCCTCAGAGTTGCCTCTTCCTGGGAAGATGCTCTAAGAGAAGCATCCTCTCGCATTCTGAGCACTATAAGGCATTTTCCACCCTTGTCCCCTTGATGAGCTTCTACTTATCCTTAAAAAGCCCATGCTAATGTCACCTCCTCTGTGAAGCCTTCCCTGATTGCCCTGCACCCAGCAGCTCCATCCTCTGATGAAGCACTTGGTCCAACGCTCTGCTCCTGTTGTTGCTGTTTAGTCCATAAGTCATGTCCAACTCTTGCGACCCCATGGACTGCAGCACGCCAGGCTCCTCTGTCCATGGGATTTGCCGTGCATCTAATCCTCAGATGACTGCCACCCCTTTCAAGACCATGCAACCACGTGAGGCCTCATCTCTGCAGCTCTACGTCTCAGGTGGCTCACCGTACACCTGACCCAAAGCAGGCACTCGGTGAAGACTGCTGAAGAAACACAGAACCAAGGGGACCTGGGGTTTTTCCAGATTCCCACTCATCCAACTGAGAGTCAACCATGAGCCAGGCATTGCTCTGAGGCTCAGGGCAGGGCCAGCGGTTTTAAGAATCTGAGCTTTATAACACAGTCCTCCTAAACTGCTCCCATCCCAGGGTTTTCAAAATGGCATCTCTGTGCCTTGCTGAGCTGTTCAACCCAACTTCAGTTTCCCTGACAACTGCACCCCTGCATCCAACCATTAGTGAGTGGAAGACCTACGGCCCAGCCGTGACAGGTAGCCGTTAGCACTTGTCACTGACACAGGTCTAAATGCTGAGGAGAAGCAGGTGACCAAGTCGAGAGCAGCCCCACCCCAAGCAGGCCCTTCCTCATCTTCCCTCCCGGGGCCCTGGACCTGGTGAAGGTGAGAAGATGTCTGCCCTCTGTCCCGATCTCCCTGCCAGGCCACTCCTGAGTTACCTGTGCCCAGCGTCCACTACCAGACCCCTCTGGACTCCTCAGGTCTGGGAAAAGGATATGATGGTCCAGCGGATGTCCAGCTTGCTGTTGATCTCCAGGCCTCGGGCTTCCTGCCTCTCCTCCTCCAGTTGTTTTGAATTTGCAAACTGCCCCTTATCCGCAGGGGATTCTGGAAAACTCTCGAAGTTGAACTTGTCCACTTGAATGGCCATTCTAAGAGAAGGGGAAACACAGCAGAGGACGAATCAGGAGGGCAATCTCTTCTGAGGGCTCTTGGGGAGTCAGCACAGGCCAGCATGGGGCAGAATGAATCACTATCGTAGCAGTTCATAACGGGTTCACGCCACAAAAATGAAATAACTGCCTCCCAGGGTAGCACTGGCGTCAGAGCTGGTTCAACACAGCTTAGCACCAAAGACCGGGTCAGGAGTCCAACCCCAGAAAGAAATCTGGATCCTGGAACAGGATAAAGCGGACAGGAACCAAAGGGAAAATCACAGAGAGGGCTGGCAATTATTCAGCCCCGAGGCCCCAAGAGCCCAGTGGGAACTGCAGACTCAACACAAAGCCCTGCCTGTCACCTCAAACTTCATCCTCCGCCAGACTGGCTTGTTCACACACGCCATGCCCAGCCAGCCACACGGCACCCCACCCACCGCATAGCACCCTGCCTGCCCACTTGCAGCCCCCGTGCCCAGGACCTCCCCCACCTTCAGGTTTCTGCCCAAGTCTCACACCTGCAGTGCCCACACTCTCAACCCTCGGGCAATTTCCATGCCACGACTCAGCCTCTGTGCCCGTGGCTCCCCACGTGGGAATGCCCCTCGCCTGACCCGTGGCACAGCTGGAGTCTTCCATCCCTCAGATCAGCGCTGAAAGGCCTTCCCAGACCCTCTCCACGCAGCTCACTCTCACTTGCCCTCACCTTCTCCGGGCAGTATTCAATCTGCTTCTGCTACATCATGTACCACGAGCTGCAAGTATTTGCTTCTGGATTTGTGAGCTGTCTATCAATCCTATCAGAATTCAGCTCCCTGAGGGCAAGGATCCTCTTGTCTTGTTTAGCAGTGTTTCCCGGGACCAGAGTTGTGCCTCCCTGGCACACTGCAGGAACCAGTTCAAAGAAGAACAGTGAATTAAGATCCTTCCCTAATACCCTAAAGGAAATCAACCCTGAATATGCATTGGAAGGACTGATGCTGAACCTGAAACTCCAATACTTTGGTGACGTGTTGCAAAGAGCTGACTCCCTGGGAAAAGACCCTGATGCTTGGAAAAACTGAGGGCAGGAGAAGGGGGCTACAGAGGATGAGATGGTTGGATGGCATCACCGGCCCAATGGACATGAGTGAGCAAACTCCAGGAGACAGTGAAGGACAGGGAAGCCTGCTGTGCAGCAGTTTCATGGAGTGACAGAGTCAGACGTGACTGAGCGACTAAACAACAACACCCAGGCCACTGCTGCCTGCCACCATACGTGCATCCACGTTCAGCTGTGTCTCCTGGTGAGACGCCACCTGGTCTGTAGGAGGCGGTCGGGCTCTAACCGCCTGCTGCCTCCCCTCCTTTGACCATGGTCCTGACACGCACACAGCCGGGAGCTGGCTGGGTCTCACTGATGCTTGAAATCCTACCTGTTGGCACAGAGTAGGTACTCAACAAAAACGTGCCACATGGAGGGATGCAGAGAGAAGGGGAAAAAGGGCGGCTCCGTCGTGTCAGGCCCGCACGATGCCTGCCAGTCGACAGACAACAGTAGGCATTTTCTTTTAATTCATAGCCTGTGCTGTGGCCAAAATACTCCCCTGAACTCCAGCAGGCACTAATGCTCCTTTGGAGATTTCTGTCTTTAACAAGCAGGAGCTGGTATTCAGGGCATGTACGTAGCAAAGGAAAGCTAAGGAAGAGGCCTTGAGCGCCTGGAAAGAACTATTGGGACACTGGTCAATGTGCAGGGTTTGGCCAAGAGCGTGACGGTGGAGGGTTGGCTGCCCCAGAGTCAGAGGCACTTTAGCGTAAGCACAGAAACAGTGCACTTCAGGGCAAGGACCACACTCAAAACATTACCTTTATACCATTCTCTTCTGACTACAGAAGTAGACAGGCTTACTGTAAAAAGCCAGAAAACAGAGAACGGCATACCGAAGAAACAGTACTCAGAATCTCACACTCCTACAGTTGATATATTGATTCTACAGTCTTTTTTTCCTAAGCGTTCGTATTTTAATGTAACAAATCATTATATAAGTGTATGTATAAGTCATAAAAGTGTTAAACATATGCATACACAGATACATACACACACATAAGTTTAAGACTCGCTTTATTCTTTTAATATGAGATGAACAATTCCACATCGTTAAAGATTAGTCTGCAGAATATTCTGTCACATGGCTGTATCATAATTTTACCAGTTCCCCTATTTTTCATACTCTCAGGTATTTTGCATTCTTTAAAAAAAAAATGGTGAAAAAAAACCATAACCACCATCTTTGTGCTTAAATTTCCTCGCCCCATTTACGGCTGTCCGTGAGATTCCATCTTTAGAGGTGGAATTACCGATGTGGGAGTATGAAAGTCTTTTAGGCTCAGAGGCGGGGAACAAGTCCCTTCCCAAGGAGGTTCTCCCTGAGCACGTGCCCTCAACAGAGCCAGGGGGTGGGGGACGGCCCTCTCCGCACCCTGGCCGATACTGACGATGATCGATTTTCAAATCTATGCCAGTAAGAAGCAAACTACTGCTTCACTGATGTTTCAGTCTGCAGGTCTGAACTACTCCTGAGGCTGAACGCTTCTTCAGGAGTTGCCCAGTCGTCTCTTTCTTCCCTGTGGGTATAGCTGGAGTGCCTCGAATTCCCACCGAGCAGAACTGCTTCCTACTTACTCCTCGCTTCCAAGGTGGCCTGAAGCGAACTAGTGCTCTCTTCAAACCAAACGTCAGAACACACCCTAAGTCTCACTAAAGGGGCCAAACTCAGTCTCCTCATCTGGCAACTCAAAAGGAACCAGTAACTGTCACCTGGCAGGCAGGTGTGGACACGTCCCAACACCCGGCTCTCTTCTGGCCAAATGCAAAGTAGAAAGAGAGGCCCACTCTTAGAAGACTTGTGATCAGAACAGATCAGAATGCACACTGACCACTGGGATTATAATTGTGTGACTGCCTAGGCCAGCGGGGCGGGAGCAGTGGGGTGGGGGGAGGCTCTTTCAAACAATTTCTGACTGAGTCTAAGCATCACATTACATCACCCACCGCCACCCTTAAGAAATGCACAGCCAGGTGTGCCCACAAAACAGGAGAGGGGGGGAAAAATGAAATGCAGCAAACACTCATCTCGTGCCCAGCCCGGGCTAGGTGTTTTAAATACACATTCATCTTTTTATGACGGCGGCCTCAGAATGCTGTGATGTGCTTCCTTTCACAGATGCGATGAAGCTCTGTGAGCGAAAGCCACCTGCCCAAAGGCACAGAGCTGGCAGCCCCACTGGGAGCCTGCGCTCAGACAGGGACGCCCTGATTCTTGCTTTCTCTGGCTCTCCCCTGCTTAGGCCGAGGACCTAGAAGGAAATGACCTTTGCTCCTCTGGTTTCTGAGCTGGTGGAGGACACAGACTGCTGACAGCAGAGCCTGCCAGCCGCGGGACCCACCCCACTCCCCAAGTTCCAGCATCACTCCTCCTCCAGCAGCCCCAGGGCACACCGTGCAGCCAACGCCTCAAAGGCGGCACCCTCCTTCTGCACAGATGATGGAACTGAGGTACCAGAGGCTGAGTGACTTGCCTGGGGGCACCCAGCCTAGACTCCTGAGCCAGGGTGGCAACTCTGGGACCCGAGGACTATGCTACATCTCTGTCGACCTGGACCTTGGGCACAGCACTGAGCCTCACCACCCTCCTCCTTCACGCCTCCAGGAGGGGGCTAGAAGCCAGGCCCGGGCACACACAGCATCCCATACATGGAGGCGGGGAGGCTGAGGGGCCAGGCAGTTAAGGAAGTGACCCGAGCTGCTCACGCAAGAGCTTCGGACCCGAATGCGGTTCAGACACTGACCCAGCATCCCGGCGCATTCTGCAGCCTCCTCTCCAGACAGTCCCCACCACTATTCGATTCTGTTCATCTCTGCCGAGTTGGAGGGAAATAAAACTAATACTACTATGGAATGCCAATTTTCATGTTTAATTTTATGGCCAAATGTGACAATAATAGTTAAGAGTTGGCACTAAAAAAAGGTACTGTGATTTCTGAAGAGTCTATAAAAAAAGTGGTGGTTTAAAAAAAAAAAATACCATATCATATGATTCAGCCTTTGAACAGCTGATAACCTTGCCAGGAAAGTCATAATGATGACATTTAAATACAAATCAACGAGTCGGATTTAGAAGGACTATCCATGTATAATTAAATTGAACTTTCATTGGGAGATAACTGATAGTTATAAGACGGTATTCTAAATTTATGTAGTGCATCCTTTGGGAGTCTGTTTGACTATGCAGAACACCAGCCTAGTCTCTGGTTTACAATGAAGTACTAGCCAAGTGGAAGGGAGGAGGCCGGCCTTCCGGAGTCATTCATCCTCAATGAGAAGAACCTGGGGCAGACAGGAAAACAGCATCAGCACTGACTCCTGGCTCACACCCAAGACAATCACTTTCTCCTTAAGCCTCGCAGATCAGTTACGGTTTCAAAGAACGGTTCCTTGTTATCATTTTTAATTGAAGAGAAAATACACCGTATTATAAGAATCAAAGCACCATCAGGGATCGCACCAAACATGAGACTGGCAGCACCCACGGGCGCCCAGCACCTGCCTCTCCGCCACTGTCTCCCTCCATCCTCAGGGCAGCCCTGTGGGATCACACCCACCACCTGCCCAAGACCACAGGGAGAGCAGACAGGGCAGAGGACTCCTAACCCGGCCTGGGGGTCCGCAGAGGCATCCCTGCCCCCCAAGCTCCAGGCACACACCTGGCAGATGCAGCTAAGTGCCAGGCACTGGACGGGGTCGGGGCAGCTCAGACATGGCGGGCGCCCGGGGGCCAGGGCTGCCCCTCTCGCTGCCTCCACCCAGGCTGGCGTCCACTTGGAGGGGGAAGGCTGAGCCAACGCCGGCGTCTGACAGGCCCCCGCCACCTTCGCTCTGTCTCGGGGTGCTCCGTTTGTCTGGGTCTCCAGTTCCTCACCTGTGAGGTAGTTGAGGGCCCGCCCACCTCTTGATGGGCTTTCTGTGAGTTCAGACAAGGCAAGGGCACGGGCTGGAGGGGCTGCCAGGCAGCCACAGCCTCTTGCTGCGGAGACAGCTTCTCCAAAGAGAGACTGCGTGGTGTGATCGCGGGCAAGGGGCCAGCCGGTTCTGCAGGAGGACAGGACCAGAGGTCCACGTGGCGCCCCGTCACACTCCCCCTGTGCAGGTGCCCCCTGGCCATCCACGTGGGGACCCCAGGGCCCGGCCCCCCCTTCCAGAGGGGTGAGCTGAGACCTCTTACCCACGAGGACCTGCTCGCCCGGGGCCCTCGCCTGAAAGGCTGCCCTGGCCAGTTCTCACGACTTCCTCCGGGGACCCTGACTCCACGGCACCCCCAGACCCATTCTCTCTGCATCCCACCCGCCTTCCAGGCTGGCCGGGGCACCTCCCTCTGTCACCATGCCCTGATATCCCCAGCGCCCTGTCCACCTCCTCCCTGACCCCCCTCTAGCCCACGGCTGCTTCCACCACAGCTGGACATGCAGCCTCCAAGTCCTTCCGTGAACCCAACACCTCCTGCGTAAAACTATGTGTTTATCCTGTGTTGGAGGACCACAAATGAAGCAACGCATCTCATTCCAGAGACGCCAGCTCTCCTGTGTCGCCAGTCATCTCAGCCAGAGTTTCGGTGGAAGCACAACCCCTCTCCTCGCATCTCTGAAGATGAACAACTACTTGGGAGCCTGTAAGTGGTGTACTCCGCACAGAAGACAGAGCTTAATAAAATGAGATTTACTCTTAATGCCATCAAGCTGCCGGCGGCCCCCCACAACCTGCGGGAAGCAGAGTGAGGGCTGGATCCCTGCTTCCCGGGGTCACCTTTAATTGATTTCTCTCTGCTCGGCCTCCTGCAGGAGAAGCCGTCCATCTAAGCAGGGCTGGCTGGCCCGCTGGATCCCTGCCATGCAGCGGGGAGGGGAGGAATGAACTCCCCAGCAGGCGGGGAGTTCAAGCCTGACTCTGCTCTTGATGGGACGTGGGGCCCAAGGCAGGTCACTGACAAGAGTCTCCTCCAGGACGGAAGACTCTGGACGGAGGAGCTGAGGCTCCGCAGCACCAGAGCTGGGTTCTGAGCCCGCCTTGGGCACCTGGGAGCCTGGCGGCCAGAGGCAGGTTAGGCAGGTGTCTCCAGGCCTCCGCTTCTTCACGTGTGAAATAAATCTGTGAGGCTGGGGTCAGTCAGGATTGTGGGGAACCTGGACCACCTGGCATATCATTGCTCAAAATTATAGCAATTATATGGGGGGGGGGGTGGTTAAAAAAATGTTGCTAGAATGGATTGAGGTCAAAACAGGAAGCATTTATAAAGGCGTTTTATGAAAAATAAAATGTAAGATAAATGCGAGGTGTTGGTATCTTACTTATTCTTTTCACTCTCCTGCGATCACAGAGAATGCTCCCCCAAGACCAATGTGCAAGCAAGCCGCTGTGTCTCAGCCCGCGTCCTCCATGGCACCCCGCTCCCGGAGGCCCCCCAGCGCCGGCCCAGCTTCCCGCATCCCCCCCTCCACTCCCTGCACTGCCCTGCTCACAGAGCCCACCCTGCCCCCCGCTCAGTGCAAGCTCGCCCCAGTCAGGGACCCCTCTTTGGGGAGCACCAGGAACCATGTCAGCAGTCCCCTGGACCTCTGGGTCTCTCAGGGCGAGCTTGGGGTTTCCTTCAACACTCCTCTCTGACGACTCTGGGGAGGTCTATACTGAGATCAAAAGACCAATCAGACGCTTTCCCAGAAGTCTGAAAGGCCTGGTTTCTGCCCAGCTCTGCCTTCTGCACCAGAGGCGCCTGTGACGGGTCACCCACTGGGAGCCCCTGCCCTGGGCAGCTGTGGGGGGGCCTGGGGCTTCCTGGGAGGGGACACACGTTAACCCCGGTGAGGACCCGGCCACAGGGCACCCTCAGGGTCTGTGCCCGCTCGCTGCCAACTGGAACAGGAAACGAGCTGCTTGCAAGTCCCAGCTCTTCCCCGCGGCCCATGCCCAGACCACGTGGGCTGGGGAAACCCCGAGGAGCTGGATTAGGGTGGCAGCCTCTGTAGGCTCAGCCAGGCCACAGCCGCCATGCAGCCTTAAGTGAAAAGCAGGCGTGTTGACACCCTCTCGGGCTCCTCTGAGTCCTCCGGAGTGACGTGCTGGCCAGGGAGGACCTCGGAGGCAGCAGCATCCCATCAGGTGCCCGCTTCTCTCCTATCACCCGTGCAGAGGTCGCGCCTGAACCTAAAGGCGAGGGTGCTGGCAGGGTCCTGGCCAGCAGCCCCATCACCCCAACCATGTCAGGGTCCTGAACAGCCGCTGCAGGTCAGTGTCTGCGCCTGAGGGACACAAGCTGCTGGGATGCTCACCGATGCCCCTTCGTTGCCTTACCCCATGGCTCCGCCCAGCATGCAAGGACAGGACGTGCTGAGGGCAGCCTTGGGGTTCAGCGGGGTGCTGCCCGGGTCAGACTCAGGGCGGATGTGGGACCAGCCACACCGGGAGGATGGTGCTCAGAGAGCGGCCAGCACATCACGGGCCTCATGCCCTGCTCGGCATACAGGGAGGTGGGTGAACCTGAAGCAGGGCCCCGCCCCGGGAGCTGCAGGATCCCGGGGGAGAATGGACCAGGGGGAGACGGGCTGGGAGGGCTGCGGTGAGTGTGCCAAGGGCCAGGACCCAAGGACCTCGGTGCAGTGCAGCCCAGAGGGGTGCCTGGCGCTGACCGTGCGCCCGAGGCTGCTCAGGCTGGGGGTCAGGCGGAGCGGGGGAGGGAGCCTCCCGCGTCCTCGGACCGTCACATGTGGCAAAGGGCACGACGTGGTGGAGCGCGAACCCTGCCAACTCCACACCCTGGACACCGGGCCAACTGCCCCAGGGGGACACCGGGCTGGCTGCTCGAGGGGCCCGGGAGGGATGCGGCTTGAGGGGTAAGCAGAGCCATCCCACGGAGGCTCACAGGGGACATCCCCTGCTCTGCTGGGCAGGTGGACCCACGCAGAAAGGGAGGTCAGAAGGGTGTTTTAAGAAGAGAGGGACATTTTTTGAAACACCAGAGGAGGTAGAGGAGAAGGAAGCCCCGGAGGGAGAAGTTTACTGAGAGTCTGCTCTTAGCACACACGCCACCCTTCCAGCTCACAGGCCTCACTGCCTTCACAGATCGGATGGGGAAACCGAGGCAGGGCGGTGGGGCTGGCAGCCAGGGGCCCCCTGTGTGCACAGAGCATCCGTAGGGGAGGCGCTGCACCTCCCGCCCAGGTGAAACCTGGCAGGGATGCTGCCTGGAAGCGAGAGCCCAGGGCCTGGGTCCAAGAGCCCAAAAGGAAGGAAGGCAGGCTTCCCCAGGGCCTCACGCTGGTCAGATAAGGGTGAGGGCTGTGGCAGAGGTGGGGGGTGGTCGAAACCCACTTGGCCAACAGCGGTGCAGAGCTTGCAAGCCCAGCCCCAGCTCTAAGGAGGTGAAGAGCAAGAGGGAAACAAACCCATCTCTGGCAGACTTTCCCCTGGCATGCTGCTGAAGAAGAACTCGGGAGAAATCCGTGGAAGTGTTTTGACATCTGGATTTAAGACAGACCACGGCAGTTTCCCTCATCAAGCTAATCAGAAGCACGAGAACCAACAGAGTTAAAGAACCCTAAAATAGCTTCTGTCGAACGGTTACAGATGGATCCGACAGTTATAGCCATCAGAACGCAGTGCGAGGATCCTGATACACTGCCAGTCTCAAAGGTAAATGAAAATATACTGTGTTTGCTGAAGGCCAACGGTCTTCAATTAGCCTCCAGGGAAATAAAAGTTCCCTTTGATAAAAATGCCCCTGTTAAGTGGAGCTGAACCTTCAAGACCATATGGAATCAGTGTCTGTGGACCAGGAATTCTATGTCGGGATGCAGATATCCTGCCTTCTACAGGACGTGTGCCTGCCCTTCCCTAACCTGGGGAACACAGAAGGGAGGGGCTCAGGTAGGGGCGGGGCATCCAGGGAGCATGTGCACCTGGGGGTCCCCTCACCACCGAGACCTTCCTGAGGGCAGGCTCTCTGCGGGGTTCTTGACAATCACCTCTCCCTCATTCTCACAACCAGCCTGCTGATAACTGCCACCACTGTCAGCATCTGAAGCCTGCAGAAGAGGCAGCTGGGGCTCCCTCGGCCGTGCGCGCGTGGCCTCAGAGGACAGAGGGGCAGGCACTCTGGGAGGCAGGGGGACGTGGCCCTGTGCCTGTGGAGCCCAGCCTCCTCCCCTCACACCCCGTCCAGGAAGGCTCACATGCGCCCAGCAGACGCCAACCAGTCTCCAGGGTGGGGTCCCGATGGCCATGAGTCTCCTCTGCTGGGCTCTGCTCTCCGGCCAGCAGCCAGGGTAGCCCCCGGGAAGTGTCCTGAACGCTGTAACCCTCATGTTTGTCACCTGTGTGATGAGCACGTGACTGAGCTAAACGAGGTGATTTGTGGATTAATCTGGACAACATTCTTCATAAGAAAGTCTTTCAGAATCCTAGTTCTTGCATCGCTATTATTACATGATTCCTTCCGCAAGGCACCCCAAACTGAAAGCAGGCCACCTCCCAGCTGCTCCCCTCCAGCATGTCTCACTTCCCATCTCCCCACATGCTGGGCCCATGACCCCCTTCCCCTGCCCTCCAGGCCTGGGCAGCACGCTGTGTGGACTGACCCTGCCCGCTCCCCGGCTCTAGTTTTGGCGACCTGATGACATGACTCTACCCCGGCCTCCCCTCAGCCCCCCACACCCCTCGCGCAGGACCCAGATCTCTACCCCGGCCTCCCGCTCAGACCCCCGCGCAGGACCCGGATCGCTACCCCGGGCTCCCACTCAGCCCCCCGCACCCCACGCACAGGATCCGGATCTCTACCCCGGCCTCCCACTCAGCCCCCCGCACCCCACACGCAGGACCCGGATCTCTACCCCGGCCTCCCCTCAGCCCTCCGCACCCCACGCGCAGGACCCGGATCTCTACCCCGGCCTCCACTCAGACCCCCGCACCCCACGCGCAGGACCCGGATCTCTACCCCAGCCTCCACTCAGACCCCCGCACCCCACGCGCAGGACATAGATCTCTACCCCGGCCTCCCGCTCAGCCCCCTGCACCCCACGCACAGGACCTGTATCTCTACCCCGGCCTCCCCTCAGCCCCCTGCACCCCATGTGCAGGACCCGGATCTCGGTGTACATCAGTGGCCTTGGTTCTGAAGGGCTGCTGCTTATCCAGAGAACAGAACTAGAAGTGGGAATGGTGAGCGTTGACGAAGCCTAAGAAAAGTGGATGCAAACACATGCTTGGTGTCCTGCCTAGTGGTTTCCTAGAGCTTCCAGAGATTTCTTTAGACAAAGGGGCCAAGGAGGTTTACCAGAAGGAAGGTATCAGCCAGGGGAGGGGGAGGCAGGGGGGCGGTGCTGGAGACAGGGAAGAGTCCTGATTGGAGGCTAGTGCGGTGGTCCTAATCCAAACCACACTTGCCATCAGAAAAGCGGAGAGTCTAAGGCACGGAATTCACAGAGGACTTTACATGTTGGAAAGTGCCCAGTTATCATCTGTGTGCAAATAGCACCAACAAATAGGGCACACACACAACGTATCTACAGACACTGAGATGTTATCGGGGGGTTCCCTGACGAAACAAAAACTGGAGTACATCTCCAGAAGGTCAGAATTCTTTCAGAGGCCTGGGTGCTGAGGAGCAATCCCTACCACGCACTGGCCCTCACCCTGGGCCGGGCGCTACACTCAGGCCGCCTGCTGAGCTGAGCTGAGCCCTCACTCCCACTTGACCCCAGGCAGCCCAAGTGCAGCACTGTCGCTCCTGTCTGTTCTAGTGGGGAAACTGAGGCTCAACAGCCACCCCCAGGCTCATGAGGGATGCCACGGTCAGGGGGCGAGGGTGGCAGCCCATGAGCTTCAGCCTAATGGAAGTCGAGGTGATGCTGGAGCAGGGAGGAAGTGGGGGACCGGGCCTTCACTCCAGAAACACCCACACGAGCTCTCATTACATCAACAACCAGCTCTTCTGATTAACCTCTTCACGTGACCACGCCAGAGCCGACAACAAGACAGCACCCCCCACCCCAGCCCCGACACCACAGAAAGGCCTCGGCGTGGATTTCTCCGTGGCCTGTCCAGGCACTGGGGACCATACCGGTCTCTGTGACTTGCTCTCGCAGGGGCTCCACCTACCTCCTGCTGCTGGCACCACAAAGATCTCGCCATCCCCACTCTGCGCCCACGCTACACACCGCGCTCTGCCCCCCAGCCCTCCCCCCCGGCTAAGCTCACCCTCGGCCCACCTCCCCTGGGGTCTCTGTGGTCCCCGCAGCCACCATGGAAAAGAGACCTGCCCATCCGACAGTGATCGGGGGGCAGACACAGCCTGCGACTCCTCGCCTCCCTGGAAGAAAATGCAGGCGCAACTAGGGGTACCCCCAGAAGCCTTTCGTGGGGCTGAAGCACTACCTCCCGGAGGCGGCCCTGAGCTGATTGATTTTAAGGCAGTGAAACACCTCCATCTTCTTAACAAACTGCCTCAACCATTACTAAGTCAGCTGACGTTAGTAAAAAGGTGCTTTAACATCTAATGACACGTTTCATCGATCCTGATCTAACCGTCCTACTTCCCAGACGCGATGAGGAAAGCAAACAGGAAGGGAAGGAGTTCAGATTTCCGCACACGTGTCCAGCTTGGGAAGGGCACCAGGGGGTGGCCAGCCTCTCACCCCCCAAGTCAGTGCAGGGGGCTAACGGGGCACTCGGGCCTCAGAGACACAGAGAACCGGGCTCGCGTCCCATCTCTGCCCATGTCGGGGCCGTCCCAGGAAACGATCTGGCCTTTTGCAGCCTTTTCTTGCTGTAAAAATGAGGACATAGAGGGCAACATTAGGGTGCAGTCAATGTTTAAAAGGTCCCGGGCCTTGTGCTGAGCAGCCAGGACGCTCTCCAGGCAGGAGGGCTTCCTGGAGACACAACACACCCCGCCAGCAACGGCACCCCCCTGGTGCTGACTGGGCTACAGGAAGCAGAGGGAACCGGGCGGGCACAGAGCATGCAAACTCCTCGGGAAGGTGTGCAGAGCCCCCACGGTCCAGGCCCATGCACCACCAGGCCTCAGCTGACTCACCAACGTGCCCCCTGCCCCTGGCTCTGCTGCACAGTCCGACTGCTTGGCCTTAGCCCAGCGCCAGGGTCCCACTCTGTGAAGCCCACTCTGACCTGTTCCCCCTCCTCCCCGTGAGAAGGGGACCCTCCCTACCCTGACCCCTGACCCCTATCTAACAGATGGTTAAGCACACTCATGACCCTGCTTGGTTCACATGCCAGTTACACACACACACACAGACACACACAGACACACACATGCCTGTTACACACACACATGCCTATTACACACACACTCACATGTCTTACACACACACAGACACACACATGCCTGTTACACACACACACTCTCTCTCTCACGTCTGTTACACACACACTCACATGTCTGTTACACACACACACAGACACACACATGCCTGTTACACACACACACTCTCTCTCACATGTCTGTTACACACACACTCACATGTCTGTTACACACACACACAGACACACACATGCCTGTTACACACACTCTCTCTCTTACATGTCTGTTACACACACACACAGACACACACATGCCTGTTACACACACACACTCTCTCTCACATGTCTGTTACACACACACTCACATGTCTGTTACACAGACACACACATGCCTGTTACACACACACTCACATGTCTGTTATACACACACACAGACACACAGATGCCTGTTACACACACACACTAACATGTCTTTTACACAGAGAGACACACACATGCCTGTTACACACACAGAGACACATATATGCCTGTTACACACACACACAGAGACACACATGCCTGTTACACACACAGAGACACACATGCCTGTTACACACACACACTGACATGTCTGTTACACACAGAGAGACACACACATGCCTGTTACACACATGCGCCTGTTACACACACACACTCACATGTCTGTTACACACACAGAGACACACATTCCTATTACACACATGTGCTTGTTACACACACACACATGCCTGTTACACACACAATGCCTGTTATACACACACCTGTTTTACACACACAGACACACACATGCCTGTTACACACACGCCTGTTACACACACATGCCTGTTACACACACAGACACACACATTCCTGTTGCACACACACACACACACACACACCACACCATGAATTCACAGAGGGAGGAAGTTGTCTTACCCGTCTCTCCCAGACCTAGAACTTAGGTGCTCCACAAGTGTTTGCTGAGTGAGTTTCTGAAAACTGCCTCTGAGAACCTGAACGATGCGATGAGGATGAGGAGCCCAGGGGTGAGACCGAGGGGCTGGAGTCATGCCCAGCCCTGTGGACCCTCGCGTGCCAGCCCGCCCGCCCCACTGACTGTGAGAAGTCTGGACCACTGCCTGGTGGCCTCCCCGCCCCGCCTCCTCTCCAGAGCGGCCAGGCCCCGGTATGGACTGCCAGGTGGCAGCACCGTGGGCCCAACCCTGACAGGAACATCATCTTTCTGTGCAGGAAAAGGGATCCCTGGAGGGGCAGAGCATGCATGTGGCGGGGGGGCAACCTCAGAGGGGAGGGGCCAGAGAAGGGGACTCCCTAGCTCAACAGAGCAGAGGCTTCAGAGCAGAACTGGGACCTGGCCCCCCGGGGCCCATAGCTGAGTCTCAGATTCTGCTCGGCCCTGAGCCGAGGCTGCACAGGATACCACCGGCCCCCAGGGCGGAGATCAGGCTGCCTGGCTGGGGCGCCAAGCACAGACACAAGCATCTCGGCCTGACCCCGAGGGGCCCAGGGGGATGCTGGCCACACTGCTCAACCCCGTGTCCCCTGAGGTCACGCTGGGAGCTGGAATCCACGGGGGAGATCTTTGCACCACAGAAGTTGGCAAGCGCTACCACCCAGGGTGCGCTGTTAACGGTTTAGCAGGTCACACTGGACAGACCCAGACCAGTGGAGCGCAGGCTTGGAACTGAGCTGGAGGAGCAGAGATCGCGGCGCCCAGCCCAGGAAGGCGAGGCAGGGTTTACACAGGGAGCCTCACTGAACAGGCTGCCTGCCAGAACAAACCATCAGCTCTCTCCAGAGGCCCATAAAGAACAGAGTCAGAGTCTGCAGTGTCCAAAACAATGTCACGCCTGCCGCGCAAGAGAACAGGAAAAGGTGACCCACTCTCAGAAGCAGTGATGCCAAGCCCAAGCCCATCCACATGCCAGAACCACCTGCCACTAGTGACCAAGCTTAAAACCTAGAGCCCCCAAAACCCTGCAGGCCGTCAGAGGGACATGAGCTGAGATGGGGGCCTCTAAGTAACTTGATGACACGGCCAGCCTCAGACACAGTGCTGGTCTCACATCTGAGGGGAAAAAACAAACAAAGAAAAGCCACTCGGCCCTCCCCACACCTCCGGCAGCCCCTGCCTCTCTCCTTACAGGGCATCAGGCTTCCTGCTTCTCTTCCAGATTTGTGGGTCCCCACAGCCCCACATAATTCTGCTCCTCTTCTGAAACTGGGCTTCGGCAGGTGGCCAGGCTGCTTGGTTCAGCAGGGCATGTCTGCAAGTGGGCTGAGCCGGGGATCAGGCTCTGGGACCCCCTCGCTGCCTTCCCAGCCTCGTCTCCAGCCCACACACTCCAACCTCCTCAAAGGTCCAAACCTCAGCATGCTCACCTATAAAACGGGGTAACCACCACCTCCTGGTGGGTGAGGCTTTCCCCAGCCCTGGGACAGTCCTCGACTCGGCCGTGGACGTGAACGCTGCCGTGAGCAGGCCCTGCATGTCCACACATGCCTCTCCAGGATGCAGGGGCGACAGAAACAAACACTTAGGGTGTGGGTGACAGGGAAGGGGTACACCTTCACTTCCCTTATCTCTGGGACCACCTGGATGTCATGGATGCAGGGGGAAGGTTGTACTCATGGGGGGTTGGCCGCACAGTCTGCTGCCCTGACCCAAGTTCACCCTCCGCTCTGACCCCTGGGATGGGCCAGGGCAGGAGCTGCCCCAGAGTCAGCGTTCATGAGTGCAGGGCTTGGCTAGGCGCACCCCAAAAGTGCTCCCCAGCAGCCTTGGCCACAGCAGGCCAGGTGGATGCTGGTGGGGGTCACAGTGGGGAACAGGCAGCTAGTGGCTAGACTGAGGCTTCAGAAACAGCTCCCACTTTGCATTCAAGTGAAAAAGCACCATAGGCCTTTAAGGCAACGGATGAGAGCTATTTATAACCTCCCTCCTTCCAGTCAAGACCTCAAAAGGACAAAAAGGTAACGGTGCCGAGATGAACATTCAAAGGCGATTTCAGCCCCTGTAGACCCATCAGGTCCAGGGAGAGGCCCTCCTGCGTTAGGCCCCACAGAGGAGTGAACTTGGGCTTCCTTTCCAACCAACCCCAGGGACTGGCCGGCCCTAGAAGACCCCGACCTCCTCAGGGGGCCCGCACAGGAAGCAGGAGCGGGGGAGGGCCGCACAGGGTTACCTGAGACCAAGACATCGCAGACACGGTGGCACCCCCGCTGCCTCGCCAACATGCCCCTTTCACAGATGTGGAAACCAAGGCTCGGGCGGGATCAAACCCATGCTCCCTCCACGGCTCCACTGCCCCTCATAGCAAGCAAGTCCACGGCCCTGCCCCTCACCGTGAATTCCCCAGGCGGGTGAGGACAAGATCCGGGAGGCGACTCCACCCCCCTGTCTACAATTTCAAGCACGGGGTGACGGGAGGCCACCGCGACTTCAAGGGTTAGGCCTTCTGACCTGAAGGTGGGGATTTCAGTCATAACTGCCGTGTACCGGCCGCCAGTCACACCAGGACAGCTTTGCCTCCAACACACCCCAGCTCCCAGAGCAGGAGACTGAGGGGCACCAGGGAGGGGCAGTGGCTGGGCCAACAGACACAACTGCAGCTCCCACTGTTCCCACGTGGCGCCCCGGAAAGAAGGATGGCCGCTCCTCCGAGGGTCTGGCTCACACCCGCGGCTCACGCAGCGGCCCCCGGACCCTGCCCTCAGCCCAGCACAGCCAGAAGGGAACAAGCGCACCCTCCTCTCTGCACAGACTAAACGCGCCTGGCCCCAGCTTCCATGAGGCTGCGCAGAGACCGGCCTGAGCCTCGGGGCCCGAGCCTGCTCATCCCGGTGGGGTGGCGGACTCCGGACGGTCCCGTTGGCGGCGAAACCAGAACCGCCTCCAAAGGCCTCGGGCCAGGCCGCCCACGGAAGGCACTGGGATCTCTGTCGCCCGACCACCCACGCTGAGAAGACTGAGGCTCCGACCATTGCTTCTTGTCACGGAGTCATTAAGGATGACGAGTCCCACGAAGTGGGGGAGGAGGGGGAAGGCGAACGCAAGGATGAGGAATTAAACCCGCCTCACCCTGGAAACATGACTGTGATTTACAGCCCCACAGCAGACGACGAGGGCCCGACAGAGAAACCCTGCGGAAAACGAAGGAGGGAAAAACCACCCGGAGTTGTTTTGCCTTCCATCCAAATTAGAAAATGCTACTCCCTGGATGATTTATGCTGTAATTTTTTCCCTTTATTCACAAAGACTCTGTCGAGCATCACAGGAGCACCAAGAGCCGCGATATGGCTCAGAAGGAAGGAAAGGCTGGGCACGGCTGAGCACACGGCCTGGGTCCAAGGCGACCCCAGAGCCAGGGCCCTGGACGTGTGAGGGCGCACGAGCTGGGGAGCTGCTCCAAGGGCAGCCCTGGGCCTTCATGAGGGCCCTGCACACCAGCAGGCCCGGCCACAAGACCTGTGCACGGTGACAGCCCCAGGCAGGGACAGGGGCTTCCAGGACCACGGCGAGGCTGGCCGGTCCTCTTTCCTGGCCACAAGCACAGGTGAGGCTGGCCACCCTGGCCCCTGCAGGGGTAAAGGCATATGGGCACCACCCCAGGGCCTCGGCCAACCTCTCTGCCACGTAGGTTGTGAGCACGACTGGCAGGCCCAGCTCTGATTCCCTGACGCTCGGGGCAGTTTGTTCTAAGCATAAGCGTTGAGAGATGGCCAGCTGATCTCCCTGGGACGCCTGTGCCCTCTTCCACAGCGGCCGAGCACTGAGCTTCAGGGCCCGGTGCCAAGGCCGCCACTCCCTGAAGCCTTTCCTGATCCCCAGCCATAGGCTATCTTTCTCCTCTCAAGGCCCCCAGCCCCTGGTCGCCCACCCAGAAGGTGCCTCCGCCCACCCAGGAGGAGCACACCCCTCCACCCCTCAGACAGGCATCTGGCCCCTCGGGCCAGTGGGTTGTCTGGAGTCTGCTCGTCTTTTCCATCAGGCACGTGCTCCTGGGGCAGTTTGTCCTTCTAGAGGAGAGTGGGCACATCCTCAGGGGGCAACAACAGTCCCCCTCCAGGCCCTCCCTTCCGTGAAAGTGGGTCCGTGTGCCAAGCGGCGGCCCCCGTTCAGATCCGCGTCTGTGGCCGTGTGGACTGACCCTCTTTGCAGGCGCGGGCTCCTCAGAACCCACGTGTCTCTGGTACATGTCCCTTCCCCTCCAATGGACTTAATCGCAACCTGTGTGTGAGGGGCAGGGTGCTATCGGATGTCAGGCACTCGTCAGGAGTTGGCCCGTCCCTGAAAAGCCTGCATCTAGGAGGCAAAATAAGACACACAGCAGAGAGGGGCCTGGACACGGTGTCGGCAGGGACTCTGGGCTCCGGGAGAGAGCCTCCTGGGGGCACCTGAGCGCGGACTCCTGCAGTGGCCGGCTTCACCATGTGGAGACAATGGGGAACACGGAGAAAAGGCACTGAGGTAAAAACAAATGGAAATGTTTAGCTCCAGGACTACATGCATGTGGCAAAGACACAGTCACGCTGGCTCAAGGAGTATGAGGTTGGGGGCTTCCCTGGCTGTCCAGCGGTGAGGACTCTGTGCGTCCACTGCAGGGGGCACGGGTTCGATCCCTGGTCAGGGAATGAAGATACTACATGTCCAGTGTTGTGGCCAAAAAAAAAAAAAAAAGAGTATGAGGTTTACAATCTCAAAGGGTGTCGTGAGGAGGCTTCTGGAACTGGGGAGGCGTGGGGGCCTGTGACGGCCCCCTCCCTGCCCCTGTCTCGGGCACCCCGTCCTGGCTGCCTTCTTCATACCTGCCCTGTTCTCCATGCGGCAGGGTCTCTGTCCACCTGCGCCTTCTTCACTGACCCCCACTCTGGCCTGAGGGGAGCTGCGGCCGCCACGGGCCTGCTCCGGCCCCGCCAGGGCGTCCGTCCAGCCCAGTGCAGCTGGAAAACTGGGGAAAACAACAGGTTCGGTTGAGAAAACAGGTCCCTTTGACTGGAACATAGGGCCTTTGAAGGGGACGGCCAGAGGCAACAGGACATGTGGGCTGGGACAGCTTGCAGGGGCCGGGCGGGCTCTGTCGGCAGACGGTTCAGCCCACGAGGAGTGGAGAGGTGTGCAGGGCCTGTCCAGCCTGGCCCCCGGCCGCTCCATCCAGAAAGGAGAGAGAGCAAGCGAGGGGGCCGCCTGGCCGGGAATGAGCTGCCCTGCAGAGCGGCTGCCAGCCCGGCTTCATCCTCCCCCTGAGCAGGGACCATTCATCCTGCCTCTGAGTGGGGACCACTGGTGCCCTGAGCCTGTGTGTGCCGGCCCCGGATGGGCGCAGCCCGTGGGCACAGGCCGCCTGTTTGCTCCTGAGAAACCATGGCGGGGTCCACGCAGTCACTGTGGGGGGGTCACTGTGAGGCCATGACCCCAGCTGCCAGGCTCCAGGGGTCCCTTTCCTGCCTCCCACCATCTCCTCACTCGGTTCAACAGGGACAGGCTGATCTAGAGGCTAAAGCATTAGGGGGACATTGTTCACCTGGGACAGGGGTCTGGCGGAAGCATCTGTCAGAGAGCCTTAGTCCCCTCCTGCCCCCGAGTCCAGTCCCAGGGATGGCCCGCGTCCCTGGGGGCCTTGCAGGTGGAGGGGCCCAGCCTTCCCTGTCCACTCACCTCCTGAGCTGTGCTGTTTCTATGGCAACTCTGGTTCCTGTGGACAGAGGTGTTGGCTGCTGTCGGGACTCATTGCCCGGGCTATTTTAGCTCCTCGGGGAGGCGGGGGGGGGCGCGGTGACTGAGCGATGTTACAGGACAGCCTGTGTCTGGAGTGCGCCAGCACCCTGGGCTGGGGGGTGTCTGTCTCCAGGAGGCAGGACCGCGTTGCCACCTCCCCTCGTCCTCAGAGGGGCCCTCCAGAAGTGCCCCTCCGTTCCCCCTGCCCCGCTTTCTCCGGCTCTCTTAGCTCTGAAGCCCCCCCACACCATCACTGGTCTGGTTAGAAGACGAGATGATTCTAGAGTGACGTGGCACACCTTGACCCGCCCAGCCTGTGCCAGCCTGAAGGCGAGGCGCTCTCCTCCTGGGGTGGGGGGCCCACGCTCCCGCCCCCCGAGGCTGCACCTCTGAGCCAGGAGAGCCTGCAGGTTCTGGTGCAGGGATGCTGGGGCCCTGGGGTCCCACACGATCTGTCCTGGCCCCGTGACAGAGAGCAGGCCTCACCTGCCCTTTTCAGCGTCTTCCCTGGTGCCAGGCAGCAGGAGAAGTGAGGGGGAAGTCAGGAGGCCTCAGACCCACCCTCGACTCCAGGTGCTCAATGAGGTGATGGGGGAACGCGCGGGGGGCCAAGCTTCCACCCACAGGGAAGAAGCGGGCCCTCTCAGCCTTCCACTTCCTCATCCGAAGCGTGGTTAACAACAGAGTGTACCTCTCAGGGCCAACAACGTTGCTCTTACATCCGATGCTCTTAGCACGGGGCCTGGCTCACGGGAAATGCTCAGTTAACAGCAAAGGTGAGGCTCTTAACTGTTGCCATCACCCCGCACATCCACTGTCCCAGCGGCCCTCAGTCCCCCTCCAGTGTCCCGGCCTGCCCAGTCCTCAATGCAGGCACCCCCGAAGGTTCATGACCCTGTTCCTCTGCTCCATTTCCTTGGGGCGCTGCTTCCCCCGCCCCTGCTGGGCTTCCTTGGCTCTCTGTTCCCAGGGAGAGTCCTCACGCAAGCCCGCTGCTGGGCACCTGTGAAAGCTCATCTCATCGGGTCTGGTTGTGCTGGCTCGACTGGAGCCTTCCATGCTTTTGTCACTTAAGTTTGGCGTGGTGAGTCACTTCAACCCCCTGAGGTGCTGCTGTTTCTGCAGCAAGAAGCAAAGAATGATCTCGTGAGATTCGGGTGAAGACAGGATGGGACGCTGGGTGCAAAGCCCCTGGCACGGTGCCGGGCACACGGCGGCACACTTACCAGTCACAGATCTGATGTGGAGGGTAACAGAGCAGGGCTTTAGCCCGAGGGATGCAAAACGAAGGACAGGAGCCATTCGAGCCTGAATTCTGTACCAGCTGAAGTTGTGGACTAGACAGCACAGTGTGTCCTCAGATTCTGAGCCTGAAGACACGGCTCATTTCCTGCTTCTCATTCCTCAGAGAGAAGGAAATTAGGAGCGAATGTGCTTTGTTAAAGCACAGTTTGGGACAAGCCTGATGAAGGAGTTCTTGCAGTGGGGCCTTTGAGCGGTGGGACCAGCTCCCCCCTGATAGCTTAAGAGGTGCAGCATTGGGGACGCAGGGTCTCTCTTGCCACTCGGCCTGAAGGGCTCCCAGGGCTCATTTCTGTCCAATTGCATTGCAGTTGAAAGGACTGATGAATCGGTATTAATGCTCTAGGCTTTAGATGATCTACCTGTGCCCCTCTTCTGTGCTGTGAGCCCTTTGGTGCAGACTTGGAGTGTGACCTTGTAGCCAGCCACTGCATGGTAAAAACAGCCTCCCTGGGTTTGCAGCCAGCAAACTGTTGGTCCCCAGTCCTTGCCCTGCTGACTATCTTGGGAAGCTACCTGTCTTTAGGCAGTAGATTTGGTTTCAGTCCTAGTTTCCAGCTGTGAAACTAGCAGTCCCACTCTGGACACGTCCTTCACCATGCTGGACTTGGTGACATCACCCTTCAGCAGGGGGGGAATAATCAGCAACTGACACGACACAGCTTTCTTCCCTTTGTCCTTTTCTTTCCTCCCGCCGTTAGGGAGGAAGCAGAGGAAGATCCCCTGGAGGAGGAAATGGCACCCCACTCCACTATTCTTGCCTGGAGAGTCCCAGGGACAGAGGAGCCTGGTGGGCTACAGTCCATGGGGTCACAAGGAGTCAGACACGAGTCAGCACACACACACAACTGAGGCAGAACTAACAAGTAAAAGCTGTATCTATTATAAAGTGAACAGTGGGAAGTTTTGACACATGTATACACTGTGGAATGATTGCTACAATCAAGTTACTCCATGTCCATCTCTTCACACAGGTTTTTTCTCTTTTGGACTCTAAATAATGGTTTAATAAATATTTTTTAATATATTTCTAATTTTTTATTGGAGGATATTTGCTTTACAATATTGTGTCGGCCTGTGCTTTTTTTTTTTTTCTGGTGTAATGAGACTATTTCAGACCTGCTCTCTCAGCAGACCTCAAGTGTGTGATCGAGAACTCATCACTGTGGTCACTGTGCTGAAATCAGAGCCCCAGAACCTACTCATTTCATTGGTGAAACACTGTGTCCTATGAGGAAGGTTTTTAAGGGGAATAATCAGCACTTTATTCTCTTTTTCAAGAAGGACAAGACAACAGGTAGTTTAAAGCAAGAGAGGTGTGGGGTGTGTTATCCTGGTTGCTTTGCTGTTCTCGCAGCCTCTGCCCCCGGCCCAGGCTGAGAAACACCGGTCGTGGTTTTGCCTGGTGCCTTTCATGGCGCCAGATCCACGTCATCACTTGGTACATGCTACTGAGGGTGCTGACGGGCCTGAGGACATGGTGCTTTATAAAAATGGTGGTACCCCCTTTCATTCAGTCCGAAGCATTAGAATATTTGGGGCGACCTGAGTGTGCACACAGTTCATCTCCTCTGGGGCCTGTGGTACCAATGTCCCAGTAATGATGCCACCATGTTTCCCTACAACACGCTGCCTGGTGAGGTGCCAAGGAGGGCTTAGAAAGCCTGCAATCTAATCACAAACCCATTTCTGTCCATTTGCTCCTGCAGGGTGTGAAAACCCTTCTCTGTCAGGCCTGCCTGTTACACTCAAGATCCTACGGGCTCTCCCACAGCAAAGCCGAGCCCACGCACCCGCCTCTCCCCTTGTGCTGGAACCACTCTTGGTGACACGGAAACTGCCTGGCCGTCGGGACACTGAAATGCACTGAGAAACGCTCGCGGTTCCTCCTCCTCTCCCCTGTACCATTTATTACAAACAGTTCTGCCAAAGACAGGGTTAAGAGGCAAAGTTCCAGGCATGTCACTCCTGGCTCAGGAAGGAAAAGGAGACAGCCACTAGTAATTATCAATTGCCTACAAAATGCCAGACATTGAGGGAGGTTTTCCACACCTCTGGTTCCATTTAATCCCCAAATAATCCCTCAAGCATATGCAACTATCGGCCCCATTTTACAGGTGCTGAACCAGAAAGATACAGGAATTGCACAGTGAGGAATCAAAGAAACTAGAATAAAGATCTTATTGTGTTGTTGCTATTGTTTAGTTGCTAAGTCGTGTCTGACTCTTTCGCAACTCCATGGACTGTAGCCTGCCAGGCTCCTCTGTCCATGAAATTCCCCAGGCAAGAACACTGGAGTGGGTTCCCATTTCCTTCCCTGGGGGATCTTTCCGACCCACGGAATGAACTCACGTCTCCTGCATTGGCAGGCCAGGTCTTCACCACTGAGCCACCTGGGATCAGGTCTATCTGATACAAATTTTGGTTGGGTCTATTCCGCAATACCAATAGAACCTTTGGATTTCTGTTTCCTTGAGATCTTCCTTAAAAGGGTATGGATGGGGGGTTTCCTGAGATGGATAAGTTGGGGAAATATTATTGAATACATAGCCAAGTCTCCCTCTAAGATATTTACAATGTACAGTAGTGTCCTAACTATTTTGAGAGGAGCTACCCCACATCCAAGGTAAGGTACAGCAGCTGTGCTTTGCTGGAGCAGCTGTGAAGAGATATTCCACGCCCAAGGTAAGAGAAACCCAAATAAGATGGTAGGTATTGCGAGGGGGCATCAGAGGGCAGACACACTGAAATCATAATCACAGAAAACTAGTCGATCTGATCACACGAACCAGAGCCTTGTCTAAATCAATGAAACTATAAACCATGCCATGTGGGGCCACCCAAGACGGGCAGGTCATGGTGGAGAATTCTGACAGAATGTGGTCCACTGGAGAAGGGAATGGCAAACCACTTCAGTATACTTGCCTTGAGAACCCCATGAACAGTATCAAAAGGCAAAATGATAGGATACTGAATGAGGAATTCCCCAGGTCGGTAGGTGCCCAGTATGCTACTGGAGATCAGAGGAGAAATAACTCCAGAAAGAATGAAGGGATGCAAACAAATACCCGGTTGTGGATGTGACTGGTGATAGAAGCAAGGTCCGGTGCTGTAAAGAGCAATATTGCATAGGAACCTGGAATGTTAGGTCCATGAATCAAGGCAAATTGGAAGTGGTCAAACAGGAGATGGCAAGAGTGAACGTAGACATTCTAGGAATCAGTGAATTAAAATGGACTGGAATGGGTGAATTTAACTCAGATGACCATTATATCTACTACTGTGGGAAGGAATCCCTTAGAAGAAATGGAGTAGCCATCATGGTCAACAAAAGAGTCCGAAATGCAGTACTTGGATGCAATCTCAAAAATGACAGAATGATTTCTGTTCGTTTCCAAGGCAAACCATTCAATATCACGGTAATCCAAGCCTATGCCCCAACCAGTAACGCTGAAGAACCCAAAGTTGAATGGTTTTATGAAGACCTACAAGACCTTTTAGAACTAACACCCAAAAAAGATGTCCTTTTCATTATAGGGGACTGGAATGCAAAAGTGGGAAGTCAAGAAACAGCTGGAGTAACAGGCAAATTTGGCCTTGGAGCACGGAATGAAGCAGGGCAAAGGCTAATAACGTTTTGCCAAGAGAACACACTGGTCATAGCAAACACCCTCTTCCAACAACACAAGAGAAGACTCTACACATGGACATCACCAGATGGTCAACACCGAAATCAGATTGATTATATTCTTTGCAGCCAAAGATGGAGAAGCTGTATACAGTTAGCAAAAACAAGACCAGGAGCTGACTATGGCTCAGATCATGAACTCCTTATTGCTATATTCAGACTTAAATTGAAGAAAATAGGGAAAACCACTAGACCTTTCAGATATGACCTAAATCAAATCCCTTATGATTATACACTGGAAGTGAGAAATAGATTTAAGGGACTAGATCTGACACATAGAGTGCCTGATGAACTCTGGACAGAGGTTCATGACATTGTACAGGAGACAAGGACCAAGACCATCCCCATGGAAAAGAAATGCAAAAGAGCGAAATGGCTGTCTGAGGAGGCCTTACAAATAGCTGTGAAAAGAAGAGAAGCGAAAAGCAAAGGAGAAAAGGAAAGATATAAGCATCTGAATGCAGAGTTCCAAAGAATAGCAAGGAGAGATAAAGCCTTCCTCAGCGATCAATGCAAAGAAATAGAGGAAAACAACAGAATAGGAAAAACAAGAGATCTCTTCAAGAAAATTAGAGATATCAAGGGAACATTTCATGCAAAGATGGGCTCGATAAAGGACAGAAATGGTATGGACCTAACAGAAGCAGAAGATATTAAGAAGAGGTGGCAAGAATACACAGAAGAACTGTACAAAAAAGATCTTCACGACCAAGATACTCATGATGGCGTGATCACTCACCTGGAGCCAGACAGCTTGGAATGTGAAGTCAAGTGGGCCTTAGAGAGCATCACTACGAACAAAGCTAGTGGAGGTGATGGAATTCCAGTTGAGTTCTTTCAAATGCAGAAAGATGATGCTGTGAAAGTGCTGCACTCAATATGCCAACAAATTTGGAAAACTCAGCAGTGGCCACAGGACTGGAAAAGGTCAGTCTTCATTCCAATCCCAAAGAAAGGTAATGCCAAAGAATGCTCAAACTACCACACAATTGAACTCATCTCACACGCTAGTAAAGTCATGCTCAAAATTCTCCAAGCCAGGCTTCAGCAATATGTGAACCATGAACTTCCAGATGTTCAAGCAGGTTTTAGAAAAGGCAGAGGCACCAGAGATCAAATGGCCAAAATCCACTGGATCATGGAGAAAGCAAGAGAGTTCCAGAAAAACATCTATTTCTGCTTCATTGACTATGCCAAAGCCTTTGACTGTGTGGATCACAATAAACTGTGGAAAATTCTGAAAGAGATGGGAATATCAGACCACCTAACCTGTCTCTTGAGAAACCTGTATGCAGTCAGGAAGCAACACTTAGAACTGGACATGGAACAACAGACTGGTTCCAAATAGGAAAAGGAGTACGTCAAGGTTGTATATTGTCACCCTGCTTATTTCACTTATATGCAGAGTACATCATGAGGAACGCTGGGCTGGAAGAAGCACAAGCTAGAATCAAGATTGCCGGGAGAAATATCAATAACCTCAGATGTGCAGATGACACCACCCTTATGGCAGAAAGTGAAGAGGAACTCAAAAGCCTCTTGATGAAAGTGAAAGAGGAGAGTGAAACGGTTGGCTTGAAGCTCAACATTCAGAAAACGAAGATCATGGCATCTGGTCCCATCACTTCATGGGAAATAGATAGGGAAACAGTGGAAACAGTGTCAGACTTTATTTTGGGGGGCTCCAAAATCACTGCGGATGCTGACTGCAGCCATGAAATTGAAAGACGCTTACTCCTTGGAAGGAAAGTTATGACCAACCTAGACAGTATATTAAAAAGCAGAGACATTACTTTGCGAACCAAGGTCCATCTAGTCAACGCTATGGTTTTTCCCGTGGTCATGTATGAATGTGAGAGTTGGACTGTGAAGAAAGCTGAAGGCCGAAGAACTGATGCTTTTGAACTGTGGTGCTGGAGAAGCCTCTTGAGAGTCCCTTGGACTGCAAGGAGAGCCAACCAGTCCATTCTAAAGGAGATTGATCCTGGGTGTTCATTGGAAGGACTGATGCTAAAGCTGAAACTCCAATACTCTGGCCACCTCATGTGAAGAGTTGACTCACTGGAAAAGACTCTGATGCTGGGAGGGATTGGGGACAGGAGGAGACGGGGACGACAGAGAATGAGATGGCTGGATGGCATCACCGACTCGATGGACATCAGTTTGAGTGAACTCCGCGAGTTGGTGATGGACAGGGAGGCCTGGCGTGCTGTGATTCATGGGGTCGCAAAGAGTCGGACACGACTGAGCGACTGAACTGAACTGAACTGATATTTGTTTTACTGCATATTTTTAACATATTTATCTCTTTACCCATCTATTAATTCATGTTCTGTTCATGCATTTTAAAGTAAATTGCAAGCATCAGTATACTTTTCGTGTCTATATTAACTAGAGTTTAATACGCACAGTTTCTCTGTGTGATTTCAGTCATTTCAAATATACACTTGGAAAGGATGTGCATGCTGAAGCTGTTTGCTGCAGTGTCCTTCAAATCCAGTTAGGTGGTGGACAGCACTCTGCCACTCACTTCTTCGCTAAATTGTTTTTGTTTCTGGTCTAATACTTTCATCACTTCTGAAAGCTCTTACAATGCCCGGTTATGACTGTGGGATTGTTGGTAACCCCTTCCAGTTGAAGGTAGGCTTGTTTTGTGTGCTCTGAAGCTCTGTCATTACACACTGCACCCTTAGGATGACGATGCCCTGCTCGTGGACTGGCTGCTTCGCCATCATGGACTTCCTTCTTTATCTCTGGTAACACTCTCTCGAAGGGTTTTTAGTGATAGTAACACGACCACTGCACTGCAGTAATGTAACCGCGCTGTTTGCAGGGGGAGACTTTTCAGTTCATTTACCTGCACCCACCTTCATAAACTGCATCCCTTCTAGACAAAATACACTTGAATTTTGCGTTTCCGTCTCTTGTAACAGTCTCTGGCTATTACCTTTCTCTTGCGCGCTCTCTCTATATATATGCACACACATATGTAAGTTAAATTGACATTTTACTGCTGACATTTTACCTACATTTCTTTACATTTTTTAGTGTAACCGAGTGATTAAACTATAATTTTAATTTTTTATGATCTACTTAAAAGATATCGTTTCATATAAGATGAACTCACATGGGTTCATTTGCCCACCTCTATTCCTTCCGCTACCCTTGTCATACATATTAAACTCATATACATTGTTAACCACATACTTTTAATTTTTTTTTAAAGAATTCCTTTGTATTTAAAAGAAAGAAGAGAAAAAAGTACGTAACGCTTGCCCAAGTGTTTAGGATTTCTGGTGGTGCTCACTTTTACCTGAATAACCAGTTCTACCTGGCTCTGTCTGCCTTTAACCTGAAGAACTTGCTAAAGCATTTCTTGTAAAAGAGGTGGCAGTTTCTTAGTTTTCCTTCATCAAAATGTTTTTATTCTGCCTTCATCCTGAAGGATGTTTCCACTGGCTATAAGAACTTCAGCTGACAGCTCTTCCCTCTTTGTACTTTAAAAGTATTGTTCAGCACTGGGTTCTGGCTTCCACAGTTTACGACGAAAAACCAGTCGTGATTTAAATGGGTATTTCTCTGTAGTCTTTTGTTGTTGTTTGTTAAGGGTATGACAAACCCAGGCCCCGAGCCCAGGTGGCCAGAGTCGAGCCTGGTGCTGCAGGGCTGCATTCTGCCCACGCCTGCCGTCTGCCTGGCTGCTCTGCCCCGTGGCTCTTGCTGAAGTGGTCCTAGTCAGCCACGGCTGGGACTACCAGCCTGATGATCTTTACCTACCAGGGTCTCTATCCCTGGGGTACCACCATGGGGGGATCCTAGGTGTGCCCTGTCTCAGCTGGCAGCCCTAAGAAGGGCTGAGGGACACAGGGATGTCCCGCCCCTCCGTAGGGACACACTGATAGCACACGCCACCCCACCCCATCCCGGGCACCATGCTGGCCTCTGCACCCTGCTGCACTGCCCCTGGGGTGAGGTCCAGATGGATGTTCTCATTAGCTGTTCCCCTGCCGAGTGGACTGGGCCTGCCAGAAACCCAGTGATGGGAGGCCTGTGTCTGTCATCTCCTGGTGAGGATGGGGATGGGAAGCGCCCCCCAGGGTCCCTTCACTTGCCGTGAACACCCTGCAGTGTGTGCGTGGGGGCAGCCACAGCCTCAGCCCTGTCCCCAACTCTTTCGGCCTGACTCCTCTGCTGGGAGGTGGCCTCCGGGGATGTGGCTGGAGCACCCCACAGCCTGGAGGGAGAGGCTCCTTGGAGCTGTGAGGCTGGGGCAGGGAGGGGGCCTTGCCAAGGTACCCACACCCTCTCTGGGCAGCCTGGCCTCCTGGGCGACAGGGGAGCTGCGTACCCCGCCCTGGGCGTGGGGGGCCTGGCTGGAATGTGATCCTGCCACGTACCCACCGGCCACGTGCCACAGCACAGCTGGGCACGGCTCCCCTGAATACAGGCCCACAGTTCCTCTGAGTCCAGGCTCTCCTTGGGCATCGTCTGATTCATTCACATTTTTATTTATTTTTTCCCCCATTTCATCATGATGCTTCATTTCCTTCCATCTGGCACTATGAGATTTGCACGGTATGAAACTGTAAAAGGAAGATGATAAAGATGATAACGGTGGTTGGAGGAGATAATGGCAGAAGTTCCCCAATTAAAATAAATTTTAGCTTCAGTTTCTTTCCTATTTCACTGTCCAGTAATTTGTGTCAATGCAGAGAGAGGTGGCAGAGGAGACGAGTTAAGAAAAGCTCAGCTGGAAAAGCTGTTCAGACGAGAGACTTCCGGTCAGTAACGGGCCCCAGTGCCAGAGTGGATCCACCAAGGAGTTCACATGCCAGCCAAGAGACCTGCCCGGGAGTCCGAGCAGAGGGCTGGCTGGCCTTGCCCAGCTCATAGATACATCTGGCCTGACTTCTCTTAAAAAATCTCAACTCACTGTTTTAAACACAGGAACGTTTTAGATATTCATTCAAGCTTCTGATTCTCTCGACAAGTCAGATGATCACGCCATACAGGCCATGTCCCGCAGGCCCCTGTGGGCCAGCGGCAGATGGCCGGCCCCCTCCTGCTTCCTGTCTCCTCCCAGCTCCTCGCAGGGGTGGGGTCAGTGCAGTGGCCACCATCCACAGCCCACCCCTTCGCTGTGACCCTTCCTCCTGGGGCATCATTGTCACCCCTCTGAACTTAAGAGGTTTATTCACGGTCCTAGGGTTTAGGATTTGAAAGCATGTTGGCAGTACCATATAAACAGTTATTAGATGCGATCAGACAGACGTGGAATCAGAACGTGTGAGCTCTGGGCTGGCCAGGGGCCACCCCACAGGGTTGGGGTGACGTGGGACGGACGGACGGCCGCCGGCGTGCACACCAGCCCCAGAGTAGGGGCCTCTGTCCCCACCCCACCCACAGGCCCAGGGTGGATGGGGCAAGCCTGCCCAGCAAGGGGCCTGGGAGGCGGCATAAGGGTCCTGGCTGGCGCGCTTCGTCCCCACCGTCCCGCCAGGCATCCTGCTTGCCCCCCTGCTCCTGTGGCTGCTCCCGCCTGGCCCCCAGCACATCCCTCCCCCCACCCACCAAGCTGCACTCAGCTGTGTGAGCCGTCCGTGCTCAGTGCCCAGCCCAGGCGTCACCTCTGCCAGGCCTCCTTCCAGGCTGGGCTCATTCTCCAGCTTCCAGGACATGTCCCCCAAAGAGAGCAGTTAGCACCGTGTGGCACAGTCACCTGCCCACCTGCCCATCTCTCTCTCCCAGTCCTCTGAGCGTAGAGACCATGTTTTATTGGCCTCTGTCCTGGGACCCTAAGAAAAGAGGATTCTCCTCCTCACCTGTCTCCAGAGGCTGGAGGTTGCCAAGGGCAGGGGGCAGGGAAAGAGTGGAAGTTTGAGATGAGCAGATGCAAACTATTACATACAGGATGGATAAACAACGAGGTCTGACTTCACAGCACCGGGAACTACAGTCAGCATTCTATGATAAACCACAACGGTGTGTGTGTTAGTCGCTCAGTCGAGTCCGACTCTTTGCGACCCCATGGACTGTAGCCCACCAGGCTTCTCTGTCCATGGAATTCTCCAGGCAAGAATACTGGAGTGGGTTGCCATTCCCTTCTCCAGAGGAACTTCCCAACCCAGGACTCGAACTCTGGTCTCCTGCATGGCAGGCAGATTCTTCACCATTTGAGCGCACACTGAGTGAAGTCAGGCAGAGAAGGAGAAATACCGTGTGGCGTCCCTCATGCGTGGACTCCAAACAGAGACGGTACAGGTGGACTGACAGGACAGAGAGGAACCAACAGACTTTAGAGAACAGACTCACGGTGCCAGGGGTGAGGGGAGAAGGATGAGGGGAAGGGGCGGTGAGGGCGTTTGGGATGAACATGTACACAGCGTGATATCTAAAATGGACAACCAGTAAGGGCGTGCTGTAGAGTACAGGGAGCTCTGTCCCAGGCTGTGCGGCAGCCTGGCTGGGAGGGGAGTTCGGGGGAGAATGGAAGCATGGATACATATGGCCGACTCTCTCTGTTGTTCACCTGAAACTATCACATCATTGTTAACAGGCAATACAAAGCTTTTAAAAAGAGGCTGGAGGGAGGGAGGAGAGGTCAGTCTCGGAGACATACTTTGCTCAACTGTTTTATTTCTCCTTTGGTTCCAAAAAGTACTGTGAGATAACACCACATGTCTCAAGCGATCAAGCGTTCAAGGGCTTTCCCGTGAAAGCGGACTGTGTGAAATGACCGGGTCCTCTTTGCTGTTCTAGGATCTCCATGGAGGAACCACTGGATTAAGGCGGGCAGCTTTACTCTGCTCAGGTGGTATGAGGTAGGGGCCTGACTCCCACTTTATCATTTTCTTTCTGGAATTTTTTTCTTGCGTTTAATTGCCAATTCCACATTGTTAAGGACTTTCTCCTTTTCATATTTTAATGGTTGTGGCATTTTCAACATGAAGCCAGACTCCCTGAAAGATTTTTCTAGCTGAATCGATCTTCCGCAAGGTTGAATTCTGTTTTCAAATCCCCAAAGACCCACAGGGGGTCAGGAAGCCCACCTCTCTTCCTGCATCTTTTCAACTTATTTTCACCTTGTCTGCTTTCTGAGCCACACAAGCACTGGTCAGATGCAGGCCCACGGGGCTAACGCAGCGCTGGCTCTGTCACCTGTGGTCAGAGGCTCCAGGGCCCCACTCCACAGTCACCCAAGGGCCGCGGCAGCAGAAGTAACACATGCCATTTACGTTTGCGTTTCCACTTCACACTCTGCCCTCTGAGCATTTGCATCCATGGCCCTTCCCATCTGGCAGATTCTCCTCTTCCAACCCAACAAGGAATGAATCAAGGAAGACGAAGTGAGAGACAAAGGCAGGGGACCCTTCCGCCCCATAACCCAGCACCTGGCCTCAACCCACCCCTACTAGCCATACAGTTCTCAGGAGCAGAGACGGGGTCTTCACCTTCTCGACACATGTCTGAGGAGCAGAAGGCAGGAGGGAAGGAAGGTGGAGAGTCTGTGAGCACACAAATGTGTTTAGACTTCCCTGCATAGGCGGAGAGGCTTGCTTCAAGTATTTTAAGTGGGAAACCAATGACACATCTACATGATGATCCTGAAACAGGAGGGCAGACTGCATGGAGGAGCGCCCTGTGAAGTCAACAGAAGGAAGGAGCCTATAGATGAGCATGCTGTCTTGGAAGAGAGCTGGAGACAGAGGGTAGCCCGAAAGCCAGTGTGGCAGTGAACAGTGAGACAGGGTGCCAGTCACCAGCTGGAGGGCTGCCCAAAGACCGCTGAAGAAAGCCACCTACATGCCCCAAAGGGGCTGCTGGGAGCCGCCCATCGGCTAGCCCATCCTCATTGCCTCAGGAGATGACACACAGGAAGCCAGTCAACACTCTTACTGGGACGCTGGAGGCGGTTTCGGTGGCTGAGCAAAAGTAACTGAAAAGGACTCTACAGCTGCCAAGAGGGAATACGAGTGAAACAGTGAGATCAACAGCTGCACCCAGTGATCATCTCAGCACTGCAGCCTTCCCTCAAGGGAGCACTGACCCCAAAGATGCTTCTCACTTGATTTTCTTTTGTGGTCGGGAACAGGCCGTCTGCATCTCTAACAAAGACTCCCACGGTACTGGGGGCCCCGGCGGGACAGCGAACACTGGGAAGTGCCCAGGTCGGCAACGGGAGATGAGGTGAGGGTTCAAAGTGTCAAGTCCAAATCCACCCCAGAGAAAGATGAAGCTGCCATGTCCCCAGAGATGACACTGCACTCCTTGTGGACAAAGAGCACATCCAAATAGACACGCAAAACAAGAAAAATGGACGGGTGAACACCACGGCTTCAGAAAACTGAAACGCACCCAGTCGTGAAACGTAGAGAGGTTTTTTCTTTAAAAAAAAAAAAACTGTACGTATTTCAAATAAGTATAGTACACGCACATAAAAACAAAACACACAGAAGATTCCCCTGTGATTCTCCTCCTGTGAACACTGCAGCATTTCCCTCCAGTCACGTGACCTTATGAGCCAGTCTCACTTCTGTCAGTTGATCTGTATGCACTGTGTGTCACGTCACAGACCCCAGCTGACGCCCCACCGCCTCCACCCGTGAAGCAGTGGACACTGTCCGCATGGCAGGACTGGGCCTGGATGGGGGGTTGCTCGGTCCTGATCCTGGGTCGTGGACTCCAGATCCTCCCAGCCTCTGGAGGCATCGGTGAGTGTCCACCACGTGGTGAGCAGGCAGACACAGAGCCTGGGGGTCAGGTACAGTGACCGGGGCCGGAGGGCCCATGCCCCAGATGGCTGTGAGCTGTGGATGGCCCAAGAGCCTTGGCAAGAACCTGGCCCGGCCCCCTCCCCACCCCGGGTCTCAGCAGCAGCTTAGGGAAGTCCCTGCCTCGCAGAGCCAGGCTCCGGGGCCTCCCGCTCCAGGCAGGGCACTGCCTTCACGCTCATCTAGGGAGCCTGTCTCCCCTGCCCGAGTCTGCTGGCATCAAAACCCTCGTTGTGACAACGGAGCTCGGCATTACAAACTCTACAGAAACACAGTCTCTGATGGCTGCGTGACAATTATACAAATGCACCGTAATTCACTAATCACGCCCTACTGTCGGACATTCCGGTTTCTAAAAATAACACAGACCCAAACACCCTTGTGCTCACCCTCACTCTGCAGTTGAGATTTATTTTCATCCGGACGGCTTCCCAGGAGGCACTCGCTCCCTGGCTCGGAAGCTTTCAGGGCTCTTTGTTACAGGATCTCAAACGGCCCTGCATTGAGGCTGCAGCACATGGTGCCTTTATGTTCACAGACACCCTGGCACTTCAGGGCAGGAGATTCAGACACGGGAGGGAGGGGCACCCACAGGACCGGGACTCATTCCTCTAGACGTGCCTAGAGCCCCATGGACCACGGGGGGAGTCCTGCCCTCCCAGGGACAAGGAAGACATGGGACAAAAGCTGACTCTGACCAGTGCCCCCGAAGCCCACTTGGTAAGATACCCCCTCCAGCAACATAAGGACTGACAGAAGCACCTGGAAGCTTCAGGTGCAGGGCAAGGGCAGGCCTCGGAGGCACAGAGGCCTGGGTGCGAACCCCATGCCTGGACCAACAGCTGAGCTCAGACTGCAGCCTCCAGGACTACAAGAAAGAAATTTCTATCGTTTCTGAGCCCTCTGGCCTGGTGTACTTCATTGTGGTGGCCCAAAGACACCGAGGTCATCTCCCCATCTCAAGGTCTTTAATGTGACCACATGCTCAGAGTTCCTTCTGCCACATAAGCAAACACATGTCCAGGTCCCAGGGACTGGAACACGGACGTCTCTGCCTCCCACCCTTGTTAACCACCTTGTCCTGCACTGGGCCCTGGGGGAAGAGGGACCAAGAGGAAGGCGTGGCCCCCAGAGTCGCCACCTGCTGGGGAGAGACACCCACGGACCTGGTCAAGGAGCAGTGAACTCTTAACAGCAGCCCGGTGCTGAGAGCCATGGGACACAGAGGAGGAGGAAGTGTCTCGGGGGTCAGGCAGCCTCCGGCAGAGAAGACATCTGGACCAGCCTGGGAGGGCAAACACGCTCCCCAGGAGGACGGAAGAGAGAAATCCGTTCCCAGGGGAGAGGGCAGAGCACCAGCCCACACTTGACTCTGTGGGCACTCTCTCTCCGCCAGACGCCCTGGCTCTACGCCCGTCAGCAACCCGGGGCCCTGGGACCTAGAGACAGGAGCCTGCCTGGCTCTCCCTGCGGGTGGCGGCGAGACCATGGAGAGGCCACGGTACCTTCTCGGAGGCCTCCAGGTCCCCGCCTGCACAGAGGGGTCAAGGCTCTGAGGATCTCAGAGTGCCCCCTTCCAACTTCCAGGTTCCAAAGTTTGTTAAGAAGTATTTTTCACAACAGTCGTTACAAATACTCAGAAGAACTGCATCTCCAAAAGAATACTAAGAGTGTTTAAGAAAACACTAAGATTAAATAAGGGAAAACAAACAAACAAGGCAAAACTGTGTAACTTCAGGCACTCAGCCAATTCTGGAGAAAAACAATGTTTGACAGAGGCCAGATTTTTAATTTCCCTAAAATACTTAAACACGTCTACCAAGGAACTCTGCCCCTACTGCTATTAATAGGCACACTTGAGAAGATGATTCAGAGAAGGAGGCAGAGGAAAGCCATCCATGACACTGTCCAAACAGTAACGGACTTCCTCCCCAGGGCGGGGCGCAGAAGGACACTTTGGTTTTGCTGATACAAGCCGGGTAGGGCGGGGCGCTCACAGCCTCTGCTCCACACTCCCCCCACTGCAGGCTGCATCTGCGCTGAGCTGCCCAGGCAGACAGGAACCATCAGTCTGTCTGTGTGTGTTCCCTGGAGGGCTCCCTCCTGCACCCCCTGTGACTCTAGCATAGAGCACACGGCTTATTGGACTGCAGACCCTCAGCACCCAGCACAGGGCCTGTAGAAAGGGCGGTTAAGAACACTCCCGCGTGGTCTGAAACATGCCTTCTGTACCCACCAATGGTAGCCTGTTCTGCTCCCTGAGTTTGCAGATTCTCCCCCATGTGATACCCTGGAAAATTGCTTTTCTCGGGCAAAACACCTGAGAGACATCAGGTTCTCCGTGCCACGTCTCCTCTGAACAGACCGGGACAGGCACACACCTCTCGGGTCCAGAGCTGCAGAACATGGTGACAAGGCGGGCCTCAGGTCCCATTTAGCAGAGACAGTGCCTCCACGCATTTTTGATAGTCAGAACTACTTATCAAGAACAAAGTTTCTCAAAGCAAAGCAATTTGGCCTCCTGGTCTCCAGGAGCCGCCCACCTGACCCCTACAAGGTGTCCATTAGCACTCAGCAACCAGAATCTCTGCTCCCTCTTCTAGAAGTATCTCCAAAACACACAGTGCAAACACAAGCAACGCAATTACTTACAGAAAAGAGAGAAGAGTCCCGGGGGAGCAAGGCAGCTACGTGCTAAGCAGGGAGCCTGATGCGTGCCGAATGCAGAACAGGTTCACGGGAATGATTAATTGGTAATGAAAGAATTTCCTCTAACCTAACCACCATCACACAGCCACGAAGGAAGCAAGGCCACCCAGCGTCCTGGGAGCCAAGCAGCCTCCAACACAAGGCTTCCCAGCACAACAGCCCGAGTTGTCCTGGATGGACGTTTTTAAAGAGAAAAAGGTCCCTGGAACATATCAATTCTGGGAGGAAAAAAAAAAGAACGAACTTTAAACAGGATGCTAATAGGAGGCTGACTCTGGCCAATACCCAGGAGCACTCCCTCCAGGCCAGGATCCGCGTTAAGAGGTGAGGGTTCCAGGACAGAGGGATGAGGCCCCTGGCTTGACCATCTCATCCTAGAGGGGAGCTGGACACAGGGCAATGTCATGCCAGGTGACCCCAGAGCAGCAGACCAGACACCAGGTGCCCTGCATTCAGTCCTCACTGGACTCTGCACACGTGGGGCGGGACATGCGAGGACTCTGGCCCCATCTGCCCGAATCTATCAGATGGACTTGGGTGCCCTCACTGCAGGCGGCGGTGGCTCAATAATCAAGTGTGTAAGGCTGGCAGTGTGAGGCCCAGCACCTGCCAGGCATCACACCCATCCCTTTCTGGTCCCCGTGTCAGCCACAGTGGCCTGAGTCTGACCACGCTGCCCAGTTAACCCTGACTGAGACAGCCAGGGGTTCACTTGCACACCGAGCACTCAAGTGCATCACGCCACACAGCATGGGTATGTCTGTGCGCCCTTTTCTGCATGGCACCAGTGTGGCGCTTAGGACATGACGGGGATTCTGGTAAGGCCTTCTGAAACGATGTGGAGAACAAAAGAATGTGGAGTCAACAGTCACGTTATGTGTTCACATGGGACAAAGCAACCATCCCTTAAAGACAGAGGAAACGAAAGATGAAGACACAGAAGTGTGGTCATCCCCCTTAGACACAAAGGTCGTACTTGGACCGCAGCCCCGTCCACATCTCAGGGCCCTTCCTGCAGGACTGCCCACCGACCCCTCTTTGACCCCAGGCTGTCCTGTGACTCGTTTGAGCAACACAATGTGCAGAATTGACACGGGCCGCATCCAAGCAGAGAGCTCCCCAGCTGTCATGGGGCCTGTTCCTTTCCCTATTTCTCTCCTCCAAACCAGCACACGGCTCACGAATGAAAGCAAAATGGAGCAGAGCTAAACCGTGGTGCTCACAGAATGTGAACAAGAAACAAACCTTTCTGTTTACTAAACAACTAAGATTAGAGGTCGTTTGTTACTGCAGAGAAACAGCCTAAACTGAACGATACAGAAAGTGATCCAATTCAGTTCCTAGGCCCTAGGCAGGGAGCCAGCAGGGCGACAATGAGAACATGACCCCCGCCCAGAGGAGGCTTCCAGGGCAGAGACAGACGTGCCAGGGAATACGGCTGTCACAGCAGGAGATGCGGAGGACATGTGGAGAAGCGGCAGGAGGAGCAGGAAAGCCCAAAGCTCCCGGGATGAGGAGCGGACGTGCAGGCTGGGTCCAGAGGGGCCCCCCCAAACACAGCAGGGCACCCCAAGCCCCCGCCAGGCCCTGTGCTGCTTCACTCCAGCGCTTTCTCAAACTCTGTTTTTCCCTTCTGCTATGGACCATCAATTGGGAACTGGGTGATGAAAGAGGCAGAAAGGGGTGCTTTGTTTCTGGCTTTAAAAAATGCACAATGATTCTGGCAAAAATAAACACTCTTAACCATATATGCTCATCAGTCATGCTTCTTGGTATCCACCCAAAAGAGCTAAAAACTTATGTCTACACCGAACCCTGCTCATGGACACTCAGTGCTAAAAAGAAATGAGCTATCAAGTCATGAAAAGACGTGGAGGAAGAACCTTCAGCGCATTGTCACTGAACAACAGAAGTCAGCTCAAAAAGGCTACATCCTGTGTGCTCCCCACTCTGTGACCTTCAGGAAGAGGCCAAACTAAGGAGGCAAGCAGACCACCAGTGGTGACCAGGGGTCAGCAGGGAGGGAGGGACAAACAGGGGGCCCAGGGGGGCTCTGCAGTGACGGACACACGTCCTTCTACCTTGGTCCACACCCACAGAATACCCGGCAGCAAGCGTGAAACAAACAAAACACAGCCCCCGGTGAGGAGCCGGGCTGGGGGGTGGGGGCACAGAGGGCGTGCACACGTGCTCTTCTCTCCAAACTGAACTGAGACTCACAGCCTCGGCCCCATGACCCGACTCCCCCCCACCTCTCGGGTGCCCGTTTGCTGCTCTGACCCGCCTCTGGTGCCCGCTCTGTACTGGTCTAACATTCAGCCTAGCCCTCGACCTATTTGATTGTCCAGTCACTGGCTGGCCTTTCCCTCCCAACACTTCCTAGGTCCTCTGAGCCACTGTCCTATAACACCTGCATCTCCAGTCCCTGGAGAGGACAGAAGCTCGACTCACAGGTTGAACCACCCATGGAGCCAGCGGGGGGCGGGGTGGGGTAGGGAGTGCTCACAGCAGCAGGCCTCCTACGACCTGGTGCAAACCCCAGCTCGGACACCTGCCTGCACACAGGCTCTCACCAGCCATCACCCCTTCCAGACACTTCCTGAAAGGTCAATCTGACCATCTCCTGCCTGAACTCTCTTGTGACCATCCCTTCCCCTCCAAGAACAGATGTGGCTTTGACCGTGGCTTGCACAGGAGGATTTCAAGCCAGCAGTAAAGCTGTCATTTGTCCTGCAGGTTAAAACTAGAAAACCCAAATGGCAAAGACATCTTCAAATGTGTCCATCATTAAAAATGTACTAAGACTCATTTCCTTCCACCCTGGCATCCAAGGTCCACTAAGTTCCGGCCCAGACGAGTCCACTCCCACCTCCCTCCGCACTTGGGCACAGGAAACACCCACTTCTCCCATCCTAAGCTCCAGTGAGCTGTTAATCGAATGGGAAAAATAACCCTTGCCCTGGAAAAACACAGTGACCAGCTTCCGTTGGTTTTGGAGGGGGCAGCAGAATGTAGAGCAAACACACACAGACGCTGCTCCGGCTGATCCAGACTCCCTCCACTCCCGTCAGCTCCCATGGACATCCAGGATGCCGCCTCGCCCCTGGAGGCCACAGCCTGGTCCTGCCAGACCCCGAGCCACTCAGCTCCAGGGCTGTGCCAGCTCCCAGAGGAGGCAGCAAGGCTTCCCCATCCCACCAGGCCTCTAAGAGCCCCAAACGGCACCAGCGTTCCCCCGATGTCTCTGCCTGAGCAACTGCTAAGCCTTAATTATCCAACGAGCGTGGTGACTTAGAGCACAGAGACACAGACACAGAAAACGGCTGTACTTCTTCATCTGGTCATTTTCCAAACCCCAGGCAGAAAATGCTTATTATGTGTTTCAACCTGAGCTTATGAAAAAGGGTCAGTGAGTTTTCTTAATGTTGACTGATCCGTTGGGGATGAAAAGGCATGCGTGTGGGGTGCAAGGTTAGATAAGAGGAAAAGATCTAATAATAATGGTTCCATCACAGAAAGCAGATAAGCCAGACACCAATGCCTTCTGATGGAGATTCTTTGCCAAAAAAAAAAAATCACGGAATATGATGAAGCCTCTAGAGCTTACTACCGATTTAATGAGGAATAAAGAAAAAGAAGTCAGTCACAGGAGCACGGTCACTACCAACAGAGGCACCCAACCAGCCAAGTCCCCACCTGAGGGCCCTGATGTGGTCCATGGACAGCTGTGAGAGAGAGATGCACAGGGAACCTACAGATTCAAAACAGACTGGATGCTAATCGACCTCTTGAATTCTGATTGCAAACAGTGTTTAAAAAACAAATGACACTGAGGTCACTGGAAATGTATACACTCGTATGAAGGAACTGTTTGTTTTAAAACATGGTACGGCACTGCAGTTAGGTTTTTTAAAAAGGCTCCAATGTTGACGATGTTAGTTTTAAAACATGGTATGGCATTGCAGTTAGGTTTTTAAAAAGCGCTCCAGTGTTGACGATTAAAATGTCTACAGATGAAATAAGAGGTCGCCTTGAATCTCCTTCAAAATAACACAAGAACACGGGGAAGCTGGTGAGGGAGAGATGGAAAAGATTGACCATGAATCACTAGTGGGAGAAGGTGGGTGAGAAGTCCTCTTATGGGCACCTTCTGCACATGTGTGAAGTGTCCACAGGAAAGTTTCCCTGCAGCTCCATCACCGAAGCGGCCCAGGGGACCCCGCTGGGCTTCTTCCACCCCTTTGGCAGGAAAGCCGCTCCAGGACCCTCGCAGTGTGCTGCGCAGACACGTGACAGGCTCATCTCTTCCCAGAGCCCCAGCAGGGGGGCCCCAGGGAGGTGATGCCCGAACCAGGCCGCTAAGCAGGCAGGGGTTCCCTGCAAGGGAGGGCGGGACGAAGTGGGGGGCCTGAGACAACAACTGCCACGGTAAACAGAAAGATTTATGAGTCAACGAGGGTTGTCGTGAAATTCAATTTTAATGGTTTGATAATTAAGCAAAAACACAATAATTATCATATCTTAATTTTTCCAGTAAATTTGCTGCTGGGGACACTGTATTTTCTTAAGGAAATTTACGATGTTTCACTCAGAAAGCGTTCTATGGTTTCTGGCCATCTTTTGAAACTGGAGGCGGAGGGATGCCCAGGCCTGGCGACACAGACTAAAGAGGAGTAGGTGACTCCCGAGGAGAGATGTAGGGGCAACTGGGCAGCCCTAGGCTCCAGCTTCCACCAACAGCATGGCCGTGACCGCGCTCACAGGAGGCAGAAACGGGCACAGTGCCTGTACCCTGAGCATGAGGATTAAAGGCGAGAGTGCCTGTGAAAATGGGATCCTCTTTCCAACACCCCTCAGGGAGAAGTGAACATTACTATAGGCACCTACCTAGTTTCAAGTCCTGAGGACACTCTCAATGTCATGACCGATGGCGTGGGGCCCCAGGAAATGTTATCGGTGCAGACCAAGCATCACAAATCGTGTTAGGCGGAAGTGAGGTGAACAAATGGCCCTTAATTACAGAATTAATGTATCAACCCGGCCACAGAACCAGAGATGAGTCACTGATTTCCAAAGGACCTTTCATAGGAAGAGATGAGGAAGGTGAAAGGTACTTGTTCCATCCGTTTGCTGAAATGCTGTCTTTTAAATTACAAGATGAAAAGAGATCTCTCTAAGAAATATGGGGATTAAGGGTGTTATTTCCAGTTTAGAAGCTCGAATATTCAGCCTATGAGGCAGGCCCTCATGCCCCTCACCGGACACTCAGGAAACGCTTGAATCTCTGAGCAGCCTGGAAGTCGGAGCCCAGCCGGCCCCTGCGCCACCCCTCCTCCCCGCCTGGATGGGTGACAGTGGGTTAGGGCTGCTCACAGCTTGCCTAAGGCCGCACAGAGAGGAGGAGACGGGACAAGCCCGCTCCCCTACCCCTGCAGCCATGCGAGCGCTCGGCCGCGGGGTCAGGCAGACCTGAGTCCCCACGAAGCGCCTCCAATCTGACTCAGTCTGCTTGTCTGTAACCTGGGGCCCAGACACCGAGACGCTGCACTCCAGAGGGCACGTCCCTCTTGTCCTGGGCACACCTTCCTACCCGGAAGGAGTCGGGGAGAGACGCAGGCACCCCAACAGCCCAACTGGAGCTGGCCCCTCTCCTGTCCAATGCCTGGTGCCCCAGGAGACAAGGGCAGCCTCGCGGCTACGCGGCTTTCAGGGACAGCTTCTCGCTGAAGGGAGGCTGCGCCACGCTAGACGATCACACCAGAGTCTGAGGCCTGCTCACCACTGTGCGGGGGGGCCAAGCCTGTCCAAGGGCAGCCCGCGTCAGCACCCGGGGAGGCTGAGCTGTGCTGGGGCTGGCTCCGCATGGCACGGGAAGAGCCTGGCGGGGGTTGAGCTCAGGACTCCGGGGGATGGGGGGAGTATGGGGCTCTGAGGAGACAGAGCCTGGAGGGACGAGGACGCAGCCCAGTCTCGGGGTGTCCCACAGCTGCTGGGCAAGGTCCACCCACCACAGCTTCCTCCCCTAGACTGGCTCCATCAGATCAATGGCGCAGGACCCCTCCACAGAGATGGAGCACGTGTCCGAACCAGGCAAGGCTGGAGAGGTCTAGATGGGGGCACATGGACTCCTGTGTCCCACAAACACAGGATGCCCATGGGCTGGGGGTGTGGCAGCAAGCTGACTCCCCAGACAGACGGGGCGTCGTGAGCTTGGCTGTACCCCACCCCTAAACAGCCCGGCTGCCCAAGGCCTGTGCCACGCTGTCATCACTCCCCAGCCAGGGAGGGTCCTGACTTACTCATCGTGACGCAGGCTCCACAGAGCATGTTCTGGAAGCATCGATATTTATTGAATGAATATTTTATGAATGAATAAAGAATGTGTGAGTTAGGAGCATTGAGAAATGAGGACTTAAGCACAAAGCTTAACAAGGAAGAAGCCGGAAGCACAAGAAGGAACTGTGCTGGTTTGTGAATGGGCTCGTTAACATTGCTGAGACTTCCGGCGCCGCCAGGAGTGAGTCAACCTTAGCACAGGCTCTGCGATCTGTACATTTTTTAAAAGCAGGTTTTATTATTGGTGTCATGAGACGACTTGAATGGTGCCCTCTGGGATGTCGGGTTGCATCTAAACGTCTAGACAAGGCAGACGGTCTCCTGCCCCACTTGGAGACTAGCACGTGGCCCAGGCAGCTGCTGGTGGCCTTGACCCCAAGGATGGGGCAGTGCCCCAGGAAAGAGCTGTGCTTATGCCCCAGAGCCAGAGCATTCAGCACCACCGCCACGGCCTCCGCACAGCAGCACCTCCCCACACGCAGCCACAGGGCAAGAACCCATGAGAACAAGGAGCTGTCGGGTGGGGTGGGTCCTTCCTCTTGAGGGTTAGGCCGTAAAGCCCTCCCGACTACCAACCCCAGATGGCAAACATGACTGGGCATTCCTGGGTCATCAACAGGGGCATCAGACGGCCGCACCCTGGGAGCGACCTCATGTGGATCAGCATGAGATGGGTGAATGGGCGCACGCGGGAACCGGGCATGAGGCGCCATCAGAGGGCGAAACCTGACCACATTCAGCTCCAAAGCATGACGCTGATTGAGAGTGACTAAAGGACACACAAAAAGAGATGCAGGACACGCAACCACTTACGTCTTCAAACAAACACCTCTGAAAACAGTGCTTACTGTGGCCGTAAAGAAACACGATGACGTAGTGTGGAGGGCGGCGTGATGGTGCCGCGTCCTGGAGACACAGAGACCCCCAGAGGAGGAAGAGGAAGGGGGTGGCATGAGGGGAGTCAGGCTCCGCTGCTCTTTCATTTGCTCATTTCTTCCCAGTGTTTTCTTATGAGTTGAAAGAATTCCTCAGAGAACATTCTCTATCTGTTGTATGATATATCCCGTAACTAACATTTTACTCCGTTTGATCAGCTCACTCCATCCGCCTTCCCAGCCCCCTGCCGGGAATTGAACTTTTCAGGCATTCCCGGGACTAGCACAGCTATTGCAAGACACCACCCCAAGTCCTCCGAGAGGCGGAGTTCCACGTGTGCTGACAGCTTTCTTTTCTATACAAAACCAACTTAACAGTGGGACGCACAAATCTGAAGTGCACACTGGCTAAATCTTAACAATGGCAAAACACCTGTGCGACCCACACCCAAATGTCGAGTCACACAACACGACCATCAACCGGAATATGCCCTGTGCCCCTTCCTGGTCAAAGCCCACCCCGTCCTCTCCGGAAGCAACGCTCTGCTTTGACCATCGTCTCAGCAGAGTCTTGCTGGTCCTGGGGTCTCAGACACCTGGAACCACACTGGGTCAGGCACCTGCACTCAGCGTGAGCTTCCTGACCCCACCCGCGGTGCTGTGTCAGGAGTTTGCTAGTTTTGCCTGCTGAGTAATATTCCACTAGGGAAATGCCACCGTTGGGTAATCCTGCTCCCATGATATGGACACCCAAGCTCTTTCTAGCTTTTGACTTGGGACATTCTTTACAGGTCTTTTGTAAACATAATTTTTTTAAACTTTTATTGAACAGCTAGTGTTGGGATAGCTGGGTGGAGTATGTGTACATTTACTTTTATAAGAAACTGGCCTCCATGGGCTGAGCTCGGGTGACGGCACACCTCTCCCAAAGGCCTGAGCCTGGCTTGGCTGCTGGGGCATTAACTCCTCCAAGGAACTTCCCACTGATGCTGATATACGTCCCTGAGATCGACACCCAGTGCCCCCAGTACAGCTTTCCTAAGGATTTGAAAGTGAAAGTTCTTGCCCAGAGGTCTGGGTGTCCTTAAACATGGTGCTTGATGGCTATCAGCCAGCTCTCGCTTGACCTTACGACCACTCCCATCATTTCACTGAACCTGAATAAGGACCACAGTGTCTCTGAGAGGGGGCCAGACTACCCAGCCCCAGGGTCTCAGGGGCCGGCCTGACTCGACTCCCAGCGGGTGGCGACAGCAGGGCCGGGGCCGTGGTACACTTACCTCTGGCACTCGCCCGCATGCAGGATGAGCTCCTCATCGCTCCGGGCGCGGACACTCAGCTCGTGCTCCGTGGAGTTGAAGACGTCCAGGAGCAGGTGGCATTGCCGGGTGCTGCGGTGAAAGACAGAGCCCAGGTCAGCATCTTCTGACAAAGAGGAGAGTGACTCTGCCTCCCCTCCCCAAAGATCTGACGGTCCTGGGGCATGTCAGAGGTGCGCTTTATCAAAACGTCGTGCCCCCCCGGACACAAAGGCTTACGGAGAAGACTCATGCTGAACCGACTGTGAATTCTACACAAGAGGCCTCCTTGATCCTGGGGCACATGCTTATAACCCACCTGCGCCCTTTACATGTCGGGTGACCTTGGGAAGGGACCTTGAGTTCTCCAAGCCTCACACGTGACCACCAGGATGCCTGACCCAGTGGGAAAGCACTCGGCATATGGTGTTGTTCAACAAACGATCACAGCGCCATGGTCCGGGATTTTTGTGGATGCCAGATTGGGTGCTGAGCAGGGGTACACAGAGAGCCATGTCCACAGAAAACTGTGTCCACGCTGCACGCACGTTCACTGAGAGTCCTCACGGGGACTGCCCCTCAGTCCCTCCAGAACTGTGGGCGACACCATGAGGTCACTCACCACCCACCTGAAACCTCATCTTCCTGCTTTCACTACTACAGATGGTAAAGCTGCAGAAACCAGGTGCCCACCACCCCAGGCCCCGAGGCGGGTGGCCACTGGATGAAGGTCCACCAAGTAATCAGCTTCTAGAGACTTCCCATCCCAAATAAGATGACGAGCCCTGGAAGGGGACGATGTCTCCCTTCCGTCGCCCGACTCGCTTCCTCCGCACTCAGGGAGAAGCAGGACTCAGAAAGCTCAGGGCTTTCAGGGGCGATAGGGACAATCACCATGGTATGGGGGGGTCGGATGGGTTGGGGGGTCTGGGAAGTGATGGTACATGCTCACTGGCTACATGTGTAAAAGAGAAGTCCAGCCACGCATGCTGTGGTTTGTGTTGGCTTCCATTTGTCAGGTCCCCATTATAGTCAAATGCTTCCCTAAAACTAACACAGCATCTCAAATGCCAAGTGTCACAGCTGGTGTGTGACAGCTGATCGAGATGTATCCGCTCATGGAAACCAGGACACCCGGGCCCAAGACAGGAGCAGACGTGTTAGCCAGCAACAGAGGCAGAGCCATTCTCCCTCCTGGAGGAAAAGGGTAGCTAGATTTTCACAGAAGGAAAAAAAGAGAAGACTTGGAAAAGGATCTGTGCTCTGGGTCATTTTCAGCTGAGCCTTTCTTCAAAACGTGACCTTCCAAAGGGCATCAGAACTCTCAGAGGTGCTTCTCCAAGTGCGGCGATGTAAGGCTTCGCTGACGGTTAAGCGAAGGGGAGAGAGGACGCACACCCACACGTGCCGGGCTGCCCGCACATGGTTATCTCGTACACGAGCCTGGGGAGGTCGTCCTCCCGAGACCCACTGAGGGGAGAGGGGAGGGCGGCTCAGGAGATGGCGAAAGATGCTGGCGGATGGCCAAGACCGTCCACACCTGGAGCTGGAAATCCTGCAGAGCTCACAGTGGACGAAGACGTGTGTTCCAGTCCAGACCGAGACTTCCGTCCTTCCCAGGGAAGGGAACTGAGGTGGAAAGGGCGCCGTGACTTGCCCAGGGGTTCATACACACACACACACGCACGTACATGCATACACACAGACACTGGCATCACCCAAAGGCCACCTGGCACGTGTGAAATACATTTTCAAAACACGCACCTACTGCATGCACCTACTCTCATGGGAGGAAGGGCAGCAGCGGCTGGATCACCCGGCCGTGCACCAGGAGACGTTACCCGATGTGTCTGCGGTTGGTTGTGGGTTCTGTGGGTGGGGGTGTCCTCCCAGAGATGCAGCACTTGGCAAAACATTCATGAGCTCTGACAGCTGCCTACGAGAGGGCTCGTCACTCAGCACACAGGAAAATGAGCTTTCGAGAATGAAGATATATTCCGCCCTTGTCATAACTTCATGAAATCTTTAATCACAGTAAAATCTTTCATCAGAAAGGGGAATTCATAAAACATTTATCAGAGGTGGAAAACTCAAGTGATTATTTCTTTTTTAAGCAGAAAAGACAAGACTCAAATCCGTGTTGTTTTCACTTGTGGAATATAGTTGTTAGATATAACTGCACGGAAATGATGGATGTCGGAATATAATACTTTTTTGGCCTCTATTTTTTTCTGACTCACTGTCTGATTGCGGGGGCGGCTTGATCCAGGGTTTCTGTTCCTCCTGTTGCCAGCATGAGATGCTGGTGGATCTTCGCTTTCTATCTTTTGTTTATAGATTAATTCCCTTTCCCAAACTGCCGCAGTGCCGTGTGGCACCATCATGCCACTTAATCTGTTTGTCTTTCTGTATCACTTTGGATGATTCTCTTAAGCTTTAACCTAGGGCTTGAGTGCATAATTCACTTTTAATTCTTGTGTGCTTTTTGGTTTTATTTTTCGTTTGTTGGTTTGCTGTTCATTTTTCTGAATCCATCTTTCTGGAGTACAGGGAAGCCCAGGAAAGCTACCTGGAAGCACTGAGATCAGAGCAAAGCTTTAGACCCATCTGCCTGGTCAGGGTCGGGGGAGAGGGGTGTGGGCAGCAAAGGCCCAGCAGCTGAGAGGAACCTGCAGTGCAGTCAGAGGGCCGGATGAGGCTGCCAGGTGGAAAGAACGGCACGGTCCACACCAAGAACAATGCGTGTGAGGCCACATCTGCAGTGTGAGGACGCACCATTTCCTCTGTCCACAACAAGGCCAGCTTTATTTCTTAATTCATATAAATATCTACTGAGTCCCTGTCGTGTATCAGGTGCTATGCTAAGCACTTGGGATATGGAAATCAACAAGAGAAACAAGGTCTCTGCTTTCACGGACCCCAAATTCTTGTGAGGGGAGTGAGCCAGGAAAGATAAGGGGAATTAAAAGTGAAAAAAAAATGTAGCTATGTTTCGTAAAATAAGGAAAAATGGGTTCAAAAAGGTTGCTGAATACAGATTTAAGACATATATCCACACACAAAATCATAACAACATTCCTATATATCAACTAAAAACAATAATAGAATATAATTTTTTAAAAAATATATCTACAATAGCAATGCACCTAGGAATAAATCCAACAAAATGTATACAAGACATTTATGGAAAAAATTCTAAAGTTTTACGGAATGACAATAAAGGTGATGAATAAATACAGAGATGTTTTATGTTCAAGGATAGGAAAACTTGGTATTTTTAAATGACTCATTTCTTTTCCACTCTAGTAGTCTTGCCTGGAAAATCCCATGGATGGCACAGATTGGCGGGCTACAGTTCACAGTGTCACAAAGAATCAGACACGACTGAAGCAACTTAGCAAGCATGCACTTCTTTCCTGGTTTATACAAATTTAATGCAACTCAGTAAAAAATCTCAACAGAGTTCTGGTTTTGGTCAAACTTGATTACACTACTTCTAAAATTCATATATAAGATCAAAGGCCAAGAACATGTGAAACAACAAGAAAGGTTTTCGGAAGGGATCTGACCAACCAGAATTAAGAACTGCTATAAAGCTGTAATAATGAAGGCCCACAGCAGTGGAAGAGTGATAAACACCTCAGAGAAGGAAAAAAAAGCAATCCAGAAGCAGATCCACAAATGTAAAGTAAGTAAATCTGTAACAGTCACACACTGGAAGCATACATGTATAAGTGAAGATGAATTAAGAACTCCAGACCTCACTGCAGGCTAAGTCTCACGTTAACAAGGCTGAGCGAACAGCGCATGGCAGGAGGTAATTACAGTATACATTCATATCAAGTTTAAAATACTTAAAATTATGCTGTGTTGCTGGTAATAGTCAACTGGAGGGTAGTAGTCACTCTCCGTGAGGGGGAAAGAGAAGAGGGTCACAAAGGAGCACACACAGCTTTAACAGTTTCATTTTTCTTTCTTTAAATTAGAAAAACAGAAGCAAATACAGCAAAATGTAAAGCTTTGACAAACCTGTGTGGTTGGTGATTATCCCCTTTGTTGTCATTCAGTAACTAAGTCATGTCCAACTCTGCGATCCTATGGACTGCAGCATGCCAGGCTTCCCTGTCCTTCACCATCTCCTGGAGTTTGCTCAAACTCAGGCCCACTGAGTCAGTGATGCTATCCAATCATCTCAATCCTCTGGCACCCCCTTCTCCTCTTGCCCTCAATCCCTCCCAGCATCAGGGTCTTTTCCAATGAGTTGGCTCTTCGCATCAGGTGGCCAAAATACTGGAGCTTCAGCTTCAGCATCAGTCCTTCCAATGAGTATTCAGGACTGATCTCCTTTAGGACTGACTGGTTGGATCTCCTTGCAGTCCAAGGGACTCTCAAGAGTCTTCTTTTCCAGTACCAAAGTTCGAAAACATCAATTCTTCAGCACTCAGCCTTCTTTATAGTCCAATTCTCACACTCATACATGACTTCTGGGAAAACCAGAGCTTTGACTAGACGCACCTTTGTTGGCAAAGTGCTGTCTCTGCTTTAGCCTTTCTGTAAATGTTGCTTACACTTAACATGTTTTTTAAGAGATCTTTTTAAAGTCACTTAGAATGTTGGAGAAGGCAATGGCAACCCACTCCAGTACTCTTGCCTGGAAAATCCCGTGGACGGAGGAGCCTGGTAAGCTGCAGTCCATGGGGTTGCTAAGAGTCGGACACGACTGAGCGACTTCACTTTCACTTTTCACTTTCATGCACTAGAGAAGGAAATGGCAACCCACTCCAGTGTTCTTGCCGGGAGAATTCCAGGGACGGGGGAGCCTGGTGGGCTGCCATCTATGGGGTCGCACAGAGTCGGACACGACTGAAGTGACTTAGCAGCAGCAGCAGAATGTTGCCTTAGCCTGGGTCCCCACCCCACAGGAAGCAGAGACTGAGAAGAGGGCTGGGGTCAGGGTGGGCATCTGGGGAGGGGACCCCGAGGGAAGCAGGCCAGCCGTGGGCTACACCGCGAGTGTGCCCTCAGGCGGAGGACAGGGGGTTACTTGCCAAGCAGCCCCCGTCGCCCAGCTCAAGCTTCCCTGCAAAGAGTCAATGCCCCACACTCGCTGCAGGCCCTGTGCAGGGTGAGCACCCGTGCTTCAGCCTCAGAGAAGACCCTCAGAACATTCCAGAAATCAAGAGCTACCCAGCGGAGGGGAGCTGAGGTGCCGTCAAGTCACCCTTCGTAAATCTGGCTGCCACAGAGATGGCTAGTGTGAGACGTGGGCTAGGACTTGAGGCAGAGAACAGGACGTGCATGACAATTATTTTTTAAATTAAGTGCATCTCCTGAAATCACGGACTTCCCAGCAGGCTCAGTGGTAAAGAACCTGCATGCCAACGCAGGAAATGTGTGTTCGATCCCTGGGTCAGGAAGGTCCCCTGGAGAAGGAAATGACAACCCACTCCAGTATCGTGCTGCTTGTGTGCTTAGTCACTTAGTCGTGTCCGACTCTTGAGACCCCATAGGCTGTAGCCTGCCAGGCTCCTCTGTCCATGGGATTCTCCAGGCAAGAATACTGGAGTGGGCTGCCATTTCCTTTTTCCCGACTCAGGAATTGAACCTGGGTCTCCTGCATTGCCAGCAGACTCTACCGACTGAGCGATGAAGAGTACTCTTGCCTGGGAAAACCCATGGACACAGGAGCCTGGCGAGCTACAGCCCATGGGGTCGCAAAAAAGTCGGACACGACTGAGCAACTGAACAACAATCTGAAATCATAAATAGAGATAACAACTGACTTCAGATGTAATGGCAAAGGAGGGCCTCTCTGATGAAACGGCATTTCATTTCAGACCCACACGATAAGAAGATGACCGTATGAAGGTCTTGGAGGAGAGCTTTCCAGAGAAGACAGTTAAGGCCAAATCTTAGAGCAGGGTGGCGTCCACGGACAGAATGAACCCAGAGCTGGGAGGCGCAAGATTAATGGCAGAGTAAAGGTCGTGCAAAAGTTCAGACTTCATTCTGAGGGTGATAGGAGGCTATCTTTAGAGTCTTGAGCAGACGACTGACATGAATTGGTTTACACTTTTTAAAAACATGAGGAGTTCTTATTTTGGAAAAGATGGAGTAAGCACAAATAACCCATCCCCTGTCACCCCTACTGAATCCAACTATAAATCCTACATACAATGCAGGCAGCAGCTATCTGATGGTCTGAAAAGTAAATTATAGAAGGTGGATTTGGGAAGGACATCTGAAATCCAAGTTCCTCGGAACACCATGAAAGGGTGGGAGAGGAGTCCTCTGGGCTTGTTCTTTTTTCTCCTCTCTTTCTTCCAGCCTCCAGCCCCTACCCCCCGAGTAGTGCCTCTATGAAACAGCACCATGATGGCAGTCACTCAAGACCAGGACACCAAGGGACCCAAGCAACCAGTCCCACAGCCACAGGGCCAGTCCCCATCACTGGGATTCCCCCTCTCTGTCCTCTGACCAATAGTCACAGACACACAGCAGGGAACGCAAACCTTGGCTTTGCTGTGGAGAGACAGGGAAAGGAGGCCCCTGGACAGTGCTAGGGAGACTGTAGAAAGGACAGAGGTGAAGCTAGTGGTTTGGTACTTGACCTGGGCTCTCTGTGGAACGAGCATGGGGGGACGGATCCTGAGTGGCAAGCCATGGGCTCCAGTAACTGAGCTCCAGGAAGGCACCCACGGGATGGCCCAAGGAGAGTTGCAGACTCAGAAACCAGAAGTACAGCCTGGTCCACAGAAGGCACCACAGAGCCATAGTGCGGACCACCCACCAAAACAGAAATACCCATGTTCCCTTCAGGATGCAAGCAGGGCATCTCACAACATTACATGGGAGATGTCTGTAACCTAAGTCTATAATCACTCAGCAGAGGAAGAACCCAGGAAAAAGCTAATTTGCAATGGAAAATAAAAATCAATAGACCACAACTTCAAGATGATAGTCTTATCACAAAAAGACTTTAAACGTGTTCTGCAAAGTAAGGGCAAACACACTTGAAACAAATGAAAAGATAAAATCTCAGCAAAGAAATAGAAGATGTAAAGAAAAAGCAAAGAGAAACTTGAGGAAAAAAACTGAACTGAAACTTTCACCAGGTGGTGAATCACCTGAGTAATTGAGGGGATGATTTGCTGTAAAATAAGAAAGGATACAGAATAAACACCACCACCCAACAACTAAGCACCTGATACTCAGCGAACATTCCACCACCAAAATGGCAGGATAGCCACACTTCTCAGGTTATATGCAACATTCACCAAAGTAAACCATTTCAAGGCCATGCAGGGAAAAATCTCTAGTGAATTTAAAAGAATAAAAATCACACAAACATTTTTTTTGAACCACAAAGGAATTAAAAAAGCATATTTGAAGACAGATTAATAACATATCCAATGGAAACAGTGGAGAGAAAAAAAGGAATAAAAACAGTCCCATGAGACAAGAAAATCTCTAAAAGTCATGTCATAGGAGTTTGAGATGAAACAAAATGAAACGCACACAGTTTTTGAAAAAATAATGGCTGAAAATTCCCCAAATTTGGCCAAAAGAAAAAAAACATAAATGTACAGATTCAGGAAGCTCAACAAACCCCAAGCCATAGAAATTTTTTAAAATCTATGCCCAGAAACATCCTAATCAAGCTAAACTTTAAAAGGCAAAAGGAAAGAAGTCTTCGGCAAGAAGTCATCTGAAAGTGTGAGTGAACAACACACTTGGTACCGGAGAAGCAATTCAGAGTCTGAAGATTTCTAATCAGCGTTCCACTTTGGTCGCTTAATGGGTGTAATACCTTAAGTAAGTCATTTAATTTATCTGAACCTCGGTTTCCTCACTGAAGACAAGAATGCCTGTGTCATGGAATTATTCAGAGGCTCCAACAGAAAAAAACAAAAAAAGAAAAACGAGGAACTTTGTAAAAGTACAAGCAGAATACTGCATAAACAGGAGGGGTGGTGATTGCTATTAGCTTGGTTGCAGTCAGTGGGGCAGCAAGAAGAAATGCACACAATCCTGCCAGCAAAGCAATCCCAGCTAAATGATTCAATACTGACTCAGCAAAAAGTGAACAGAAGAAACTCCTATGCCAAGGTCTCAGTCTGTCTAAAAACATGGCACCACGCCCAGAAAGTTAAGTGGGGCTTTCTCCCCAAGTCTGGCTGAATTCTCCTAGGCCTCTAGGGTCCAAACATCACCGTTCCATCAATCCTAGGGGTGCAGTATGTGAGTGAAGACGCAGCCAAGCTGGTAGTGACAGCCATGTAGACCTTTGGCCAAACCCATGTAGACAGAGGAACCTGGCAGGAGTTGTCAGGAGCTGGACACGACTGAGAGATGGACACTTTCATTTTCTCCATCCTGAAACTGGCTACTAATTTTTCAGGAAATACTGATAACAGGCAGTTAGTTAGTTTGTTAGCTTAGTCACTCAATCATGCTCGACTCTTTGTGACCCCATGGACTGCAGCACACAAGGCTTCCCTATGATTTTACTCAACTCATGTACTTAGAGCTTACTCAAACTCATGTACATTGAGTTGGTGATTCCATCCAACCATTTCATCCTCTGCTGTCCCCTTCTCCCCCTGCCCTCAATCTTTCCCAGCATCAGGGTCTTTTCCAATGAGTTTGTTCTGCGACATCAGGTGGCCAAAATATTGGAGTTTCAGCTTCATCATCAGTCCTTCCAATGAATATTCAGGACTGATCTCCTTGCAGTCCAAAGGACTCTCAAGAGTCTTCTCCAACACCACAGTTCAAAAGCATCAATTCTTCAGCACTCAGCTTTCTTTATAGTCCAACTCACACATCCATTTATGACTACTGGAAAAACCACAGCTTTGACTAGACGGACCTTGGTTGGCAAAATAACGTCTCTGCTTTTTAATATGCTGTCTAGTTTGGTCATAGCTTTTCTTCCAAGGAGCAAGCGTCTTTTAATTTCATGACTGCAGTCAGCATCCGCAGTGATTGTGGAGCCCCCCAAAAAAAATAAAGTCTCTCCCTGCTTCCATTCTTTCCCCATCTATTTGCCATGAAGTGATGCCATGATCTTAGTTTTCTGAATGTTGAGTTTTTAGTCAACTTTTTCACTCTCCTTTTTCCCTTTCATCAAGAGGCTCTATAGTTCTTCTTCGCCGGAGATCATGTATGCGTATGCTCAGTCGTGTCCACTGCTTTGTGACCCCATGGACTGTAGCCCCCCAGGCTCTTCTGTCCACATGGGTGGACAGGATGAGAGCTTTCTTGTCTTAAGCCAGGAAGCTTATTCAATCTAATGTGAAAGTCACTCAGTCATGTCTGACTCTGTGACCCCCCGGACTGTACAGTCCATGGAATTCTCCAGGCCAGAATACTGGAGTGGGTAGTCTTTCCCTTCTCCAGGGGATCTTTCCAAACCAGGGATCAAAACCAGGTCTCCTGCATTGCAGGCAGATTCTTAACCAGCTGAGCCACAAGGGAAACCTTCAATCTAAAGTGACCCAAAAAACAGAACAAATCATCAGAATGTTTTTCTGGTGATATGATCTCACCTTCACTCCTGCCACACAGATTATGGAGCTTCCAAATCTTGCTGAAGACTCTGACAGTAGATTTACTATCCACCAGAACCGAGTTTCACAAAGAGTGATGTGATGTGTGACGTCCTCTTTCCCAAAGGGGACTCATGCCCCGAGGAAGGGACAGACTCGTGCCTGTGTTTTAGAATGGACACTTCAGCATCGCCTGGAGAAAGAGTTGCAAAGGGACAGACTGAAAGCACAGAGACTCTGAAAGGCTGTGCACCTACCCCAGAGAGGGACGAGGAGGCTGGCCTGAGGGACAGCGGTGACACGCCTGAGTCAGTCCAGGGCTACTGAAGTGGGAAGGACAGATCTGCGACCGGTGGAAACACGGGAACATTTCCCTGTGGTCGGCTGACACGCAACCCGGCCTCTGGAGAGGATCTCAGGGCTGCACATTACTGAAGCCAGGAAGAGCCTCTGTTTCTGAGCTTTTAGTTAGTAAGTTTTAAAATGTTCCCTGTAGTAAAAGGAAAAAATTTTGAAATGGTGAGAATCAAAAAGACACAGGATAACCAACGTCAGCAAGGATGTGGAGAAAACTGGAACCTTCGTATCCTGCTGAACGTAAAGTGGGAACATAAAGTGGTACAGCCGAGCTGGAAAACAGTCAGACAACTCCCTAAATGGTTAAACAGTTACCATATGATCTGGTAATTCCACTCTGAGGGATACCCAAGAGAAATGAAAATGCAAGCCCACACAAAAACTGGTACATGAATGTTCATAACAGCATTAATCCCAACAGCCAAAAGATAGAACCGACCCATCAACTAATGAACGGATAAACAAATTGCCACACATCCGCACAATGAAATATTGTCCCACATAAAAACGAACGACAAACTGATGCCTGCTTGTGGGTGAACCTGGGCAACACGATGCTAAGTGAAGAGAGCCAGTCACGTTTTGTAAATTTCTAAACCGGCAAATCTACTGAGACAGACAGTAGACTGAGGCGGTGTGGGGTGGCAGGGAGGAGGGAAACAGGAGGCACTGCGGACAGGCACCGGGCTTCTGCTGGGAGAATGAAAAGCGCTAAAATCAGATGGTGGTGATGGCTGAACAACTCTGCGACTAAACCCAAAACACTGAATTGCACAGCTTAAGTGGGTGAATTGTGCGGTATCCAAACAAGGCTTCCATAAAGCTCAGGTGTGCAGGCGGCGAGAGCACAGAGGAGCTGGAGACGGGCTCTGCGGGCTCGCGGCTCAGCCTCGCGGCTACTGCACCTCACCAGGGCCCAGCGCTCAGCAGCACTGTGGTCTTGACACTCACGCCATCTATTCCATTATACCACCTGCGGTGCATTCATAACGGACCGCGGGTGCGAGAGAAGAACCCCGAAGCCCACACGTTGAGAGGGGCACGAACACGACTGAACGCTGGGACACCTGGCCTCAAACCCAAGGTAAAAAGGTGACACGGAATGACAGCTAGGGTGTAGTCAGCCTTTCATTCTCTGGGAATGAAGACAAGCCCAACTCATAAAGGGCGGAAACGTACTTACAAATGACAACCTGAAATCACAATTCATGAGATTGGCATTTGACATTATGATGATTAAAACGCTGAAAATGCCAAATGCAAAAATTCCAAGTGGAAGGTCACAAACAGCTCTGGCCAGTTATTGATGACAGACAAACTACCTTTTAACATACACTCAATCCCTAAATCAGGTATGACACGGGCCTTTTTAATTGATGTTTATAAATCACACCCCTTAATATAATTAGTGTGCTATTGTTGCTGTTCAGTTGCTAAGTTGTGGCTGACTCTTTGTGAATCCCATGGACCGCAGCACGCCCAGGCTTCCCTGTCCTTCACTATCTCCATGAGTTTGCTCAAACCCGGGTCAGTTAGTGTATGTTACTTGTTAAATAGAAACAATCTTTAAATCTGTCTTTGAGCAACGAATATTGATAGTGTTTTAAAATGGACATTGATTTATACACTTCCGGAAGGAACGGCCTCTTAAATCCACAGTGTTGAGGTGGGGAGCCCTCAACCACGTCATATTCGTTTCACATATGATAATATACATGTTTCAATCCATTCTCCCAAATTATCCCACCCTCGCCCTCTCCTGGGATAGAACCTGCACGCTGAATTTACTAATTAAGAAATGAGAAACCAGAACTATAAAGGTGGCATAGAAATACAAGAAACTATTCTTAAGTAATCTTTTAAAACTTTGAACAGAGTTACAGATTTTGCCAGTTGTTATAAACTGGTATATGTAATTTAACCAAAACCATGAGAAAGTTGGTATTGTGTGAATTCTGAGGCACTTTCGACATGTTGTAGGAGTGATGCGGACTTTCTTGAGTTTTACACATTCATAAGTGAATGGTCTGTACCTCGTGCCTTTGTTGGTTTTCTGGGAAATGAGCAGCTCTCATTCCTGTAACTCTTGTAATCCAGTCATTCGTGTGCCTCCTTCATGAGGATTCAGTGCAGCTGTGGTGCTGTTATCCCTCTGATAGGAACTGTAACTCAGTGTAAAGCCCCAAAGATCTGTTACTTATTTTTATTTTATATTGTACTATATTTACAGTGTTCAGTTTGTTTCAGGTTTATAGCAAAGTGATACAGTCATATATAGATATAGATATGAATTAACAAAAGCAGTTCCTGTCTTTTGATGTGGAGCTCGTGGTTTATAATATAAATGGCATTATTTTGAGAGAGGGATAACTTAGGTATGGCATTGGGTTTTTTTTCTTTATGCAGCTTGAGGCAGTTGTAAAATAACTTAATGTAGCTTTTTGCAACTGTGTATTCTATAGTATTTTTTTGGTTTGGTGAAATTTTAACTGTTAATGTTTATGGCATTGTGCTTTGTACCATTTATTAAATAAAAATTAAAAAATAAAATAAAATGGACATTGAGACATAACATTAAATAATATAATGGTTCAAAACAAAATTAAAATAATCGACAGTAATAATTTAATAATGTATACGATTAAGACATAAAATAGCACCCTTCGAGGTACAGCTGTGAGTGGAGACAGAACAATGAGAGGTGATTCATGGCCTGGGCAGCCCCTCAGTGACGACACCGGGGACCAAAGGATGCTCACTGCCACGTCAACCTAGATGACATGCCCAGTGGCTCCTGCCACGACCGGTGTTGGGGATGGGGGGTGGGGGATCCCAGCTCCTGCCTGTACGGATCTACACTATTTAACACCTGCAAAGAGGATGAAAAGTGTGCTCGTCACTTCACTGAACACACACCGACAGGAGCAGGAGAGGACGAAGCAAACGCAGCAAGTCATTCATCTCCTTCCAGCTGGAGGCTCCATGGGCGGCCTAGAAGGAGAGGCAACCCTGGGCAGGGGCGCCGGGCAGAGCAGCCTTGGGTTTTGAGGCACAAGCGTCCTCCTGATGTTCAGTCATTGCTGTGCCCTCTTCACATGTGGGCTTCGTGGTTCTCTTCTCGTCCCTGTTGCGCGGGGTCTGTTACGAGCACAAACCAGACCGTGGAGCACAGAGGAAATGATGTGCTTGTCAAGAGCACAGGAAGGAAAACTGACGACCAAAGAAACAGGAAATGACTTGCTCAGGACCACAGAGCAGGTGGGTGGGAGAATCAAAATCTGAAACCGGAGGCAGGTACGCTGGGTTCTGAATCCTGCGCTTGTTAAGATCCTAAATTCTTGTTAAATTAAAAACCCATTCAAGTCAACACAGGACCTGGAAAAGATCGACCGTGATAAAATCTAGCACTGAAAGTGCCTTTATTACATGTCTGTGAGCACGGGCCCCCCACGGAGTGGAACAGTCCCACCCCACGGTGGGAAATAGGATTTTTCTAAATGGCCGGGGAGAAGCACCGTGGTGTGTCAGGTTGTCTGATTTCTGTTAATAATGTAATAACTCCCACACCTTACACCCTGGCTCAGGGGAGTGCATTTCCCACAGAGCTCAGAGCAGCGATGTGTAAGATTGGATCATTTATCCTAACGGTCTGGGAAGAAATTGCTCCTGAGGAGGGGAAGGCAGGGTGGCCCCATCCATTTCAGTCTGTCCCCAACAACATTAGCAGGCGGCTCGGTGTAAAAAGTGAATCTCAAAGGTAATTGATCTCCTAAATAAAAGTCAGCTGAAACGCAGGTACACCCCTGAAGGAGGATGGTTTAAAAAAATAAAAGCAAAGAGAATTCCATCTGCCATCTATGCTATGCTTTGGCTCTGGGGAAACACTGGCCCCTCCACTGTTCATTTTGATTCTCTCATCCCCCATGAGCGGGGCAGAGCTGGTGATCACAGCAGTGGGGACAGAGGGCTGAGGCTGGGAGATTTCCAGAGACACTTCCACAGACAGAGCGGGTAAGGGGGGCCCAGGCCTCTGGAAGCCCACTTCAGAGCACTGTGGTGGGAAGCATGGGTTTTGCTGGAGAGAAGACCAACATTCAAATGCATCTCTTTTACTCATTAATGTGCAACCTGGGGTGAGTTATTTAACATCTGTGTACAGCAACACTGACTTCAAAGGGCTCTCGGGAGTTTAAATGGACACTGCACAGTGGACCGAGGGCATGACTAGGAATAGGGTGGGTCCTGAATAAATGGGATTTCCCTGCCCTGACTTCTCTTCTAGAACTCTATCAGTAAAAAACTACCAATGAGAAAAATGGCACAAATCATCAGAATTAATGAGAGAAGCACTGGTGGCTCCGCTGGTAAAGAATCTGCCTGCAGTGCAGGAGACCCGGGTTTGATCTCTGGGTGGGGAAGATCCCCTGGAGTAGGGAATGGCCACCCACTCCAGTATTCTTGCCTAGAAAACTCCATGGACGGAAGAGCCTGGCGGGTTACAGGCTATGGAACCACAAGAGTTGGACGCAACTGACCGACTAAACCAGCAGCGCCAACGAGAGGAGCAGATACACAAACCAGCCCAGGAGAAAACGATGTAATAACCTTTGGTATTCTGGTTTCAGAACAGGGTACGTGAGTCTTTTTATGCAGGCAATAAAGCTGTCTATTGATGAATGTATGGCTTCTTTTTGCATCAAAGTCAGCTTGAATGCCCGTAAAGGCTTCAGCTAACATGGATCCGGTCATCTAGCTGTGCATCTGTGTCTGCAGCACCTTGCAGTCAGGGTATCTGGAAGCCTGTCTGTCACCGGCAAGCTGTGAGACTCTGGGAAAACCACAGGCCTTCTCTGGGCCTCATTTGTGATGCAAATGTGTGGAGCCTGGCCATCTCTGGGGATGCCTGACTCTAAAATGGCCTGATGCTAAAAGAAAATTCTCACCGGGGAGCAAGATAAAAACCACTGTCCACAAAAAACCAAGTCATGTCAACCTGAACAGAGTATAGATAAAATTCACGATAATTCTGCTGTATTTCAGGTCAACGATTTATACAGGTCTCTAAGGAAACTGGCGCATAAATATCAGAGTGGGCACTTTGAACTCTGTCCAGTAGGCACTGGGAAAGTCTTCAAGCCAGACGGTGATGTGGAAACATTTGTATTTGCAGGACGATACAGGAGCAGGCTGGAGGCAGGGGAGTATTTCTAGAGTACCAAGGAAAGATGGCAAACCTCAACCCAAAGGATCAGGGCTCAGTGAGACTGAGGAGGGAAAGGAGAGGGATTAGAGGAAATCAAACATCAACCCAAGAGCAGGGAAAAGAAACACGTAGGCCGAAAGGAAGAGAGTGAAGCCGGTAACCAGGAGCCAAACAGCACATCAGCCTACAACCAGCTCTTCCAGTGTACCGCACCAAACCACAAGGCAGCAATTTTTCTCATCTTCAATTGTCATTAAGAGCTGCAGGGGCCATGACATGGAAGCCAGATAGCAATAGGGGGGAACGAATCCAACTTGGTGACAATCTGCGCTGCTTCTCAGACTTATTTATGTGAGCGGTGGCAGCAGGAGATGAGGGGACGAGAAAGAGGCACACGCCAGGTTGATGGTGGAGCGGACTAAACGCACGGGAAGGGCCTGAGAAACTCAAACAGCATCTGGCAGGCGTCCCGGCCAAAGCTCCCCGCCGGCAAGTGCTTTGATGCTTTATACAAATTCAAAACAGAGGCAAGCGCTGGCAAGAGAGACCATTACTCTGTGGATTGAAAAAGTGATAGATGATGAAATGCGATGCTGAAAAGCCCAAGCTCAGCCATTAATTCTCACTGAGGCCATTCCCCGGGGCTGGGAGAAAAGCAGTCTTTCCTATGAACTCAAACTTCCCTGACTTTTGAGAGGTGCTGTATCACTCTAAAGAGAGTTTTCTATCGACATTAACATCCCCCGCTACATACTCTATGGACGACAGAGCCCACGGGGGGAGGGGCTGCTGCGCACGGCAGCCCCTCCCCCACAGTCAAGGACGGACAGGCGAAGATGCCTTAGCGCCATTCAGCGTGGGTGCCGCTAGGCCACCCCATGTTACCCGCAGAGGCAAGGTGTCCCTGGACGGGGGGGTGTGGAAGCACCCAGGAGTCAGGACCTGCCTTCCGAAGGCCACTCACCACCTGGGCAGGAATCCAACCCCACAGGGTCTCCAGGTGTCAGCAGCCCCACTCAGCACTATTCCCAGGTCATCACAGGTCAAAGTTTGGGGTGAAACTGTCATTCTCCCTCCTAAGGGAGGAACCTCGAGTACCTCTGGCCTCTTCTGGATCTGAAGGAGACAAACTGATTTCTTCCTCCCTGAAGGAAGGCTAGGCCGGGAGAACCAAGCAGAAGGAAGAGCCTCCCCCAGGGAGGGCGCTCTGGGCAGAATGACCCACCCTCCTGACGGCTGGGGGCTCCAAGAAGAGCAGGCCAAGATGCTGGATGGCCTGGCCCTGCACAGTCTTCCTGGGAGGACAGCGGGACAGATACAGACAGGCTGGACTCCTCCAGGAATGTCCAAGGCACAGGGCCATGCGCCGAGTCCCTGCTAACAGGAGACCTGCGCCGGACCGAAGTGAGGACCGGGCTTGGGACAATAAGTGGGAACCGTGTCCCACCCCACGATGACCACAAGCAAGCACGCTGCAGGGATGACGTGATCACCACAGTGCGGGCCAAGCGGGAAGCCCGTCCACTCCGTCTCCCTGAAGAGGCATTTCCCTACACTGCCTGCTCATCTGATGAAGACCCAGGGAGGCTGACCACCCTGGCACATTGGGCGGTGGGACCAAGATGAACACCACGGTCAGAACTGCAGGTGCAGCGCCATCAGCCTCGAGAGCAAGGCTGGCGAAGAGCTGAGGTGCACGTACCTGGTGGCCGGCAGGGTGCTGACCCGCGTGAAGAACACGGATGGCTCCACCTCCACGTGCAGCCCCAGGGCCAGGTTCCTGTAATACCCTTCAATGTGGCCTGGGCCTCCGGAGTATTTGAAGTTCAGGACAGCTTCCAGGGTCTAAAAAGGTGGAAGAAGAAAAAAACCAAAAACGGTCACTGACTACTCCCTGAGCTGACCGCCATCCGGCCACGTGGCTGGCCTCCCTCGGACGAGGGGAAGGTGACCCAGCAGCTGACCGAGGCGCACTGGGCAGCTCCACCCAGGGCGGTCACTGGCACCCGACCCTGGTGCCATCTTTCCTCCAACGATGCCCCACATCTAACAACACGCACAATTCTCAGCCTGAAAACATGAATGGAGAGAAACTCGAGGATGATTCTGTGATGGGACCTAGCATTTCAGAGAGACAAGTGCATTTCAATCAGCATCACTTAAACACACAGATCAGGTTGGGGGGGCGGGCGTGGGGGCTTCCATGAAGGAACTGGAGCATGGCTCCTAGGCTAACAGTAAGTAAGGCTGATGAGCCCCAGACTCATGCAGATAAGGTCACGGGGCAGCCATGGAGCCAGAAGGTCAAGCAGGAACAAGTTCCTTCCAGGAGGGACAGGGTGAGGACACCTGACCAGGGTCAGGGCCAGCCCCCACAAAAGCCGGCAGGAAGGAGTCAGTTCGGACATCCATGAACTTCTAAGGGCTGAGGAGGACCTCTACGGAGAGTGGAGACCCTTCAGATGCAAGGACAGTTCCCGCCCATGCCAGGCTCTTCTCCAAGGACCTCCCCTGGGGGACTGGCAGGGGTAGAGGTGCAGAGGAGCCTCCCTGGGTGGTATAGACCCGGAGGACGTGGTCAGCGGCCACCAGGGGAAAAACACGGAACGAAAACCCCAGCTCCAAACCCCTGCCCCCATCCCGCCCCCATCCACACCCTTCTCTCCTCCAAAGCAAATCTACAGCTTCCGGAGGAGGGGTGACCAATGCTAAGGGCACACAGGCAGAGGTAAATATCCGTCCTAGTGAGGGGAGGACAGGAGGGCCAGGATCCTCGCGCAACGCCACTAGAGACAGAGCGGGAAGCCCGTTCAGACTGCCCACCTCTAGACCAGGCAGAGGCTGGTGCTACGGGGGAGGGGCAGGGACTCCGAGAGCCCACACCCACGATGCGGGGGTGCAGCTCCAACCGGGGATGGAGGCAGTGGGAGGACAACAGTGTGCCCCTCTGCTCCTGCGCTGACCTAGCAGGCCCCCAGTAGGAAGCCCCTGGGGTAGGAGGGAAGGTGTGGAGAGACCCCCGTCCAGGTGCTGGCAAGCAGGGAGGGCTCAGGGCCAAGGAGAAAGGACCCTTATGGGAAAAACGCCTGGAACCTCAGCAGCCCCTACCACCTTCCTCCCCCTCCCCCGGCAGGATCCCGAGCCTGTGCCGCACCAACAGTAACCATGGCAACAAGAAATCTCAACCCCAGCTCAGCTCCTCACTAAAATGACTCAGCCTTCCCCAGTAAGGTCCTAAAACAGGCAAGAGCACATTGCGGCCCATGGGCCACACCTGGCCTGCAGCCTGGCTCTGTATGCCCTGAAGCTGAGAACAGTCTTTTACATTTTTAAAGGGTTGTACAACAAAACAAATGACAAAACCAAAGAAGAATATGCAACAGAGACCACAGGCGGCCAGCAGAGCTGAAATATTTATCAGATGCTCCTTCCCATAAAAAGTTGACTAATAAAACTCTAAAGAAGCAAACACAGCAGTCAATCATTGGGACCTTGGATTAGGAATAATTCCGGAGAAAACACACCAAGAGACAAACTGCTGGGGCTATGGAAACCCAAGGAGGGCAGAGCTTTGGGGAGGAGGGCCGGCATGCCCACTGCTGCAGCCAAGCCATGGAATCAGGGCCTGAGAAAGTGTCCACTGCATCTGGAGATTGGCTGGGCTCCGATGACCCTAGTGGGGGCATTTCCCAGAAAAGGAAGAGGGAAGGTGAGCTGGGAGCACTGTCGGGGCGGACAGTGCTGAGGCCTCAAAGCCACGTGTTCAGGGTGGGGATTCGAGCACACGACCACCCGCGAGAGCCGCGGGAAGCCACGTGTCCCAACCGCAGGGCGGGCCCACCCGCCTGCCCTCCTCGCACGCCACCAGTCACATGTCAATAAGCTGTCCATGCGAGACACGGCACTTAGCCCTCAGTTACTGCTTTCATTGACCCATTCCTCCTCTCCAAAGGAGAGGCAGGCACAGCTACGAAAATGCTTAAAATGAAAGAAAACCACCATCTGTGCGTGCTGTCAGACGCCATCCCAGCTGGAGCACGGTTCTCCTCTGGGAAGGACACGGACAAAAACCCCAGAGACAAGCAGCCTGGTGCAGCGGGTGGGGAGCAGGGAGGGAGGCCAGTTAAGTTTGGCTTGATGCTCTGGCTAAGCGAGGTCTCGAGCATGTTGTCCCACCACTCAGCCTCAGTTTCTCAGCTGTCACATGGGGCTAATAGTTAACACCTATCTCACTGGACTGTAACGAAGACTCAGTCAGAAAGTTAAGCATAAGCGAAAGCAGACACTCCTTAAATAGACTCCTTTCTCCCTCTGCACCCTGACCACTCAATACCTGAAGGCAATGTGGCTTAAAATAGGAAGAAAGGGGAAATGGATTCTAATGCCATTTAACATTTTTTGTAGCGTGGTAAAATACACATAAAACTTACCATTTTAACCATTGCTAAGTGTACAGTTACTCGGCATTAGGCACATCCCCATTGTTGTATAAACATCACCACCAGCCATTTCCAGAACTCTTTCATCTTCCCAAACTGAAACTCTACACAAACTACACAAAAATTCCCCTTCCCCTCTCCCCCAGCCTCTGGCAAACACCTTTCTTTCTGTCTCCATGAATCTGACTACTCCAGAGGCCTCATGGAAGTGGAATTGCAGCACTTCTGTCCTGTTGTGACTAGTGCTTCCATGGTTCATCAGTGTTTCAGAAAATAATTCCCTTTTAAAGTTGAATAATATCCCACTGAACAGATCGACCACATTTTGTTTATCCATTCACTTGCCAACAGACACGTGGGTTGCCTTCACTTATTGGCTATCGTGATTAATGCTGCTATGAACAGGAGTATGCAAATACCTGTATGAGTCTCTGCTTTCAATTCCTTTGGGTATACCCCCCAAAAGTGGAAATGCTGGATCATAAGATAATCCTGTATCTAATCTCTTTAAAGAATCACCACACCTTTTCCCACTGTGACAGAACTATTTTACATTCCTAGCGGCTGTGCATAGGGATTCCAATTTCTCCACATCCTCAACAATACTTATTTTTTCCTGGTTGATTGGTTGTTTTTAATAATCACCATCCTAAAGGGGGTGAAGTGGTATCTCACTTTGGTTTTGATCTGCATTTCCCTAATGACTAATGGTGTTGAGCATCTTTTTATATGCTTACTGGCCATTTGCATATCATTGGAAAAATGCCTACTCAAGTCCTTCAGTTCCATTTTAAAAGCTCATCTCCCATCACTCTTCAAGGTGGACAAGTTTACAGCTTCCCCTGAACTTTGGAACTACTGATTCCCTGAACCTGTATAAATATTGCTCCTCCTTCATGGCCCCCCAGTAGCCAGTAAGATGGCTGAACTGCCTTACTTTAAAAGGACTCAACAAAATACAGATTAAAAATATATATATATTCAAGGATCATATTTTGGTCTCACCAAAATCCCCAATTCTTTTTCCACAGCATATAACACTGTACTGTAATCTCAAAAGGACGGCCAAGTTTATGACTTAAACTTTTGAAAACCCTTGTTGTCAGCACAAGGAGAGACCCCCTCATACACACATCCCAATAATCCTTTCTGTAATGACTTTTTTAATCCAACAGACTTCCATTTGTTGGTCTATTCATTCATTTTTTCAATCACTTCCTGAGTACTTTCTAAGCGCCTGGATCTGTGCTTAGAACAGTGAATACAGTAGGGTCCCTGACCTCAGAAAGCTCGGTGTCAAGTCAATGGATGTCTGAATAAATTAACTGATAAATGAACAAATAAAGCCAATCCACCACCCACTATATTCACAGCAGCCTCTGCAAATGCAGGCATGAGGGTCAAGGAAATAAACAGATTCTCAACAACGGCCTTGAAAAGCCAAAATCTGTGAAGTAATAAAAGAAAAAAAAAAAAAAACTCATGCTGGATTTTCTGTTCTTTAAACTTACAAGTTGTCTCCGGGGAGTGATATAGTGGAAACCACCTGGGAAATAAGCAAAAACTACACACAGAAAGGTAACCGTCAAGTACCAGATAGCAAAGAAGGAACTGTATTTTTATTTTCTTGGAACTGGCTATTTCCTTACTCTGTAGAGAAATAAAAGATATAATTATGGGGGAAAATATGTAATTTATGAAAACAAACACAGAAAAGATTCTGTGAAATTATTGCATACTACTGCCTTTCTTCCTTGATTAAAAAAAATGCCTTCTCAGCTCCATAAGACTAGAATATTTTAATAAAGCCATAGTGTGGGCTGATAAGGGAAAAGATATGGGATGTCCAAGCTTTATTTCAATGAAAATGTAAGGAGAGACAATGTAATACTACGCCATAAGACTTCTCATTCCTCAAACATGTGCTGGTCTCAATTTCAGGGAAGATTTATTACACAAATCAGAAACGGGCAAAGAATTACAGAAAAAGTATTTCTTTTCTAGCTATATGAAAATTTGTTATTTGAGCTGAAATGAAAGGTCTTTCAAGAGCTGCCTTTTCCTGAGCACCTACTCAGTGCCAAATGCTGTGCTACCTGAGCTTCACACCCGGGCTCTAACATCAAGAGCCTCCAAGGAGAGTCCAGTCGGCATCAATGTGCAGCTCAGTGAGTGGCCGAGGCCACGGGCCCAGGCTCAAGTGCACAGCCCGCGGTCTTCCGTGCACGGACTGCCCAGAGCAGTACCCACCCATCCGTCCACCCACTCACTCACTCACGCACTCATTCACTCACATGCTATGTCACAGAGCAGTGCCCTGGATATACGCGGATACAGGAGAGAAGAGGACAGTGTGTGTCTGTGGTAGGGATATATAAGAAGAGCCCACAACCCAGCAAGGAAGAGGGGATTGGGTGATTATTAAACAGAAATTGGACAAATGATGAAAGAAAAAAATCAGTTAAACTAAAACTCGTTTCATGAAAGTACCAATTAAAGCGACAATCCTCTAAGTTAGGCTGATCAGGGAAAAAAGAAGTGAGAAACTGGTTACTAATATCAGGGATGAAAATGACTATCAGTTCAGAGCATACACGCATGAAAGGGGTAATAAAGAAAGTGTAAACAACGTTGCGTCAACAGATGCAGCACCTTCGGCGATGGTACACATTACCAAATGGGACCAACAAAAACAGGAGCCTCAGAGAACCTCCTGCCAGTTGAAGACACAGGATTTACAAATTAACACGGGATTTATAAGTGAGCATGAGACTTATAAATTAACACGCTTTCCTAAAAGAAACCCCAAACTCAGATGGCTTCCCACCTGAAGTCTATCAAAACCTAATTTTAGATACAACACCCGTTTATACAAACACATTCAGGAAAAAAGGGAGAAAAAAGTTCCCATTCTTTTTATGAGGCCAGTATTATCCAAATGCTAAAAGCAGAGAGCTTACAAAGAAAGCTACAGGCCTATATTCCTCGTGAATTTAGATGTAAAAATCCTCAATTATTACTGAGTCAAATACAGTAATATTTAAAATGAGCAATACATCATGACCAACTAAGCTTAACAATTGAAAGTTTGGTTTAACATTAGAAATCAATCAATGTCATTCACCATATTAACAGACCATTAACAGACAAAACAGAAGAGCCATATGATTATCTCAATAGCTCCAAAGAAGGCAACTGAAAAAATTTTAAATCTATTCATGATTTCTCTAAAAATCTCAGCAAAATAGGCATAAAAAGGAATGGCTTCGATCCACAAAGTGCACCCATGAAAAACTTTCAGTTAAAACCAACTTAATCATAAACAATGCTTTGCCTCTAAAATCTCGATTAAGGCAAGGACATAGCTGCCATTACTTCAATCAACAATGTAATAGAGATCCCAGGGAAGCCAATAAAGCCAGAAATTAAAATCACATATGTCAGAAAGGACGGAGAAGGCAATGGCAAGCCACTCCAGTACTCTTGCCTAGAAAATCGCATGGACAGAGGAGCCTGGTGGGCTGCAGTCCATGGGGTCGCTATGAGTCAGACATGACTGAGAGACTTCACTTTCACTTTTCACTTTCACACATTGGAGAAGGAAATGGCAACCCACTCCAGTGTTCTTGCCTGGAGAATCCCAGGGACGGCGGAGCCTGGTCGGCTGCCGTCTATGGGGTCGCACAGAGTTGGACATGACTGAAGTGACTTAGCAGCAGCAGCATGTCAGAAAGGAAGAAGTAAAACTATCTTTTCATAGATGACACAGTCATGTATCCACAAAAAAAAATCCTAAATTATCTACTAGAACTCTCAGAAATTGCTAGTGATAAGGTAAAATTTACAATCACTTTGGAAAACAACAAAGCAACTCCTCATAAACTTAAGCATAGAGTTAATAAATTATTCAGTAATGAAACTACCAAAAAAAAAGAACATATATCCATACCAAGAACATATGTGTAAATGTCCCTGGGAACTTTATTCATAGTACAAGTTTAATGTAATCTCAATGTCCAACTAGGTAGGTGACTAGATGAACAAATTTTCTGGAATAAAATTTGAGCAACAAAATGGAGCCAACTACTGACAGAAACAACACGCAAAAATCTGCAAAACATCATTCTGAGTGAAAAGAGGCCAGAAAGGAAAGAGTGTATACTGTAGGCTTGCATGTATGGGAGATGCTAGAAAAGGTTACTCTTTAGGACAAAAAGCAGATCAGCATCTCTGGGGTTGGAGGGGCAGGAGAGGACTGGTTATAAAGGGGTCAGGGAAACTTGCACAGTAAGAATATTCTGTATCTTGATGGCTATAGTTCCCTGGTGGCTCAGATGGTAGAGAGTCTGCCTGCAATGTGGGAGACCCCAGTTCAATCCCTGGGCCTAGAAGATTCCCTGGATAAGGAAATGGCAACCCACTCAAGTATTCTTGCCTCAAGAATCCCATGGATGGAGGAGCCTGGCGGGCGACAGTCCATGGGGTCACAAAGAGTCAGACACGACTGAGCTTTTTATACAGTTTTCATGAAACTTTTTTACATTTTATAAAACTTTTATACAGTTAGTGTGGCTGCATTTTACAGAATGCAAATTACACTCAATAAAGGTGATTTCAGAAATGGATCCTGATCCTCAGTAGGCACAAAATCACTTGCAGACATTGAAACAGAAGACTCCAAAGCCATCGTGTGGGGCACGCTGATGGAGCGCCACTTGTGTCTGAGGATGAGCGTGGAGCCCCAGGAATCCTAGGTTCTGGCCGGAGCCAGGGTCAGAAAGCAAGGTTTTGATTCACTCTTAGAACCTCACACGACCTTGGAAAAGTCACGTTCCTTCTCCAGTCCTCGGTACACACATCTGTAAAATCTGAGTCTTCCCACCAGTTCTCATGTGAATCATTACTGTTCATTTTGTAATGCTAATCTAATGTTCCATGACTTCTAATCTAACTAAGGCCACTGCCAGAGAAAAACAATCAGCCTGAGCAGCACCCTAACTAATTTATATGTCTAAGAAATTGATCTCTGATTTTTAAAGACCTCAGATGGACCTGTTGCCACAGGCTCACCTCTTCCCTATTTCTGGGATATGACACAAGATTAACAGCTGTGATGTTATTCACTTAATAAGCCAAGGACCACAGCGCCCAGCTGAGGCTCATACCCCAAGAGGCCAGTCCTACTGTTAACTTAAGGTCAATGAAACATACAAATGAAAGCATTACCATTACTTTCCAGTTAATTAGCACTTCTGGCCAAAGTCTTTCTTCAGTGTTAATCATGCCTGAAAAACGCCAAGTGACTACAAATTAAATGGTACATCCACAATAATGCAGGAATGGATCTTAGCAGTACCAGCCATTAGAACAGCTTCTATTCAAGAGCCCCAAAGTACCTTAAAGACTGAGAAGGGTTAGGACGTGAGGTCTAGATGGAGAGGGATGTGTCTGGGGACTGGTAAAAGGCCACGTCAAAAATCTGATTTCTGGTACCAAAAAAAGGAGCCAATTCATCTTTTTTTGATGTGAAATACAGGTTCATATCATTTGACCATTTTTTTTTAACTGACCTGTCAGTTTTTTGCTTCCAGATATCTAGGATATTATTAAGGAAATTACTCCTTATCTGTGATACAAGATGCAAATATTTTTTCACAGTGGGACAGTGTCTTTGGATTTATTTAGGATGCTCTTTGGAGAAGGAAAGGGCAACCCACTCTGGTATTCTTGCCTGGAGAATCCCATGGACAGAAGAGCCTGGAGGGCTACAGTCCATAGGGTCGCAAAGAGTCAAGAACGATTGAAGCAACTTAGCACAGGATGTTCTTTGCTTGGAAGAAATGTTTAATTTTTTGCAGTTAATGCATCAATCTTTTACCTTACACCTCTTGCACATTTTTCATGGGTCCTGAAACATGATTAGACACCCTCTCCACACTCCACAGTCATAAAATATAATTCTCCCCCATTTTCCTTTATGACTTTAAGGTTTATCTTTTAAACTTTTCACTTCAATATTATCTCAAAGTGACAGAAAATTTGAAAGTACAAAAAATCACCCCATTACCCAATTCAAAGACTGTTCACATTTTCTCCCATTATTTTTTAATATTATTTTTAAATCAGAGGATAATTTACAATATTGTGATGGTTTTGCCATATATTTTAATCCTGTCTCTTTCAGATATAGAGAGACAGACAGACAGATAATGGTGATATGGTGTCTTCAAGGCTTCTCCATCGTACCATTCCTGTTTTTCCTCTGTAAGTAACAAGTAATTAGTGTGGAGATGCTTTGAGAGTTGATGAATACCTTATTCCTCATTAAATTTTCATGCACTAGTTTTGCATTCACTGACAATTTTCTAACAACATCACTCATTACTACTAAGATACTCTTGCTGCAAGGCTGTTTCAGTGAACAAACCTGGGAAATATGTATATTCACATGTGCACATCTGTGTCTGTATACATACACATAAATACTGGCATCTCACTATAGACAGATACGTTTATAAGCATATATATGGACAAAGATACAGAAATAGACACAAACAGGACAGGAAGTTCAGAGTGACAGCTCAAGCTTCAGACTGATACCACAAAATTCATTCCCATTTCCCCTTGCCACATCTGTAACATCCTTCTCTAATGTGAGAGACCTAACTTTCATCATTCTCAATATGTTCACTCAATTGCTCACACACGAAATACACAGAGAGCGCTTTCATAACTGCGAATATATGCCACTCTAAAAAGCAAACCTACCTATTAGAGTTTGATTCTCTGTTAATGTTTCCTTTTTGGTGTGAGGTAGTTCAGTTCAGTTCAGTCGCTCAGTTGTGTCCGACTCTTAGCGACCCCATGAATCACAGCACGCCAGGCCTCCCTGTCCATCACCAACTCCCGGAGATCACTCAAACTCATGTCCATAGAGTCAGTGATGCCATCCAGCCATCTCATTCTCTGTCGTCACCATCGCCTCCCACACCCAATCCCTCCCAGCATCAGAGTCTTTTCCAGTGAGTCAACTCGTTACATGAGGTGGCCAAAGTACTGCAGTGTCAGCTTTAGCATCAATCCTTCCAATGAACATGCAGGATTGATCTCCTCTAGAATGGACTGGTTGGATCTCCTTGCAGTCCAAGGGACTCTCAAGAGGCTTCTCCAGCACCACAGTTCAAAAGCATCAATTCTTCGGTGCTCAGCTTTCTTCACAGTCCAACTCTCACATCCATACATGACCACGGGAAAAAACCATAGCCTTGACTAGACGGACCTTGGTTGGCAAAGTCATGTCTCTGCTTTTTAATATACTATCTAGGTTGGTCATAACTTTCCTTCCAAGGAGAAAGCGTCTTTTAATTTCCTGGCTACAATCAGCATCTGCAGTGATTTTGGAGCCCAAAAAAACAAAGTCTGACACTGTTTCCACTGTTTCCCCACCTATTTCCCATGAAGTGATGGGACCAGATACCATGATCTTTGTTTTCTGAATGTTGAGCTTCAAGCCAACCTTTTCACTCTCCTCTTTCACTTTCATCAAGAGGCCTTTGAGTTCCTCTTCACTTTCTGCCATAAGGGTAGTGTCATCTGCATATCTGAGGTTATTGATATTTCTCCCGGCAATCTTGATTCCAGCTTGTGCTTCTTCCAGCCCAGCATTCCTCATGATGTACTCTGCATATAAGTGAAATAAGCAGGGTGACAATATACAACCTTGACGTACTCCTTTTCCTATTTGGAACCAGTCTGTTGTTCCATGACCAGTTCTAACTGTTGTTTCCTGACCTGCATACAGGTTTCTCAAGAGGCAGGTCAGGTGGTCTGGGATTCCCATCTCTTGAAGAATTTTCCACAGTTTATTGGGATCCACACAGTCAAAGGCTTTGGCATAGTCAATGAAGCAGAAATAGATGTTTTTCTGGAACTCTCTTGCTTTCTCCATGATCCAGTGGATTTTGGCCATTTGATCTCTGGTGCCTCTGCCTTTTCTAAAACCTGCTTGAACATCTGGAAATTCACGGTTCACATATTGCTGAAGCCTGGCTTGGAGAATTTTGAGCATGACTTTACTACCGTGTGAGATGAGTGCAATTGTGCGGTAGTTTGAGCATTCTTGGCATTGCCTTTCTTTGGGATTGGAATGAAGACTGACCTTTTCCAGTCCTGTGGCCACTGCTGAGTTTTCCAAATTTGCTGGCATATTGAGTGCAGCACTTTCACAGCATCATCTTTCAGGATTTGAAATAGCTCAATTGGAATTCCATCACTTCCACTAGCTTTGTTCATAGTGATGCTCTCTAAGGCCCACTTGACTTCACATTCCAAGATGTCTGGTTTCAGGTGAGTGATCAAGCCATCGTGATTATCTTCGATGAAAGAATACAAAGTGAAAGAAAACAGCTAAGTATACAACTCAACGACTCCCCGTGTAACTGTCAGCCAAATAAAGATACAGAACACTTCCACCAAAGGAGAGAGTTCCCCGGGGGTCCCTGCTAATCAGACACACACTCCTGTAGACAACCACTTTTCCGGAAAGTTCCACCACAGATTAGATTTGTGTCTTCTCGAATTTTACATATGTGGACTCATCCGGCATGCTCTCACAATAGCTATCTTCCTGAGTGCAACATTATGTCTGTGAGATTCACCCATGTTATCATGTGTAGAGGCCATATAGTGACGGCTACACACACACCCCTCTCTCAGACCACAGTCTACCAATCTCCAATCCACAGACATTTGAGCACATTAAAAAATCAAGCTGCTATAAGCAAACTCCTGTGCAAGTCTTTTTTTGTGAATGTGTGAATATTTGCTTTTCTCTCGGATAAATACCTACGGGTAAAATTGCTGGGTCATTATGGCAAACATCTGTTTAATTTACTAGGAATCTGCAGTTTTCCAAATTAGGTGTTAGACTCCCACTAACAAGATAAGAGAGTTCCGGTTGCTCTACATCATCACCAGCATCGTGTGTGATGTTGTTTGTTTTAATTACAATCATCCCAGTAGGTGCATATCTCACAGTGGCACGAATCTGTGTTTCCAACAGGCACTGCGTCAGTGTCGCCAAGAGTGTGCGTGGAGAACGCCCCCAGTGAATGGTGGACAGACAAAGGACGGGCATGGACAGACGCTGATGCTGGCTGGGGCACATGGCCCTCTGGGTGAGCGTGCAGCAGGCCGCACAGCAACCCGCTCCACAGGGAGGCGGCCTGTGCTTGCTCAAGAAAGCCCAGCACCACACGTGGCGGTGGTCAGGGCAGGGTGAAGACAGCACCGACAAAGGAGAGAGAGCGGCAGGCGGGGTGGTTTCGGCAGGAAACGAGAGGCAATGTGCCAGTATCTGTGCCATCTGTCAGACCCGCGTGACCAGACCGTGTTCCCCGTCACAGCTGGGGACAGGACGCCTCCTCCTCAGTGGCAGGCAGCCTCCGCCCTCGACCTTGTCTACGGGACAAGCCAGTGCCCGTGGGCCTGCCCCCCATAGCCACGGGCCCACAGGGGCAGGAAGCCCTGAGCCCCACCATCAGACCCGCACCTGGTTCTCCTGGGACGGGGGTACACGGGTGTGGGGGGGACAGGACAAAGCACCGGAGTCCACCCCGAGCCTGCTGGCCCAGCACCTAGCGCACGGCAGCACCCCATCCGATGTCAAGTCTGCCTCTCATCTCTTTGGCCCTGATGCCCGCCTCACGCGGCGGCACCTTAGTGAGGTGCGAGTTCCAGCGTCCCAGCCCCAGGTGTGGAACCACAGTCGGGCCCACCTTCGCCACGTGTGGCCTCTCTGACAGGCCTGGGGCCCCCTGGTCTGTTAACCAGAGCCGGACACCCGGATCTCACTTCCTCACATGGTCGACGCACAAACTAATGGCTTTCTTCCAGAAAGGAAAGACTCCGGGGCGGCCGAAGCCCCGTGATGCTACTCAGGACGCGAGGCAGTGACCACCTGCAAAGCCGGCACCTCACGAGGCCCTGACTTCTCCGGATCTGGGCTGCTCCTGATTTACTTCTGCTGGTGCCTTCAGTTATTCAGCGACTCTTCTAGCCTGTGGCCTCTGCCTTGTTCTCACTCCAGCAGACTCCTCTTTTTATTGAGAAGACAAACTTTCTGCCTGCTTGGCCGACAGTGGTACTTCGAGGCCTTTGGAGCGGGTGACCCTGGTAAACTCCACCTCTCTGGGGACCTCCACCCTTCACCTTCACAGGGGGCTCATTTCACCAGCTACTTTAATCGAATGCTTTTCCAGCTCGGTGGGTACAACAGGCCACGGCGAGAGCCTCCTGTCCTGCCCAGGCTTCAGCGGCTCCAGCCCCAGGACGGAGGCCAAGCAGCCGAGACTCAGGGGCGCTTTTGTGAGCCCCCACTGTTGGCCTTCTGTCCCCAACAGCGAAGACTGACTCGGGCACTCAGAATTTCTTCTTCTGATCTGTAATCTGCTCTCGTCTTTCTGAGATCCTCCCGAACACCCTGGCCAACAGAAAGAGAGGGTAAGGACCTCAGACTGCATTTTAATGGCCGTCTATTATTATACACTGAATTCCATTTTCTCTCTTCACGGTGTAGTTTAAACCACAAAACCCTTCAGAGAAGAGCTGATTAGCCCCATTTTGCAGGTGAGGGGAGGCTCGAGGAGGAGCAAGCGGCACGCTCCACACTCACCCTCTGCAGAGAACTGGTTCTCTATTCTTCGCTTCCACATGAAGGACCTTCCCCAAGGACTCCCCTCCCGCACGGTTCCAGGCCCTGCTTCACACAGAAAACACCGGCTACCCTGCCCTCCACTGGCCACCCAGAGGCCTGAGAGACCAACACAGGGGCCTCCAGTTGAATTTGATAGCCCGTCTCCTCCAGAATGTCTCCTGACACAGGAGTTCTGCCCTCACACTCATCGGAGTCACCTGGAGAACTCATTCAGCCAGAGGGCTGGCCCACACCGGTGTTTCTGCTTTGTGGGTCCAGATGGGGCTTGAGAATCTGCCTTTCTGAGGAGACCCCAGGACGCTGACGCTACTGGTCTGGAGACCACACTCCAGGAGCCACACCTGCAGACAGGGAGCATAGGCCAGCCTCCGTAACTGCTGAGTTGGGGGAGGATGGGCTGTGCACTCCCCACCCTGCCCCTGTCCTCCACAGTCCCTCGGATGAGAACAGTGGACTTCAGTTCTGCCCTTGACTACATGGACATGCTAAGTCCACAGGGAGGCACTGGGGAAGCCCACGCGGCCACGGCAAGGCCGGCCCTCCCACCCAGCTGCTCCAGGCAGGTGAGCAAACCAGGCCACTCCGGCCCGCACCTCAGCTGCTCCAAACTTAGATGGTGCAGGCAGGGTGCTAGCTGGGCTCCTCTCAGACCCCGTCACACACATGAAGACAGCCCAATGGCCCCGTCCTTCCACAGCTCCTCGGCAGGCCAGGGAGAGCCGCCACCTCGACTGTCCATGGACGCTCACTGAGCCCCGCCCCCGGCTGGCCACTGCCCTGCCAAGAGCTCAAGGAGGGGGGCAGGCTGCTACTGGAAGAGGCTGGAGACAAGAAGAAGCCAGGCTGCCCAGTCCCGTTGTGAACGTTAGCCCGGCTGCATGAAGGCAGGCAAGACAGGAAGCGGCCAGTTGAGGCACGTGGGGCCCCCGGCAGGCCAGTCGCAGTGGCGGAACCAAGACGGCAGGAACGAGTCACAACAGACCCGGGCGGGGCTGCACTGCCACTGACTCTCAAGACCTCACCTCCCAAGACAGCTGACCTACAGGGCTGCCTACGCGCCCATGAAGAAACTGTGCCTGGACAGTGATCCGTCCGGCCAGTCCCAAAGCCTGCCCAAGGCAGGGCTGAATCCCACACCCGCCCCACTCCAACGTCCCTGTCGTAGACAGCCACGGCACCGCCGTGGGAAGTGATTATCGCCCACTTAAATGTCAGGTCGCTCCCCTGGGAGTCCCTCCAGGCACAGCGGTGCCCCTGGGGCTGGCTGGCAGCCTGGCACTCTGTCAGACAGAGTGGTTCAATCATCACTCACTGAACAAATAAATGAATGAATGGGAGGACTACCTTCGGCATTGATATTAAGAGCTTTCGGAGGATTATGGCTTTCTGGCCTCTGGGAGAATAAATCTCTATTATAAATGGAAACCTTGGAGTCCCGCAGATGGGTTTTTTCTTCCCCAAATGCACAGCTGCATAAAGAAAATTACCCCTTGTGTGCTAAATATGCATTTCTAATTACACTCACCTAAGACGCTTCACTCTCAAGGTTAAGAATAGCTAAATAATATAAATTACAAAGGAGTAACATTCTGGGTCAGCTGTAAACACTAAGCCGGGATTAGCGAACAGTCAACAAGTCATCACAAAGCATCATTATGTTAAAAACAAAACAGATGCAGAATGAGGGCAGAGAACTTCGCCCCCAGAAGGAGAATCAAGCCGCCACCAAGGCACTGATCTCCTGCCTCTGGTCACCCGCCGCCAGCACTGTGAGGAGAGACAGGTAGTGGCCAAGGGCGCGAGGAGCCCGCGGCAGACAGCACCGTGCGCCTGCCGTCTGGGCTGTAGCTCCGGGCTCCGGTGGCGGGCAGCGTCCCGCCTGTGGGGCAGCCATGAGCAAAGGAGGGGAAAGGAGGGCCAGGGGGTCAACAAGCCTCTGCTCCTCCACCGCCACGGGGCGGGGCTCCTCCCACCTGACGAAGAGGAAGACACGCACAGGAAGCCTCTGGGGCGATGAGACCAACATGCAAGGACACCGCCCACTCAACGGCCACACGGCCACTGGGAGTCCAGGCCCATGGGGGCCCTTGACTCCTGTCCTCCAGACAGCCACGCCGAGTCAGCGTCATTCTATTTAACCAAGAGAAGCAAAAAGCCGTTATCACCAAGACGATGACTTGAATGTAGTTAACACCCTGGCATGTGTGTTAGTCACTCAGTCATGTCTGCCTCTGGAAGATCCCCTGGAGGAGGGCATGGCAACACACTCCAGTATTCTTGCCTGGAGAATCCCGTGGACAGAGGAGCCTGGCGGGCTACAGTCCATGGGGTCGCAGAGTCAGACACAACTGAGCAACTAACCCTTTCACGATACTCTAGCCTGCTGGCTTTCCAGAGATTCAGCGGCCCTTCTCAAAACAACGGTGGGATTTTAATGAGAAGTAACTCCAGTATTCTTGCCTGGAGAATCCCATGGACGGAGAAGCCTGGTAGGCTACAGTCCACGGGTTCACAAAGAGTCGGACACGACTGAGCGCCGGAACGGACGGATCACGGAACAGGAACTAGGGGGCTGTTTTTACATTCAATCCAGGGCTGAATCCAGACTAGGGGATGGGGCGAGCCCACCTTCTACCTAAGGACACCGGAGCAGCAGCCCTCAGGCTGGAAGATGAGGCTGGAAGACGGGTGTGGGCAGGCTGAGAGCCCCCACGACTCGACTCCTCACAGGGGTGTGCAAGGGGACTCCCGGCACGCCTCTCAGCCACTGCACCCCTCTCTCCTTGCCCTGTGGGGTGCCTGGCCTTCATCCCGAGCTCATGGACACGCAGTCACGCCCCGCCTACTGGGCCGCTCCGGCACCTCCAGCAGGAGGCGACTCCGGTGGTAAGGGTGGCGCACACCCCTCCTCATCCCTCAGCTCCGAACAGGGATGCGGGACCTCAGTGCCCTGGGGAGAGAAGGCCACAATGGCCACAAAAGGAACGGACTCGGGGAGCAGTCCCCCGAGCTGCTGGGGAAGGCAGGGGTGATGAACGTGGAAACCGAGGCCCAACGTGTAGAAGAAAAAGCCCAGAGGTCACATGACCCGTTAAGGGAGGGCAGGCCTGGCCCCAGTCCTGCGGAGTGAGGCAAGAACTTCCGAGGAGGACGGTCCCGTCAGCAGACTCACAGCCTCAGTCCCCACCTCCTGAGCTCCTGGAACGTTGATGTGCTCCACGTCTCCCCGCCCCCTGCCTGCGGGAGCAGAGCTTCCAGGGGTCACCTGTTCTGCACGTGGGCGCCTGCCCTTCTCTCAGGGGCCCCGGGACGCCCGGGTAGGAAGACACAGCCAACACAAATCCAAACCCCCTCAGCCAGGCCTGGCCCCCAGCGTGACTGGGACGGTGCCCGCTCTGACACCAGGACTGGGCAAGCAGGGCTGCAGTGGTTTGTGTTCCAGTTCAGAGGTTCCTCCTGCTAATTCAAAATCACCATAGCAAAACTGAATGTGCAAGTTACCCGAGCACACGGTGTTTCTCCAGCAAAGAAAAAAAAATCCTTAAGAGGACAAAAATGTTTAAAGAAACCTCTTCAACAGGGAGAAAAACAAAATGGTCAAGTCTGCGATAACTTGCGCAATAAAATAAATAATGGTAGTGATGTATTACAATTCAGAGCACAAAAACACACACGGGCCTCTACTGAGAGTGGTAAGCTGACAGAGGAGAAGGACTCCTTTTTCCTGCAGAAGAATTCCTGCTAATGAATATAAGAGGAATGACGGCGTTAGAAAAGCCATCACTTACCAAACACTATGGTTATAACCACTGAGGGTTAGGATCACGGATGGAGACTGAAATTAGGGAGTGAAAGGAAGAGGAGAAGCAGCGTATTTAGAGTCTCAAAGTCCCTCTCACTGATGTTTATTAACTAGAAGGCAAACACTAGCAACTTTTGAGCACAGCTGCCCAACAGGTGCCTCCTTGGCCAAGCGATCGAAGCTGTCATCTCCAGGCATGAGACATGAAGGCACCGAGCAGTGCTCCCGGGGCAGGGTGGGGTGGGGGTGCCCTGAGAAGGCACACGGCTCTGGCCTATGCTTATCTAAAATGCATTCTGTCCCATTCCGTTCAGTCGCTCAGTCGTGTCCAACTCTTTGCGACCCCGTGGACTGTAGCCTACCAGGCTTCTCCGTCCATGGGATTCTCCACGCAAGAATACTGGAGTGGGTTACCATAACTTCCATTTAATCACCAAGAAAGTCCCAAGCTGAGGGACAGTCTACAGAGACAGCTGGCCAGTATGCTCCTCGCGTGTTAAGACGCGGGGAGACACACAGACTGAGAACCACCCAAGCGTCTCCCAACAGGATGCCCACCCACCTGCTGGAACTTTCCGCACACGCTTCACTTAATGATCATGAAGCCTGACAAGATGTGTATCACATTTGCACTTTACAGAGATGAAGAGAGATTTGAAGAGAGTCAAGCACAGTCCTAACAGCTGCAGTTTGAAGTGACCTCTGCCCCAGCAAAGCCAAGTCTGTCCCCATTTCCCCAGATTTCCTCTAAAGACACACAGACAATCGTAACTGTCTGCTGACCAATCTCAACAAATGCCCCTCATTTAGACAGAATTCTCTTACTGAAAACAATTTTCTTAATGCTGAAGGGTAAGTACATCATTTCAAGCAGGAGGCTGGGTCAGGAGGAGCAAAGAGAAGCAAGCGGCAAAGTGGTCAAATACTCAGATGACTTAATGCACCCAGACCCTGGGGCTCTACCCCTGGGCCACCCGCGAATGCAGGGCGTCAGCTTCTCGACATTTCTGGCCCCCATCATTCCCTGGCAGAATGCGGCGGACATCACACTAGGATGGCAGTGTCACACTAGAGCCCACCTGCGGGAGCAGCAACCCTAGCCCAGCACCTGGGAAGAGCTCAGCGAACCACAGCGGGAGCAGGGGCGGGGGGACAGCAGGCAAGTCTCCCCCCAGCCCTCCACGTTCAGGGTGGCGTCACACCTCCCAGAGCAGCCACATCTAGGAGTCCATGGAAGGCAGCCCGCACGTGCCAGCTTTTGTTTCCCTAGGCACATAGCCTACGGGCAGCTCTTGGCCGATGTGGCGACTCCCAGGGCACGCTACTCCAGTCTCTGAGGTGCTGGTCCCCACTCGGCTGCAGAAGACCCCTGGGTCAGCCCTTAAATGAGCTGAGATCAGAACCAGTCAGTGTCGGTGGAAAATTAATTTCCTTTCCCCCAGTCACTTCTTCGAGTCTTTAACATATAAGGTGCCAGGCAGAGGCTGCGTGTACTCTGGCATCACTTTACAGCCAGTTCCAAATGCCCTCCCTGTAAACATTCACAGGGCTCGGTGTCAGCTCAAGAGCATGTGACTAAGAATACAAGCCCCCTCCTGATTGCTCTCCCCCTGGATCAGAACGCTGCCCTCGCCTCTCTGAGCCCCATGGCCCAGGCTTGCTTGGTGAAGGCTTCCTCGCGCCTCCATCTGCCCATCCGTCCACACATGCAACCATCCATCCATTCTCACTCAGCCTCTCCTGCTCACTGGCACCTCTGGCCCTGGGCCGGCCGGGTACTAGGAATCGGGGGTGGAAATGCAGGCCTGGAGCCACAAGTTCTCAGGAAATGGTAGGAGAAGATGCCGCAGAGGCAGAGACAAACAGGCAGAAGGGCCCAGGGGAAATACTCAGGACGGCATCAAGTCTCTACGAAGGCCTGGGGAGGAAGCCGACGGTGTGGAGGAAAGGCTTCTCGGGCAAACGGAACAGCATTTGGAAAAGGAAACAAACACAGGATGCCCCTTTTGGGAGTCGCATGTAATCCCATGTGGGCTTCCGGCCTGAGCAGAAAGAGTGACAGGAAAGGGGGGAGGAACTGAGATGAAGGGGCAGGCAGAGGCCAAGGGCGAGGGCCTGAGAGGCGTGGTTCTCAGGCTCTGCCGCCGGCTGAAAAGTCCTGAGTTCTGTGGTCGCGCTGCCATTTTAAATTGAGAGTTGTGTGGCTGTTCCGTCGCCAAGTCCTGTCCGGCTCTCTGAGACCCCGTGGACTGCAGCATGCCAGGCTTCCCTGTTCTTCACTGTCTCCCGGAGTTTGCTTAAACTCAGGTCCATTGAGTCAAGGATGCCATGCATTCTCCTCCTGCCCTCGATCTTTCCCAATCTACGGCAGCAAAGCAAAAATTTCTGTAAGATAAATACCCATTTAAGTGTCAAGTTCAAAGAGTTCTGACAAATGAATACCCAGATAACTGACACAGAAAAAAGATAAAGCTTGTCCATCACCCCACCTCCTACAGTTCCTTTCTGCCCTGTCAGCCTAGCCCAGTCTCCCAGCCCTCAGGAAAACAGATTCGCTTTCTGTCATCCTAGATGAGTCTGGTTATTCTAGAATTCACACAAATAGAATCACACAGTATGCACTTTCTGTGTCTGGCAGCATAACGTTTTGAAATCCTTCCTGTTTTGAAGCACATCGGGGTTTGTTCCTTGTTATTGCCAGGAGCACTCCACAAACCTACAACCATCGATTTACCTGTTCTTGGACACAGGTTATTTCCAGTTTGGGGCTATTCTGAACAAAGTTGCAATGAACATTCATGTATAAGTCTTGCAGAGATACAGGATTTCACGTTTCTTGGGTAAGAACCAAGTAAGAAAATTGCTTCCTCGGTTGGGAACTATAAGGCTTAACTTGCAAAGAAACAGCCATCCGCCCTGCAAAGTGTCCAGGCTGCCTTACGCTGTCACCGGCCACCCATGGGCCCCATGCCCTCCTCCGCCCTGGCCGTCCGGGGCAGTGGGCCTGCAGTACCGCCTCACTGTGGTTTGCCTTTAGGTTACTCTGGGAATTTATGATCTTCTTTATCTTTTCACATTCATGTATCTTCTTTTGGCTGACCAAATTTTTGCCTTTCACTGGGCAAATGTATTCAGTTGTAAACTTCTTTATGTGTTCCAGAAACAGCTACAGTTGTATCTTAAGCAACAGAAGTTCCCACTTGTTCCTTCTTTCCTCATTCTGCCTCTACTTTTCATTAAATCCTTGAGCACAGCTCTAACAGCTGCGGCCACGTCCGGGTGGCCACACACCATGGCCGTGTCCGAATCTGTTTCCATGAAGGCCGCTCTTCTCCAGCTGATGGCTCCCGTGTTCCTCCTTCTTTTCAAGGGTTGGCAGGCTTCGAGGCGTCCGATGTCTGGATTTCCCGTCTTCCTTTTAAGCGTGTTGGAGCTGGTTTCCGCTAGTGGTTAAGGGCCCCGGGGCTCGGCCTGCCCCTTCCAGGCTCTTTCAGGGCGAGTCTAGAGCCGCCTCTCCCTGGAGCCAGGTAGGCCTGAGTCTGGAGGTGTGACTGTCTAAATGAGGGTGGCTCCGCCTGCAAAGGCCGCAGCGCTCACTGTGAGCACCTCCCAGGCACGCCTGTGCCCTTGGCATCACCCAGTTCATGCTCCCTGGGGGCTCCGGCCCCATTCCTTCTGCCCGCACACCCTGGCAGAAAGGCGCGACGATCACAGGGCTCACCACACTCGTTTCTCTTCTCTCGGGGATCACACAGCACTGTGCTGTTTGTTTTCTTTCCATGGCCTGACAACTATCATTTCAATCACTTCCCCCCAATTTTCTAGTGGTTTATTGGAGGAGGGCAAGCCTGCCATTAATCGCTCTATCATGGCAGAAGCTGGCATTTCACCTGGAGGGCCTTCAGAAAAAAATCAATGCACAGGTCACATTCCCGATAAACTGAATCAGAATTTACGGGACAGTCCCCGCATCGGCAAGTTTATAGGTCACCAGGTGATGTAAATGTTCAGCCAGTCTGAGAAACAGGGCTTTCAGAGGGAGAGGTCACACGCAACAGGCCAGCATTTGTCACTCACATTAAAACTGCCTGAGGAGACTGGACAGACCCGACCTCAGATTCTGACTTGGCCGGCCCGGCATGGCACTCAGGCATTTCTTTTAAATGCCCCCAGGTGATTCGGATCTGATGGGAGGCCGGAACTGAGAACCAGACCTGTAGGCACTGGGGAGCCACTGGAGGATTTTGAAACCCATAAGGAGGCTGTCGGGCCTGGGAAGACAGGTGTGTGAGCCAGGTTCTCAGGATCAGGTGGCATGAGGGGGGCAGAGGAGCGGGAGCATCAGTCACGTGCTCTCAGCCCAAAGCGGAGAAGCAGGAGACCGACTAGACCAGGAGCCTGCACAGGAGGGCTGGGAAGAGGGCGCTGGCCGGGAGCCGTTTCGTGCAGCAAGCAACGAGCCCCCTGCGGACACGGGCCTCATCTGCTCACTGTCCCGTCCCCAACGTAACCTTGAGTGCCTGGTCCACAGTGCTGCCCAATGAACACCCACAGCGGTGCCCGGCGTGCAGTGGGACGCTCCGTGCTTCCTCACTCAGCCTCCTGTACGCCCAGGGGCTCGGTCATAGAGGGCGCGACGCCGTCGCCACCCATGGCATCTGTGACCCGCACTCTGTCGGACGTGCGGCCCTCTGCTCCTCAGGCACGCACCCCGCACATCCAGCTGGGAAGTTCCTGCAGACCCTTCACACGTCAGCGACAGTGGTACCAACCTGGTAAACCACCGCCCCGGCCCGAGCAGGCCCAGGAAAAATGTCTGCAGAATGGAGGGAGTACAGAACAAGCAGAGGGGCAGGAAACAACATGCAGATTTTGACCCTGAACAAAAAAGGGACCTAAACAGTATTCGGACGCCTCGGCACACGCTTTCTTCAGGAAAGAGTTCTCTCAGTGGAATGCTGAACTAAGGAAATAAATAGACTGCTGCTTCTGAAGGATTCTCTCACACCTTGGGAAAAGAAGGCAGCCTGGGGTTGGGGTGTCACTGGGTCCCTCAGGCCTCACCCTCGGGGTCACCCCCACTCGCCCTGCCTCAGGGCACACCCCCATACCCTGAGCTCACTCCTGCTCCTGAGCCTCCTTAACGCCACCTCCCTCTTCTCTACCAGCCAAAACTCTCCTCTCCTTCGAATGGCAGTGAAATGGCAGCCCTTCAGTGCAGCCAGTCCTGGGGTGATGAACCCCCGCTTCTCCGTGCAGCCACCGCTGTCCCAGTCCTGGGGTGATGAACCCCCGTTTCTCCGTGCAGCCGCCGCTGTCCCAGTCCTGGGGTGATGAACCCCCACTTCTCCGTGCAGTTGCCGCTGTCCCAGTCCTGGGGTGATGAACCCCCGTTTCTCCGTGCAGTCACCACTGTCCCAGTCCTGGGGTGATGAACCCCCGTTTCTCCGTGCAGTCACCGTTGTCCCAGTCCTGGGGTGATGAACCCCCGTTTCCCCGTGCAGTCGCCGCTGTCCACAGTGCCTCCTGGTGTCTCCGCAGACGCTCCTCTAGGACGGCTCTGTGACTCTGCACATCCCCAACAGCAGGCCTCTCCCCGACATCATCAAACAACCCACTGTCCCAACTCGACTGATGCATCTGGCAGGAGTGACAAACTCCTAGGCCAATTATACATGACACCCTGCCCCCCTTTCCTGAAAAACAGCGTGTCATGGCGTCTGCACAGTAACAGGGTGTGTGAAACGGCCAGCACTGCTTTCACTTTCTCCCGTGTCACTCACTGACATTCTGACGCACACCTAGGGTCCTGTGTGAGCTGCAGACTTCAGTTCTACTGGTGAAAAAAAAGAAGAGTGGAAAAACACGGAGGGACAAGAAGACATTTTTGAGTTGATGCAAAGTGAGGGCTCGGAGAAACACGACGTGGGCTGACAGGCTACGGGGGTCAGAGGGCTCTGCAGACAGGCCTGCCAGGCTCCTGAAGATCGAGAGCCACGTCCAACCTGGCAGCTTCCCCCGTGCTCAGCAGAGTCTCAGGAAAGGGAGAGACACGAGAGATCACAGAGACGTTGACGCGCACATTCTAGAGGCCTGGAAGCCGGAGGGCTGAGCGGATGGCAGGAAGCCGTGAGTGGGGAGAAGCTGCAGATGCTTGTCCTGCAGTCTTGCAAACACCGGTATGTGTGTTCTGGCAACAGGATATACTGAAAGTGTTTCAGTGGGACCAGTTTGGAACCTGTGTGATTCCCCCCAGTCGGTGCAGAGAGCACGTGCTGACCTGCAGGGAGCTGAGTACGGAGGAGGGACAGTATCACGGTCTGGATGGGCCTGCTGGTACACAGAAGATGCCCCCCTCTCTATAGGGCTGTAAAGGCCCCTACCCATGGGACCCCTGAGAGCTCTGCCTGGAATGTAAAGTGACAGTGCGTCTTCCCCGCACGGGGATGGAACGAAACTGTTAGTTCATATGACTGTCGTGTCTCTCTTCTAACGAGCACACCTTTGTGCCAAGGCAACGGTTCATGATTTCAGCAGATACTGTCCCTCTGTGCTTAAAAGGAGGAAGCGCTATATGAATGGTTAAGATATCTTGAATTAATAGCCTTTGCCACTTGATTACTTGTCCTGCTTTTTTATTACTTGTGGCTCCTTATCAAATCAAGAAGGCACGTGTAAACTGAGAGCATTCACAGAGGGACACAGTGGATACAGATGGCAAGGCAGAGACAGAGTCCCCTGTGTGTGACGGGGCTGGCAGGGGCCCGTCAGAGTCCTGCCTTTGGGGGTGGGGGCGGGTATGTCTTTCCCAGGCGGGCTTCCAGGTCTCCAAAACAGTGACAGCAAAGCAGGTGAGAGCTGAGGATGCCTGCGGCTCACGTGGCCCCTTCCCCCTTGTACCTGCTCATCTCCTGCATGCTGCGCCAAGCACCTCCTTTCCCGAGATGCTCCCTGACCCCCACCACCGCTGCACTCAGAACCCAGCGTGTGACTGTGTTTGTGGTGTGTCTGCCTTCAGTCAAAACCATTTGCAGCTCGTGCCTTCCCCCCAGGAGTCCAGGACTCCTCTTGCTCCTAAACACTTGCCCTTGGTTTAGATTCACAGTCAACCAAGGCTCGACCCTTGCTGATGAAGTGCGGCTCCTGACAAACAGGTGAGGAGATGGGAGTAGCAAGTAAGGTGGCGGTCTGCCAGGATCACTTCTGAAGCCGCAAGAGCGCCGGCGAGGACAGACCAGAGAGGCAGACGAGGCCTCGGTGGCCGTGGGCTCCTCGGTGGAGGGACCGCGCCGTGTTCAGTGTGATTCCCCACAGTCAGCGCGGAGGGCGCATGCTTACCCACAGGGGCCGAGCTGAACGCATACGGGTGAAGCAAGACCTGTGAGTTTCCAAAATCAGGCAGCCTCCGTGAGAAAATTACCAGCGGAATTTTTAGTTTATTTTTAAGTGGAGGATAATTGTTTTACAATGTTGTCCTCGTTTCTGCCATGCAACAACATGAATCCCCTTGTTCTTACCCACCCCAGCCCTCTAGGCTGTCACAGAGCACCGACCACCAGAATGTTTTCATTGTGAAATGGTCAATGTACAGAGAATGAATCAGTAATTATGTGCATGATGTAATTCTCAACTAAACTACCCAGGATTTACTTAAGACCTACTACATATAGCTGCTAAAACCAACATCTAATGAACAGCCATTTTATTTTGCTTTTAACATGAAAAAAGAGACAGAGATCAAAACTCCCTGGTCCTAACACAGGGAATATAGACCCCAAAGGAGTGGTGACGAGGGCTCACGACCTCTGACGACTTCTGGCACAGGCTCCCTTGGCAACGGGATGCTCTACCATCTCCATGGAGCACTTGTAAGAAGACATCAGAAAAAGAAAGGCCCCTGCACAGGAAACCCAAGCCGCCTGGTGACAGGCACCCTCTGCACGGCTCCAGGTGGGAGTTTGGGGACTATGTATCGACAAGGACAGGTGAGAGGAACCCTGCAGAGTGTAAACGCATTTCCTCTCCATGAAGCATTTTAGTCACAGATCCTTTCAACAGAATGTAGGTGTCATTCAGAGAAAAGCAGTAGCTTAGGAAAGACCTTTTTCTTCTTATTCAACCTTCTAAATTTTGTTAATAGTAAATCTGGCTCTTGGCAATAGACCACCCATCTGATATCTCCCGCGTTCCATGGGAGAACTGCCATCTGCAGTCCACTGAGCTGAGGACGGGGAATGGCCATGGGGTAAGTGAGAGCAGAGGGAAGAGCTAGAAGGCAATGTGGAGGCATCCTTTCCAACTGCTTAAATCCAGAGAAGAGCATGTCTTTGCTAAGGTTGCAGGGTAAGTAAATGGACAGTCCAGGTGCATTCAAGGAGGTGAGTATAAGATGAAAAAGTTCTTTGTTCTCTCAACACACAGATACAATGGACACAGACCAATGGGAGCACACACAGAGAAAGGACAGATTCAGTGAGCAGCTGAACCCAAGTGATAACAGTAAGAGCTGACACAAAGGAGGGGGGTAATTCCAGGGAAGCGTAGACGCCATCTCCAAAGCTTTAAAGGACTATAGGAAGAAGAGGGAGGCACGGATCACATGGACCAAGGAATAGAACCAGGGAGATCCATGTCTAAGAAGGCATACTCTGCACACGTGGGAAACGGCTTTCTCATCAGGCTAATAAAATGTGGGTTTATGCACTCTTCATGTATTGTTTTGGTTGCCTCTACCTGGCACTTACCGAAGGGTGTGTGTGTGTGTGTCTGTGTCTGTGTGTGTGTCTGTGTCTGTGGGTACGTGTGTGTCTGTGTCTGTGTGTGTGCTGTGTGCCTGTCTGTGTGTCTGTGTATGTCTGTGTGTGCACGTGTGTGTGTGTGTGTCTGTGTGTGTGTCTTGTGTGCTGTGTGTGTGTCTGTGTGTGTGTGTGTGCTGTGTCTGTGTCTGTGTGTGTGTCTTGTGTGCTGTGTGTGTGTCTTGTGTGTGTCTGTGTGTGTGCATGTCTGTCTGTGTGTGTGTGTGTGTGTGTGTGTGTGTGTGTGTGTGTGTGTGTGTATCGCCTTGTATGGGAACTGTCCGCCTCCTTCGATGTCTGAGCTCCCTGCAAGCAAGGATCATGACAGACTCATCCTTACGCCTCCAGTGCTGCACCTGGCACTCCGTCACAGAACAAAGCTGCCTGGAAGTAGGCAAGACTTCACAGAGAAATGACATTTGAGTCATTTAAGAAAGAAACAGTGGCATCTCAGGGGATGGAGAGAGGACGGATGTCTTTCTAAGCAAGAGAGACAACAAAAATGAAGGCACATAGTCGATGCACTGTGTTCTGCGGGCAGCCCTGGTCACAGATGCCAAACGCACCCAGAAGGCACAGGCATATAATCAAACTCCCTCGGGGACCCCAAGAGATGCCGTGGTCACTGCACACCATGGCCAAGCCCACTGAGCAGGAGCCCGAGTGACAAACTTTAACATTTGGGGGAGACTTTCACTGGGAAGTTGTACATAATTGTGAATTGAATAATTTTCATTTTCAGGGATATTTCCATCAACAATATTCCTCATTCAAAAGAACAATTCAAACTCAGCTGACCTCCTAATGGAAATGGGCTGGTAGATAAAACGAGACTGGATAATCACCTGTTTTATGAAATTCTTAAATCAAAACAGCTTAATTAGTCCATTTGTATTTTGCAGGCAGCCATCAAAGCCTAATCAGTTTACCACAAACAACACTGCTCTGGACACTTGTTCAATCCTCATTCATAACAAATAATGATGCTTCATTGGGTGCAGCAATATCACATTGCCTAATAAATTAAATCAGCAAGTATTAACTACCTGAATTATGCATGAACCTTTCCACTGTCAATGCAAATATGATTATTTTATCTGTGTTACTATATTAAGTAACTCATCCTTGAATTTCCCTTGTATTCACAATATGTTAAGGATTTTAAAAATACTAGAAGGAAAACAAGATTTTTAAATGATGGCAAAAAAAAAAAAAATCACTTTCTAAAGTTCTCAAGCCAACTGGCCATTGCCAAGTCCAGACCCGGCACACACAGAATGTGCCTTCCAGCCCCAAGCTTTGAACATGGGTTTGCCTATAAACAAAAAGCACCCCAACTCCCCTCCTGGAGTCACCGTGCTCACTTGACTTTTAAAGAATGTGAGCGTAACAGCAGAATGACTTCACCATAAAGAAGAAATAAAACTTCAGCCCAATCTTGCTGTCTACCAGCACCACCCAGGCTAGCACCTGTGCAGAGGGGCCAGAACTCAAAGTCAGGCTTCATCATCAAGGTTCACAGCCCACACAATCTAGGCACATTAATAACCGAAGGCTTCTGTCTATTCCTCTTATTCGGCTCTGTTCCTCCTTATCCACCTTGAAGGGCTGGGGTCGAGGCATCTGGTAGACATGGGCAGCGCACTGGACTCAGCAAAGAGGCCTGAGACGGCCTCACTAATCCCTCCTGAGGGCAGCTCCCTTTGGGCTGTGTCCACATGCACACAATTCATAAATGGACACGATCTCAGTGAGCCGAGGTAACTCACACAGACATACCTTCTAATGCCCACATCATACACCATCACTTAAATGGACCATAAGCCACCAAAAACGTTCCCTGTCGGTGGACATTCAAGTTGTTCTCATATCTGATAATACAGGTAAAGCCTGGAACAACATCTTCCTTTCCCCTGTTCTTGAATTATATGAAGATAGAGGCTAGACACAGAATGGTCATCACAGCACGAATTATATACGCAATGACACATGGCCATCTTAAGAGACTGTACCAACTTACACTGGCAACAGAAACATGTTCATATACCAGTCTCCACTTACTATTGCCAGCACTGGACCTTACATTTTAAAAACCATACATACATACACACGTGCATACATACAAAATACATATATGTACCTAATGCATACATCACACACACATGCATACACACAGTAAGCACACACATATATGTGCCTCGCGTGTACTTAATACATACCTCATATAGACACGCACACATGAATGATACACGCATCACACATACACAGTCACATCCATAATATACACATACATATGTACATAATGATGGCTCGAAGGTACGCGAATTTTTCTGTGAATAATCAAAACAACTGGTAACTGCAATGAGAATGAAAAATGACTGGCCTCGTTGCCAAATACGTTGGAGAAACGTGAATGGCACTTCTGCTTCAGAGCAGCTCCCAGCACACGGCTCCATGGGGCCAGCTTCTGTACCAGCCGCCTTGCCTATATTATCCCACTCAACCCTCACAACCATCCTAAAAGGTAAGGCTTTTTGTTCTCCAATCAACAGATGAAGAAATTGAGACTTGAATGGTGCAACTTTTCTAAGCTGGTATCGTTACTAAGTGATGGAGCCAGATTCAAATTAATGATGCTTTTAGAAAACAACAAAGCGATTCAATGGAAAAAGCAGGATCCTTTTTCATTGACAGACTCCGTATAGTAAAAGACACTGGTTTTCCCTAAATTTATCTATAGATGCCTGCAATCCCAGTCACAATTCCAGCAGGATCCTTGGGAGGAATCAATGAGTCGATTCTAAAAATAATATGGAAAAGCAAAGCGATGAGAATAGAAAAACGTGTTGAGAAAGAAGTTGGAAGACTCATGCTACCTGATTTCCAGATTTACTACAAAGCTGCTACAATCAAGACACATGGTGAAAGAGACGCTGAAATCAACAGAAGAGAGTCCAGAAATAGATTACTCACACTGGCCAATTGCTTTTCAACAGAAGTGCACAGGCAAATCAACGGGAACAGAAAAGCCTCTTCAACAGACATTGCTGGAGCAACTGGACATCTCTATAACAACCAATCATCTACCATATACCTTGCACCATAAGAAAAAATACCAAAATTAATAATGGAGCTAATGTAAAACCTAGAACCATGAAAGCTTCAGAAGGCAACAGGAGAAAAAATATTACCTTGGATTGGGCAAAGGTTGCAGTCCATAGGGTTGCAAAGAGTTGGACATGACTTAGAGACTTAACTTAACTTGTTGAATACAACCCCAAAATCATTATCCATAAAAGAAAAAAAACTGGTAAATTTTACTCCATCAATATATTAGATTTCTCTTTAAAAGACACAAGAAAATTAAAACACCAAATAACAGAAGGAAGGTGGTATTTGTAAAGCACAAATCTGGTAAAGATTTTGTGTCCAAAGTATATTTTTAAAAAACTCTTAAAACTCAAAAATATGAAAATAAGTAACCTACCTCTTGCCAAAGAAGACACACTGGCAATAAATAAGCAAATGAAAGGTGTTTAACATTTATCAGTAACTGGAAAATGACAGATAAAAAGCACATACCTATTAGACTCACTAAAACAAATACAGGACTTGGAAGACAGGGCCAGTGAGGGTGCAGCGACCAGAGACAGACATGTTAACGGCGTGTGACTATTGACACTGCAAAGAGCCCCAAGGGTCCAAAGAGGAAAAAAACAGGAACCAAACCAGAAAGTTCAAGATGCTTCTTGACCAGCACCTCCTGCAGTCCTCATGCTGGGCTACGGGGAAGGTGCTGAGACAGCCCACTGCGTTCTCGGTCAGATCCCAGCCCCTGTGTGCACCAGCCAGGAAGCCGCTTCCTCCAGGAAGGCCCCTGCTGGCTCTGCAGGTGCCACGTGGGGCTTCTTGGAGAAGGCCACATCAGGACCGACCTGCCTCTGGTTCTCCAGCAGACAGACCCGCCCGCCTGCACAGGACACACCCCTCCACCGGCCACACATCACTCCGCCTTCAAGCCCCAGACGGGGGCCCTCCTCTGAGAAGACTGTCTAATCTCGTCCCCAATGCTGTGTGGTCACTCGGGAAGAGTCGAGGTGAAGAGTTAAATCAACACATCCAAACATGTACACTTGATGCCACTATAAGAAATTCCATATAAAGACACAAATCAGGGAAAACTCCTTCGTGGGGTCATCCCCGCCTTTTTTTTTTTTTTTGGTTTGGGAAAGATGGTCCCACATATGTGTTCAGTCCCTGTTACAATGAAAACAAACACAAAGCCGTCCATTACAAACATCTTGAATGGTCAAGGTCATAGAAGGTCATCAGACTGGCCAGACCAGCTGCCCCTACACCCCAGCACAGTCCGGGTGCACCCCAGTGTTTCTCTCCATCCTAGACCTCCAAGCCGAGCCTGGCCGGAGGAGGAGCTCCACCAGTGTTTCTTATGGCACTTACCGAACTGACCAAGGGCCAGCAAGAGCTCCGCCTCTCCCCCGGGGGTCACGGGCACCGCTGTTCACCCAGCACTTCTTAGGGCCCCGCCTTCTCTAACACACAGCACATCCTCACAATAAGCTGGGAACTAAACAAAACCGGGGATGCCTAACCAGACAAGGATGCCGGTCAGTGGAAAGAAAAGCCTTACGATCTGGTGACACATTTCCTCATCCGAAATGTGAATTTTTATCCAGCCCACACAAAAGCCTCCTGTGTCTGTTATCAGACCCAACAGCCATGTGAAGATTACATGTTCTTATGGCCGGGGCCCAGCAGCAACCTTTTTCTCAGAATTCAGAGGCAGAAAGACCTCAATGCGCCGCAAGAGACAGCAGTGTGTCTTCTGGAGATGAAAGACGCACTGCATGTACCGATGCCTCTCCGTCCTCCCCACGCAGGGAGCCTCAGCGGAGTCTCAGCTCCCAGCCTGGGTGGGGGCAAGATGCCCCAAGAACACTGGCAGAGAGACAGTGCTCTGATTTGCCCAGTAATGAAGACAGGTGAGACCAAGAGGAGAGTACCACTGCGGCTTGATATTTTAATGCATTTTAACAACCTAATTAACATTAAAGTGATGACAGAGACACAAAGAGAGGGGCTAAGAAGCTAAGAATTATAAACTACTCTACTTGAACACACAGCTTTGAGTAGGCCAGTCCTTGACAAACTGTTATTAACTTCATATCTTTCCAGCCTGACGTTCAAATTAACTTTTCTGCTAGAAATAAAGGTTTTGCAAAAGATTGATAAAAGGGAAAAAAAAGTGCATTTATTAAACAAAAGAAATCAAAATGATCTGATTCGGTTTGAGATTACATGAGTGCAGGTCAAAATGTGTTTCAGCCAAGTTCACATTTGTTTGAGGTCAGAACAACAACGTCCACTGCTGAGGAGTGTGGGGTGAGTGTGGGAGGAGTGTGGGGGGACGTGGGGGGGCTGTAGGGGGTACGTGGGGGGAGCGTGGTGGGGTGTGTGGGGGGAGCGTGGCGGGGAGCTTAGAGGGGAGCGTAGGGGGGAACGTGGGGGGAGGCAGACAGCCTCCCGGCACAGCTGGTGCTGATGAACTGGGACAGCCCCACAGGAGAGCAATTTGACAGCCAGCAACAAGGGACTTCCGATGTTCACACCACTGGACAAAGCAATTCTACTTCTGGGAATCTCTCCCAAGAACAGGATCTGGAATTCAGACAAAATCTTTCCAAGGAGATAAACGTTTATCACAACAGTGTCTATTAAGTTAACAATGAATGGCAACTTATTAAAGGTAGTAAGTTTGATAAACTTATGGCTACTAAAGAAGAAAGCGTGGGAGGGATAAATTAGGAGTTTGGGATTCACATATACACATTGCTATATGTAAAAAAGATAAACAACATGGTCCAACTGTGTACCTCATAATAACCTGTAATGGAAAAGAATCTGAAATAGGATGCACATACACACACACACCTGATTCACGTTGCTATATACCAGAAACTAACACAACACTGTAAACCAATTACATTTCAATTGAAAAAAACAGTTAAAAGGGTAGTAGCTAAATGTCCAACACTTGGAAAGATAATTAGAATATTCTGGCAACACTGTGCAACTGACTATCACATAGCCACTCAAAGTACATTGACAATGATACTGACGGAAAGGTGCTGTCGCTGAGTGAAGAAGCCAGGGTACGAAACACCTGCAACTTGGGAAACGTGAAGCACAAGGGCCCTGGCCTCAGACGGGCAGGGCTTGCATCTGGCCTCTCCCAGTTATGAGCTGCGCAGGCTTGCTCCAACCTCCCAACCCGTCTCATCTTCAGAGTCCACATGTGTTAAAGTGGGAAAGTAAACCTTCCCTGGGAGTTACTTTAATGAAAATCTCAGAATAGCACCTTGTCCTATGGCAGGCACCGGTTCAATGGTGGCTGTGACCGTTTCAACAGTGTGTGGAAAAGAGAAAAAATACAGAGATGGAATCAAATGTTGAAGAGGAAAGGAGACACTGGATCACTCAGAGCTTGCTGAGAGTGAAGTCAAAGTGTTAGTCGCTCACTAACTAGTCGTGTCCGACTCTTTGCGAACCATGGAATTCTCCAGGTAAGAACACTGAAGTGGGTAGCCTATCCCTCCTCCAGGGAATCTTCCCAACCCAGGGATCGAACCAGGGTCTCCTCCACTGCAGGTGGATTCTTTACCACTGAGCTACTTGGGGGAATGTAAAATGGTGCAGCCACTCTGGAAAATATTGCCAGTTGTTTTTTTTTTTGCTGGTAAACCAAAGAGGCCACTGCCGGAAACAGTGACAGACTTTCTTTTCCTGGGCTCCAAAATCACTGCAGATGGTGATTGCAGCCATGAAATTAAAAGATGCTTGCTCCTTGGAAGAAAAGCTATCACAAACCTAGACAGCATATTAAAAAGCAGAGACATTACTTTGCCAACATAGGTCCGTGAAGTCAAGGGTATTTTTCCAGTAGTCATGTATGGATGTGACAGTTGAACTATAAAGAAAGCTCAGCGCTGAAGAATTGATGCTTTTGAACTGTGGTGTTGGAGAAGACTCTTGAGAGTCCCTTGGACTGCAAGGAGATCCAACCAGTTCATTCTAAAGGAGATCGGTCCTGAATATTCATTGGAAGGACTGATGTTGAAGCTGAAGCTCCAATACTTGGGCCACCTGATACAAAGAACTGGCTCATTTGAAAAGACCCTGATGCTGGGAAAGATTGAAAGCAGGAGTACCAGGGGATGACAGAGGACGAGATGGTTGGATGGCATCACCGACTCAATGGACATGAGTTTGAGCAAGCTCTGGGAGTTGGTGATGGACAGGGAAGCCTGGCGTGCCGCAGTCCATGGGGTAGCAAAGATTCAGACACGACTGAGCGACTAAACTGAACTTCCAATTATCTTTCTTTGCATATTTCTTTCTTGGAGAGATTGTAATGCATATTTATTTTTTGAATCTTTCTTTTTATTCCACATAACATTTCCCTGAGCTGTTATAAACACTATACATAACAGTTTTAGTGGTTGAATAATACTCCGTTTTATGGATGTACCAGAATTAATGCAACGGTTCCTCTATTGTTCATCACTTAGTTTCCAATTTTTCTGTAAGTAAGTAATTCTGCAAAGAAGATCTTTGTGCATTAAATATATCTATTCCATAATTAAGATAATTTCCTAAAGCTCAGTCAGTCAGTTCAGTGGCTCAGTTGTGTCCAACTCCTTGCGACCCCATGAATCACAGCACGCCAGGCCTCCCTGTCCATCACCAACTCCCGGAGTTCACTCAAACTCACGTCCATCAAGTCGGTGATGCCATCCAGCCATCTCATTCTCTGTCATCCCCGTCTCCTCCTGCCCCCAATCCCTCCCAGCATCAGGGTCTTTTCCAGTGAGTCAACTTGTTGCATGAGGTGGCCAAAGTATTGGAGTTTCAGCTTCAGCATCAGTCCTTCCAATGAACACCCAGGATCGATCTCCTTTAGAATGGACTGGTTGGACTTTCTTGCAGTCCAAGGGACTCTCATGAGTCTTCTCCAACACCACAGTTCAAAAGCATCAATTCTTCGGCGATCAGCTTTCTTCACAGTCCAACTCTCACATCCATACATGACCACTGGAAAAACCATAGCCTTGACTAGACGGACCTTGATTGGCAAAGTAATGTCTCTGCTTTTTAATATGCTTTCTAGGTTGGTCATAACTTTCCTTCCAAGGAGTAAGCGTCTTTTAATTTCATGGCTGCAATCACCATCGGCATTGATTTTGGAGCCCAAAAAAATAAAGTCTGACACGGTTTCCACTGTTTACCCATCTATTTCCCATGAAATCATGGGACTGGATGCCATGATCTTTGTTTTCTGAATGTTGAGCTTTAAGCCAACTTTTTTACTCTCGTCTTTCACTTTCATCGAGAGGCTTTTAGTTCCTCTTCACTTTCTGCAATAAGGGTAGTGTCATCTGCATATCTGAGGTTATCGATATTTCTCCTGGCAATCTTGATTCCAGCTTGTGCTTCCTCCAGCCCAGTGTTCCTCATGATGTACTCTGCATATACGTTAAATAAGCAGGATGACAATATACAGCCTTAACGGACTCCTTTTCCTATTTGGAACCAGTCTGTTGTTCCATGTCCAGTTCTAACTGTTGCTTCCTGACCTGCATACAGGTTTCTCAAGAAGCAGGTCAGGTGGTCTGGGATTCCCATCTCTTTCAGAATTTTCCACAGTTTATTGTGATCCACACAGTCAAAGGCCTTGGCATAGTCAATAAAGCAGAAATAGATGTTTTTTTTTTGAACTCTCTTGCTTTTTCATGCTAGATCCCAGAGAGATCCCTGACATTCCTGAGATTCTTGAGTCTGTATCATTGCTAATTTGGGGGATTTCCTCACTGTTTTTGAGAATCTAGCCTCAGACAGGCTGAGTGCAAATCCTGGCTCTAATATTAACCAGTGTGAACTTGGGCACCTAGGTTGACCTTTTCAAGTCTTGGTTTCCTAGCTGTAAATTAGGGATGACTGCAATCTACTCACGGGCTATCGTGAAGATGAACAATAACACATGCAAAGCTCAGTACCTGGCATGGAGTGGGTCCCATAGACACTGTGTGTGTGCGTGTGCTTAGCTGCTTCGGTCATGTCCAGCTCTTTGTGACCCTAGAGCCCACCAGGCTCCTCTAACCATGGGATTCTCCAGGCAAGAATACTGGGGTGGGTTGCATGCCCTCCTCCAGGGGATCTTTCCAGCCCAGAGATAGAACCTGTCTCTTAGGCAGGAGGATTCTTTACCACTAGTGCCACCTGGAAGCCCCTCCATAGATACTAGCAATAATTTGTTAACTTTGATTATCAATGATGGAAATTTCCACATATGCTTAATTATCTGTTCATATTTCTGTGCATGTCTATATGTGTGTGCATGCATTGAAATATATTATTTGATTATTTTATTAAAGAATTTGGGGGGCCAGGCTGAAAAAAAAAAGAAGAGGCCACTGCCATATTCTCCAGCAACTGCTCACTCCAGAGTAATGAGGCCCTACATTCACACTGTACATGAAATTTTTTTTACAAACTTTATTCACAATAGCCCCAAACTGGAAATAACCCACATGTCCTTCAATGGGTTAGTTAAACTAACACTGCAGCATCCATTCTGTGGAATAAGTCAACCACGAAAAGGAATGAACCCACAACCTGGATGACTCTGCAGAGAACTGCGTGAGTGTAAAAAGTCAATCCGAAAAGCATGTATGGTGTATTTATATAACACTCTTGAAATGACAAAATACAGAACTGGAGAACAGACTAGCGGATTCGAGGGGTGAAGGAGAAGCCGGGGTGCGGCTCTGAAAGGACACAAGAGGGGTTCCTGGGGCAGTGGTCTGCGGTCTGCAGACGGCATCATGACGGCACTGTCCAGGCTGTGCTGCTGCTCCAGCTCAGCCAGATGTCACCACTGGGGGAGACCGGGTAAAGGACGCGGGGGTCTCTGTATTATTTCCCACAACTAAGTTTAATTTAAAAAAAAAAAAAGTGACTGATCCGGGCAGGAGAACCATGGTTGAGCTTTCCTCCAAAATTTGTATATTTTTAACATCTTCTAGAATAAACATACTATGCTGTTTAAGGAAAACAAACCTCTGTAAGTGTAAAGCTGTCCATTCAAAGTCCTAAATGGATAAGGTAACAGAAGTATTACTCGTCCCCCATGAAATGCAGAGAGAGAGAGATGGAGACTGAGCCCTGCTTCTCTTCAAAGGCCATGACTTCCAGAAGCTGGGGCTCCCCTTGCTCGGCGTTTGCTGGTGCAGCCTTGGAATGACAGGCGACCTCCCCCCTCCCCCGCCGCCCGCACAGCCCACATGCTCACCTCTAGGGGGCAGCACCAGCTGCACTAGTCGCACCTCGGGTTACCTCTGCATGATTTTGTTTACAGAAAGGATGCTGCTGTTTAGACTTTTTTAAAGTATGAAACCCACTTGACTACACCACCAAATATAAATCGCAACCCTATCCTCAATGTCCTGAGAAAGCCTTTGAATGTAAACTATCCTTCCTCTTCCAGGCAGAAGGTCTTTCTGCTGTGAGTGAGAATCACCGGGTCCCTTGAAACGAAGCACCAGGCAGTGCCAGCGGGCTCACAGCCGAGCTCCCCGCGGACGCGCACACACGCGGGAGAGCACAGGGCTGTGATTTCACCGGGCGACACCTCTGCTCTGATCTGAAGCACACATCTCTCTTCTGTCCCCCATCATGAGGCCCCTCAGAGGAAGAGGAAAGCCTGCCCTGGGCAACTGAGAGCTGACTGGCGCTCTCCACCTGGGAGCCCCGCCCGGCTATCAGTGAACTGCCTTTCATCCCTCTGATTCATTGTTAAAAATAAACATTTCTTTTTCAAAGTGCTGCCAGAGCTCTCTCCTAAAGCTACTGCATCACAGCTCCCTCCCCACAAGGCTGCAGCCTCCAGAAGGCAAGGCTGGAGGGAGGAGGTACAGAGGAAGCCATCATGGGGAGGACCCCCAGGCTCCTGTTTCCACCCACAACACCCCTGCCGGAAGCACAGGAGGACCTGGCGGGCCGTCAGAGCTCCCCTCCTCTTTCAGATGAAGAGGATGAAGTGAAACTTAGCTGTGCCCTAACCCCATATGGACTCAAACTGAGACACACGAGGCCGCGGTACAGGAAGTACGCCCAAGCAGACGCGATTCACCCTGCTTGGGTCGAGGTGGCTTTCTTTAAAGATTAAAACAGCTAATCCCAAGTGGGACTGTCCAGCTTCTGAAGCCCAGTAAGGGCACAGTCACCATCCCCACCCCCAGGGGTCTGGTCCACTCAGAACCAGGTGCAGCAGATGGTTCCCCACAGGGACCCACAGCCAGGCCCCACAAGGGCCCAGCTCAGCTCTCAAGGTGGTCCCAGGCCATCTGCTGGTGGGGGGCAGGCCCTGAGGACTGGGGGCAGGTCGAGTGGATACAAAACCTCCCTGTGCGACCCGTTAGCCTGCTGGCCTCTGGGAGCCGAGCTGGGGCAGGTCTGCCCAGAGACGCAGGCGCACCCTGTGTGGCCAGGATGGAGTCTCAGAACCCGAGAAGCTGAACCAGCCTGTAAGGCTGGACAGAAGACACGGGACAGAGGGAGAAAGCAAGAAGCAAGAACACACGAGGGTAAGTCATGGAGGCTGAAAGGCCAGGTGGGCGCCGACATGCTTCTTAGGGAAGGCCAGGCCTGGCACCCGGCCCCCGCCCTCTGTTCCGGGCACCCCTCTCCTGTCACTCACCCCTGCCACCCTGCAAGGTCTGTCCACCCACTGGCACCCATCACATGGGACAGCCCCGTGGCTTCACAACCCCGAGGCTGGACAACCACGGAAGACGCACCAGCAGGATGGACACACGAGGCCAAGTACGCTGGAGGAGCCCCGGCACTGAGCTCGGGACAGAGGCAGGCGGCCCGCCCGAGTCCTTGCCAAGTTTGCTCATGGGGGCCCCTCAGTGTCACTTGCATCTGGGCAGTGACTCTGCTTTTAGGCGCCAAAATATTACTATAGGGGCGTCTCCTGTGGAAACCAGCAGGCTCTCCGTGAAAGGTGACGGGAAGCTTCATTATAAAGTCGCAGGCAGAGTTAATATTGGAGGAGACAATTAACTGCCCTGATCCAGATGAGAGCAGAGATGAAAGATGCGGGGCAGTCAGCAGTTGAGCGGGGCACGGGGGCCTCTGAAGACGGCTTCAAAGAGTTCTGATCTGCCGTCCCGCCCGCTGTGGCTCAGTCACAAAAATAACGGAGGATTAAGCATGTTCTCAGCCCGGGAACAGGGGAACTCAGCCCAGTTCTTCTCAGCGGTCAGCAGCCCCCTATAGCCTTGGGACAGAAGCCGACCACCCAGCGTGGCTTTCAAGGCCTTTCGGGGTCTGGCTTACCCTGTCTCACAGATCTACCTCCTGCCAGCCCCGGCCCTGGCAAGCGCCCTCCTTACCACAATAATCCCAGGCGCACCACCCGGGGAGCACAAGACTGTGGCAGGGCCCCACTGACAGCAGTCCCTGCTCCATCTGCTCTGCGGGGCGCGGCCAGCCGGAGCACCCCTGTCTCCTTGCACATGGGAGATGCACGCCCTCTGAGAGGCCGAGCTCCCCTGCAGTATCGTGAGCCTGCCCTGCCCCATCCAACCCCCAACAACCCCCAGCAGCATCACAAGCATGCCCTGCCCCCATCCCACCCTCCACGACCCACAGTGACCAGCAGCGGCCTTTCAGCAAAGCCGGGGGTGGGGGGAGGCGAGGGCGAGCACACTGACAAGAAGCAAACACCCCAAGTGTGATCGCATCTGGCTGCTGGAAACAACGCTGACTTCACAACGTACGTCTATGCTTTTCACATTCTGGGACTTGTATATGAACATACAAGCTAAGGGATTTAGAGTAAAAAAAAAATTCTTGGCTCTGCCACTTAGTAGCCGTGAGAACTTGGGCAAATTACTTAAACTCCTAAGCCTTATTTCCCTAATCTGTTAAATGGGATTATGACATTTACCTCGAGATTATCAGAGAACAATTAGGTGGTGTGCAGACAATGCTTATTACATCGCCTGGTGCAGCATCTGTCGGGTGCTTTCACCATGGAGACAGTAAGCTATTCCAATGTCCCCCTGCTCACCTTTGTCTCTCGTCAGCGACAGGGAAGTCATGCCCAGACCCTGCAGAGCGCCCCCCTCCCCGAACCCGCCAAGTCTGTGCGAGGAGCGTGCCCCCTAGTCCACATGGCAGCAGACCCGTGTCTTTCTCGCTCCCTGAGAAGGGGCTCTGGGTGCTGTCGGGCCCAGCCTCGCCCGTCCTCCTCACCAGCTCAGGACTTCACCTGCAGAACCAGCCCAGCAGCCAGTGACCAGGCTTCGGAGGGAAGAGCTAACGCTGCAAAGACCTGGGAGGCCAGCCCCGCCTGCTCACCACGCAGGGCCGGACACCACACCCTCAGGAGGCCTGCTCCATGCGCCGGCCGTGACCCCAGCGCGCCCCGCCCCTCAGGCAGCCTTGCCGTGCCTGCCCCGCTCCTGGAATCCAAGTCTACACAGACCACGGAGCGGCCCAGCACGGGCTCCCCGCTGACCTGGGCCTCGGCACAGCCCCTCCTGGCAGCCCAGTTCTTACCCCAACTCCCACCAAAGCAGCGGGTGGACGAGCCCACCAAAGCCCTGGCTGCGGACAGGGCAGAGGACCAGGACTGCCCGGAACGTCCCGACACTAGGAAGTCAAAGCCACGTGGCGACCCAGTGTCTCGTCCTCTTTCCTGCTTCACTGACTTTCAGACACGCACGCTTGGGTGGGATTGGGGTTTTTCTCCTGCCTACTTCACAGACGGGAGGCTGCAAGGAGAGGACCTGGAGACAGGAAGCAGAGCTCACATTTAGGGGGCGGCTGCTACACACGGGTGCGGGTGTGGATGCAGCGTGCCAGGCAGGGTTGCCCTGACACCACCGGCAAAACACTGGCCCTCTGCACCCCTCTGTCAGCCTGCAGAGACAGCCTGGGCTGGACGGCAGTGCCTCCTTTCACGGAGCGACTGTGCTGGACGCGTCCCAGGAGCTGGGACTGTGTGTGATTTGCTGGGATGGAGTGCCACCCCAGCAAGGGGGGCAGAGAGCCAGGGAGAGACGAGGCAAAGCTACAGGCCAGGCCCCCGGTGACAGGGCCTGGCCAAGCCCCGGGGTGGTGGGGGGAAGCAGGGGGCCAGCCCAGCAGCGGCAGAGGGGTTGAGCTGCAAGAAGTGCCCTCGGGAGCCCTTCTGCAGAAGCTTTTCCAACAGCACCTCCCTGAGCCTCCGTCTCCTGCTCCGCAGACCAGGACTAGTACCAGGACCCACCCCAGGGACCTGCAGAGGACCCAGGAGAGGACCCAGTGGGGCCGGGACCCTCCCCAGGCACCTGCAGAGGACCCAGGAGAGGACCCAGTGGGGCCGGGACCCTCCCCAGGGGATGTCGGGCAGTCAGGGCTGAGGGTAGGAGCCGGGATGCCCCACAGCCCCCTGGAAGAAACGGCCAGCAGGGCTGCTGCTGAGAAAGCCTGACGTGAAGTGTTGCCCCTGGGCCTCCCAGGAGCAGTGAGGCCGGCTGGCACAACACCTCGGACGACACCCGGAGCCCAGCATGCCATGAGGAGACGGGCCGTGGCGACTCTTTTTCCATAGATGAAGATCCTGGAGCTCCCGAAGGCACCTCGGCCTGTCGAGCAAGTGACAGAACCATGACTCAACCAGGGCAGCCAAGTGCAGGGTCGGCCCGGTTCCTGCCTCCCCCGCCCAGGGGAGGGGGCGGCGCACACCAGCGCCTGACCCCTCGGCCACAGAGACCCGTGCTTCTCCGCAATCCGCACGCGGACGGCGCTCTCTGAACAAAGCATTCGTCCGCTTGCCTCACTACGTTCGGGCTCCAGATCGTCCCTCTGCTCCGGGTGTTTATCTCTCAGCGTGTACTGAGCATGTCTCCTGTGTACCGAGCAGTTATCGAGCTGGAGACACAGGAGTGAAACTGTCTGGGGAAGGCGGCTCTGCAAACAAGAGATGGACGGTCTAACACAGAGCAAGGCCAGAGCTAGAAGTCACGCGGCGCGAGGCTCGGCAGAGAAAGGATCCACACGTCCCCACGGAGCAGGCCTCAAAGCCCGAGGAGTTTCCAAGAGAGACAAAGGACAAGCGGGTCCCCAGAAGGGGGTGCCCTGAGCAGCCTGGGGGGCATCCGGAACTAAGGGGACTTAGACCCAGGCCCCTTGAGACACACACCACCTAGGGGACAGTCACACACAGAGGGACACTCCGACAGGTCACAGCAGGAACACACAAGCAGCAGCCGGCAGGACGGGAGGAGACAAGGACCAGCTATGGAAAGAGGGACAAGGGTCACTCAGAGGCTCCGCATCAAGGCTGTGCTGAGACGGTGCCCGATGCGTCATCAATGCTCTGACGAGCGAACTGGCCACCGACGGTCAGCTCTTCTCCAACAGTGCCGGATCTGCCGCCCCGTTCCCCTCCTGGGCCTGATTCCCACGCCCATCGGCCCAGTCCTTCCTGTTCTTGGCACAAGCCCTTCCTTCTTTGGGACGATCTGGCTTACCTCGCTTACACAGAGGACATACCAACACTTGAGAGACAGACAAGCTCGGCAGAGACAGAGAGCCACGCGTGAACACGCTCCTAACACTGTCCGCGTTGGCCCCACACCAACCTCCCACCCACCTCCTGGGACCTGCTCCCGCCTTGTCCACCTGCTAAGCGCGCCGAGCTCCTGCCAGACTCCAGCTCGACAGTCCCCCCCGGTCTCTGCCTTTTCTCTGCCGCCTTCCCCAGGCCACCTCCGCCCTCCAGCCCATCTCAGCCACCAAGCCGGCCAGGAATAGCCAGACGGGACACGACCTGAGACCGAGACCCCCATGAGGCCCGGCTCCCCAGGGACGGAGAGCCAGCAGGCGGTATCCCCCGAGGGCTGAGCTGCCCGTGACAGCTGACACGGGTGGACATGCAGGGGTGCATCCCTCACCTCCCCTTGGAAGCAGGAGCGGAGGGAAGGAGCGATAGGAAGCAGCGAAGAGTCAGTCACCGAGCAGAATGCAGATTCTGTGAGGACGAATTTTTTTTTAACGTCTGCTGCTCAGATCAAACAGAAACACACATGACACAGTGCTGGGCAACAAAGCACACAGGCTCGGCTCCACCTTCAGAACAAAGGCAAGGCCACTGCTGCCTCCCCAAGCACCTCTCGGCTTCCTCCTTGGCCCCCAGACAAAGGCTGCGGGGCCCTGAGGACGCGTCCATCCTCGGGAAGCCTGGCCCGGCTTGCCCTGCGCCCGGCATCCGTGAGCAAGGTAAATGCCGGAACTCCTCCCGGTCCTGCACATGGCGGGGAGCTGGGCACCAGCCGGGTCCGCAAGCTGGAGGTGCCCGTCTTCACCGAGGCCACCCCACCTCCTCTTGGGCCATCTGCCCCAGGCCAAGCTGGGCTCAAGGGCCGCCTGGCTGCTGCCTCGGGGACTCTGGGGGTTGCGGGGGGCGCCTAGAGGACAGCCCACCCTCCTCCCCACCCCAAGACGGCACCTGGGAGCCACAGGCCCTTAGCTGCGCGGAAGTGACCCGACGAGCAGGGGAGGGACACGGACCTGGGCCCGAGACGCGCCTGACCACCCACGCTCTCATCCTCTCAGGACAACAGGAACTCCCTGAAGGTCACGGACGTATGGACAAGGACAGCACGGAGGCTCACTTCCAAACGGCAGCGAAACAGAAAAAGGAGGAAGGAAACCAGCAACGGTATCTGCGGCGCTCTGTCCCGGAAGTCACCGGTTTGGTGGACGGATGCACAGAATGAGCAAGCGGACCGAGCTCCTCCAAGCAGTTATGACTTCGAGTGGCTGGGAAGGAGCACGCTTTCCCGCGCTCGCAGGACGCGCCATCGAGGGGGTGCTCGAATAAACTGCCTCCCGCAGGGGGCGGGGGGCACGGAAGACACAGGGCTGTTTCCTGAAACAGTCACAGCTTTCTCTGGAAATGACCCTTCGTGGGTGGCGCTCCCCTTCCTCGAGCTGCCCGTTTTTATAAACAGAGAAGTAATAAAACTGGTATGGCCACAGGGAGCTCCGGCCGGTTCCCCCCAAAGGCATGAGGGACTGGAGAATTCTGGATGGCGTGTAGCTGCAACTCTCCGCTTCATGCCGGGCCTGGGCGAAACGCCCTCACATGGCACCCGTGGCCCTCTCGGCAGGCCTGGGCTGTCCCCGTCCTTACATCAGGAACCGTGAGCCCGGGGAGCAGCAGGGACCCCAGGCTCCCACTTGGGGAACCCCACCCCCCAGCAGCCCTGAGCCACGGCCGATCCCCCGTCTGACTCTCTGCAAGCCTATGGATAGTAGTCTGCTAGGCTCCTCTGTCCATGGGGTTTCCCAGGCAAGGATATTGGAGCAGGTTGCCATTTCCTCCTCGGGGCATCTTCCTGACCCAGGGACTGAATCAGCGTCCCTTGCGTCTCCTACACTGGCAGGCGGGTTCTTTACCTCTGTGCCACCTGAGGAGCCATCTGACTCTAAAGCCTTCTCTTCACCACTCCGCTCTGCTAAAGCTTAGACACACCCTCGGTGTTCAAGATCTTCTTTTGTTGATTATCTAATAAAAATCTCTACCCTTCCATATCATTTTTCACTCACTGATTTATTATGCACTAGCCATTTATTCATGCAATATTTACTGAGCAGCCAGAAAACGTCTCACACGAGGCTGCTGTAGGCGGGGAGGAAGCCCAGTGTCACCTGAGGAGCAGACAGGAGAACGGGAGAGGGAGCACCACAGCCCGGTGCCGAGTATGACCCATGGAGACACAGCACGTGGTCCCTGCCAGGAGGAGCTCGGTCTCAGGAATAAAGAGGCGGTGCATTCCATGTCGGGCGGAGGCTGACGTCCATCCCCAGCCGCACAGGACAAGGGGGAGAGCACTTCCAGAGGGACGGCAGGAAAACGCCAGGAGCTGGTGCATGGAAGGCAGGCCTGTGAGGGCGGGCGGGGCTGGGAGTCCTGGTTCAGGGTGTGCCTGCAGAGAGGACTGCCGCACAGAAGCTGGACGTGGGGAGGGCAGCAAGCTCAGCAATGGGGGCTTCTCCAGGTGGCCGGGGTCCCAGCTGAGCCAGCCCAACACGTGTGTTCACCGCTTCCTCGGAGAGCCTGCAGCCGGGAAGGTCTATCTCTTCTCCATCCTCAACCTGGAAGCAACTTCCCAGCGTGTGAGCCGTCTTCAGACAAGTCACCCCACCTAGAGGTGGCGGAGGCGGTTCCACAGAGAAGCACTGGCTGAGCCCTGTGGGCGGCGAGCGGAGGAGGAAGGCTGCCCGGCTCGGCACAGACCCCACCAGTCCCCGGGAGCTCCGACAGTAGGAGGTACACATTTACATCCTCTGCCACAAGTCGTCACAAAGAGGCAGGGCCCCTGGAGGAGGCCTTGGGAATGAGTTCAACTCAGGGCAGGGGTGGCTTTGCAAGACCATGTGGTGGGTAGGACTGAGCCAAACCTCCCTTTCCAACTTGATCAGTAATGTGGGTGCTGTTTTCATCCTGACCTATTTCTACCCTTGAATGTGCTTAAACCCATAACCCAGCCCAGAGACGCTCAGGAAGCCACTGTCCATGTTTTCCCGCCACATCCACAATTTCTGGTCCATCTGCAAACTGGCTGATTTGCGCACACGGACCACAGGCGTGCCCTGAAGTCTCCAGGCAGTGATCATCACTTTCGACATCCCTTCCCAGACCCGCCCCAAGCTCAGCAGCCCCTGGTGCCCTCAGACAGCACCCTCAAGGTCCTCGGCAGGCACTGCTGCTAACTCGTCCACCGGCCCTAGAACGCGTCCTCCTTTGGAACAAGGGCTGTGCATCATCCCTGCTCGTGTCCGTTGCCAGGTTCAGCACAGCAGCGGGAGGATGCCCCTGTGACTTCACGTGGAGTAACGTGAATGCTACCCAAAGTCATATACCCAACAAGCCAGTCAACTCTGGGTGTCCAAACTATGCCTGGCACTGGGTTTCAAAGGGTGAAAAAGATTAAAAAAGCCTTTTCAAAAAGAAGATATTTTGAACAGCAGCAGCTGACACTGCAGAAAACACATGGGACTTGAGGGCCGCGCACCCTGAAGTAGAAATCGGTTATCACAATGTCATTAATTTGACCACTCCCGTTGACAAAAATCTGAGGTGAGCTTGATCAAGAAGATGACATTAATGTAGTCGTTAGTGGCACTTCACAGTAAGATCTTCAATCCAGCACAGGCTGCAATCACAACGGGACCATCCATCACCGATATAATCCTTTCATAATTGCTTCTAAGCTCTGGGTCATTACATTTAAGACTGAAAGACCAAGGAGGAAGAAAGCAGTGAAGCGTCGTGATTAGGAGAGAAATAAGAGGCCCGGGACGGGAAGGCATACAGGCGGGGAGTGGAGACCCGTGTCCCTCACCAGTTCCCCAGAGACTTGGGGGACACGGAAGAAGTTTCTGAAACAGGAAGGAGGCAGAAGTGGGGAAGAGGCAAGAAGACCGGGGAGGACTGCTGACGACCCAGAAATGAGACTGTTTTCCAGGCGAGGCGCCCGCACACACAGCACTTAAAGAACACCACCCAACAACCGCCGCATGACATGCTCGGTCACATTCAGCCACGAGGCTTTGGACCACTTCCGTGGAGCCAGACACCTGCTAGCAGTGGAGGGAAGGAGACGGATGACAAGGCCGGCCCTGCTCGCAGGAAGCTCATGCTCTAACCCAGGGCGCCGATCAGAAAGGAAATTACAACGGCGGTGTGCTGACTGCAGCAACAGAAAGTGTGCACACGGCACAGGGAAGGCACTAGTTCCTCATCTTAGAGACGCAGCCTACAGCGAGGAGGAGCGCACCAACTGGGAAACCACATGGACACGGGTTTAAACGCCAGCCCCACCTTTCCGGGCCGTGGGACATGGGTGTGCTGCCCCGTCCCTGCTCCCATGTTCCCCTGCAGAGAACACCCTCGGGGCGCGGGAAGCTGCTCGATGAGGCAGTATCTGGACACATCTACAAGGCACCCCTCTGGGCACAGAGCGGGTGTTCAAGAAACTTGTGTGCGTGTGTTCTAAGTCTCTTCAGTTGCGTCAGACTCTGTAGGACCCCAAAGACTGTAGCCCACCAGACTCCTCTGTCCATGGGATTCTCCAGCAAGAATACTGGAGTGGGTTGCCATGCCCTCCTCTAGGGGATCTTTCTGACCCAGGGATTGAACTCACATCTCTTATGTCTGCTGCACTGCCAGATGCGTTCTTTAGCACCAACTGGGAAGCCCTTAGGAAACTTGAGATCATGAATGCTATGAGGGGGAAGGAAAGATCACAGGGAAGGGAGAACTTGAGCTGGAACCTGCAGGAGCCCCGGGGTGCACGAGGTGGGCAAGGTGGTCCCAAGCAGAGCAGCAGGGGGCACTGGGCCAAGAGGGGTGACGAGACACAGTGGGTTGGAGGTGGATGGGGTGACGAGGCAGGGGCAGGACGCATGCCCGCTGTGTGAGGCACAGGTGGGCTCCTATCCCAGAGGCCACGAGGAATACAAGAGCAGGGGAAGTCCTACCCTGAATGCCTTTGAGAAAGACCGCCCCAGCCACAGAGCGAAGTGTAGACAGTGCATTCTGCGCCTCTCGGGAGACACTGTGGCCAACTCTCAGAGGCAGGAAATTCACGCCTAAAAGCGATCGTCACTCCCCTGGGGACAGGCTGGTCTACATGTGACATGTTCTCTTCTTGTGAAGATTTCAGAACAATCCAGTTAAGCAGTCAACTAAAGGCTCATTTTTCCTCCTTTGAGAGGAGGTAAGCATACAGAACATGAGGGAGGGGATGAGTCACTGCTTTGGCGCTGTCATTATTTTATTGACGCTGATGGCTGTAATTTACAAATTTGGGGAGCCATTACACCGAGCCGCAGCTCTCTCTCAGGCTCTAAAATTGATTCATGACGCTATTGTTCTTTAAAGACAGTAAATGCCTGCTGTGACTGCGAGGGTAAGCTACCCCAGGCTGTGCTCAGATGTGGGGTGCACCCTTCTGGCAACAGCTGACAAGTGTGATGGCCCTCGGGGCAGGGCTGGCAGGTGCGGACTCGGTCTCCTAGGACAGGAATCGTGCAGGCCGGTGGGCAGGGAGGGGAAGACTGCCATGGCTTCCAAGTATCCTTAACGGCCCCTGGGGCGCCCCGGAGATGAGCCAGGCCGAGGGGGGGTGCCGAGTGGGCGGGGCTCGGGCTGTTGCATGTCACTCAGATGCTGCCAGAGTCCACGTGCAGAGGAGCCGTCCTGCGCCCTCATTCTATACCGAGAGGAATGCGGCACCGCGGGAGGAGGGGATCTTTGGGGTCTGAGAGTCTTGCTAACTTACCCTACACACGTCTTTCTTCTCACTCAGACCAGTTCCCTCGTCTGTAAAGGGGGATGACAATGTGTTCCTGCACACTGCCGGTGTCAGGACAGGACAAGATGATGCACACGAAGCACTGGGCACACGGCCGGAACAGGACGGCAGCGTTACTGAGCGCCAAGCAGTGAGAAACCAAAACCTACAGGAAGCGAAACAGCCTCCAACACGCTGCTTCACAGCCTTGAGCGAGCAGCAAAGGTGGGCTTGATCCATTCTCTCTTCAGAGGGATTTGGAAACTAGACTCTGACTCTGCACTTAAGACTTGTGCTAAGAAACACAACATCAAATGTGCATTGTCTGCACGGGGAGAGAGAGAACCCTCCCAAACTTAAGACCTGCAAAGACCCACAGTGCACTGGTAACTCACCTCCTGTGATCCAAGCGCATTACCTTCTGGAAATCACCGGTAATTTGAAATCCCATTTGCATGATAATTTCCAAGCCTACAAAATTCACAAAAGCCTACTTTCTCACAAAAATCCCACAAGACAGTTACCATTAATCTCACTTCACCAATCAGGCACTGAGGTTCGCTGGGGGTGAAGCCCTGTGCAATGCACTGGGGTGCCTTCCTCTCCCCAGAAGCAGAACCCCGATGGCTCGAGGGTCCACAGAGGAGCCAGGAGCGGGCACAGGACATGAAGTTCAAGCTGGAATGGAAACGAAGCTTCAGGACAGGGAGAGCCACCTCTCCCTCAGCCTCCTGGAGAGTGACAAAGAAATGCACACACTGCACCCTCAGAATCCAGCCAGCACCTGATGCCGGGTGCCATTAGTGAGTCTGAAGTGAACCAGTGTCCTTCACACAACTGTTATGTCCCCAAAGGGGCCCTGGGGTCCCAGCTGGGCGGGCCGAGGAGTCCATCATCTTCACGCTTTTCATTGATAACTGCCTGCAGCCTCTGCCCAGCCCCAATCACCCCTTTCTTGGGAGCCCGTGCTCCTATCGCTAACACGCAACGCCACCAGGAGCCATGGTCATCACTGTCGGACTTCCGCCCCACAGGCCCAGGCGGCAGGACCGGGGGAGGACAGCAAAGAGACGCTGGGCCCAGAGGGCACTTCCTCCTGGAAGTAGAGAGGGCCAAGGCAACGGTCAGTCGGGGCTGCCGTGCCACCTGGCTACTGCGGGGACCACGTGTTTAGAGACGCAGAGGAGACAGTGAAAGGAGAAAAGACAAGCAGGGGCAAGAGACCGCCGGGAGAGCACCGGCGGGAGCCGGGCCCGCGGGGCCTCTCCGCCGTTCCCGGCAGCAGCCCGGCTCCGCAGAGCGCCTGCCCTGGGTGCCAGGGGCCACCCAGCCTCTCCCCCAGTGCACGCCCTCTTGCGCTTAGGATGGCTTGAGCGATTTTGCCAACGACGATCAAGAGTCTTAACTGAGACAGGCCCCTTCCGGGTGTAGTCACGCCAAAGCCGCCTGAAGTTTAAGGGGCTCCAGCAGACCCCAGGGCCACAGCTGTGTTGGAAGAGACAGGCGAGGAGCCAAAGCACACAGCAGGGGGCAAGGGCACGGCAGGGGCGGGGAGGAGGCCAGCCCCCTACCCACCGCAGGCACCTCAGCCTGCAACCAGCGAGCACATGGCAGGAGGCCTGACGTTTGGAACTGAGTTCAGGAAACCGAGGCTAATTTTATCCGCAGCCTGAGAAAACTGATCAGGAGGATGAACTGGCCAAACAGGATGCAACACACGATGAAGCAACACCAGAGTCCGTTCAGGATCAGCCTGAGAATGGCTCCTCCCGGGCCCCTCCACCTGCGCCCCCACCACCCAGCCCAGGCCACACTGCGCACTCGGCCGCCCCAGCCCAGCCCAGCCCAGCCCCGTCCCCCACCCCACGGCTGCCTGCCACAGCCCTCCTTCCTCACGTGAGGCGCCCCCCACGTTCCTCTGGGCTCCAGCTCTAGCAATGTCATCTAAGTGAATGCAATCCCCTCAGGACTGTGACATCATTCGGTCACCACACAGACACATCTCAGCTGATATGAATATTCCCAGCTTAGAGGCTAAGAAACTGCAGTGAGAAGACATCAGTAACTTCTCCAGGGGTGCTTGGCTGAGAGATGAAGCCGGGAGTTTAGCCAGGTCTTCTCATTCCAAAGCCACCTTTACCACAGGTGGCTCAGTGGTAAAGAATCTGCCTGCCAATGCAGGAGACCTAAGAGACGTGAGTTCACCCCAGGATGCCTTAGAGAAGGAAATGGCAGCCCACTCCAGTATTCTTGCCTGGAGAATTCCATGGACAGAGGAGCCTGGGGGCTACAGTCCATGGGGTCACAGAGTTGGACATGACTGAGCAGGCGTGCACACACACACACTGACTCCAAACCTCCCACTCCTGCCATGAGGCCTCCCACACGTCGCGTCCTTGCAGATTAGTTTAAGCCAGGAGGCAACTCCCCCTCCTCTCGCCTGGGTGCCCACAGAATGCAGTTCCTGCCCTGCCAGCTCCACCTGTACCTCTGCCCACACCCACCTCAGCACCTGCGAGACTCAAGTCCTTGACTAGCGTCTTACTCTGACTCCCAGTTTCATGTAACGAGTACTCAACAAACACTGGGGAGGTGGGTGAAGATCACCGTGGATGTTTCTTGAGGAAACCCCCAGGTTTGCAGCACGTGGAAGTTTGGCCCTGGTCTGGGTGGGACCACAGGTTCCATGAGAGGAGTGGGTGTGGCCCCACCCTGAACTGGGTAACTTCCATCCACACCCACGAAACAGAAATTAAGGCAAACTTGGGCTCCAGCACTCCCTGCAACTCAAACCACGGTGTGACTCCTTTTCTTCATTTACCAGAAGAACGAGCCCAGCCGGACCTGAGCTTGTGATGGACAGCACAGCGACTCTGCCAGCTCCTGTCTTCAGTGACCGGAAAAAAGAGATCGTTAGCACTGCCCTGATTCGCAAGCTTCTGAGTTAATTAATACAATACAGAGAGCCTCTCCCAGAAAGGCATGTTAAAAAGACCCCACTTTTAAGACTTTCGGTTCCACCCAGCTTCACTGCACTATTAATACTTTGCTTTCACCACTCGCTCATTCATCCTTTTCATTAATGTGATCAAAATTGATGACGCGCAACTAACAAACACCTGCGACATTCTGAACATGCCAAGGTGCAGACTGTTAAAGTCCAGGGATGAGACCGACACGTGGGAACCTGGAAGGGGTCTACACGGCACCACACGGTCCAGGGTGTCGGGGAGCCGCCAGTGGGGAGAGAGCTTTGCACCGCACCTTTGTGGGCACACAGCTGCCCTTGTGGATCAGCTGGTAAAAGAATCTGCCCACAATGCGGGATACCGTGGTTCGATTCCTGGGTTGGGAAGATCCGCTGGAGAAGGCACAGGCTACCCTCTCCAGTATTCTTGGGCTTCCCTTATGGCTCAGCTGGTAAAGAATCCACTTGCGATGCGGGAGACCTGGGATCGATCCCTGGGTTGGGAAGATCCCCTGGAGAAGGGAAAGGCTACCCACTCCAGTATTCTGGCCTGGACGCAAAGAATCAGACATGACTGAGCAACTTGCCCCACGCTTCACTTTTTGCGGGCACCGCGGGGTTCCAGTGTGTGGGACCTTGGGACACAGAGACATGGTGCCGAGACAGGCACAGAGGAAAGGACAGGGAGACCAGGAGCACGTGGCGGCCCAAGGGCTGGGGTTAGCTCCAGAGGCCTGAGGAAGCCTCAGTCAGACCTTCCCAGAAGGAGGGGATCCTGGCAGGGAGAGCTGGGCTGGCCGGGCCTGAGCAAAGGTGGGGGCGGGGGCGACAGTGGGACGTGCCACTGTGGCCCAGGAGGAGGTGGCGGGCCCGGCAGAGCAGCAACGGCAGCACAGGATGGAGTCCAGAGAGATGACCCAGTTTCCTCACCGATGCTCTGTTTATAGGCGTGCTGATGCTATCACCAAAGGCTGAGCCACGTGCCGCTCTTCCTGTCGTCTCAACTGGAAGTTCTCTGATGGGAAACCAATGGCTTCGCTCCTGCCAACACTCACCGAGGCCTCCTCCGTACCCTCTGAGCTCCTCCCAGAAGGGCTACGGCCATGAACAAGACAAGGTCCTCCATCAGCGAGACAGCCCCTGGTGAGACTCTCCCGGTGGCTCCACGACCCTACCCCCTGGAGCTCAGGCCCCCGGGGCATGGCACAGCATGGCAGAGGGGATGGGCTGCAGGTAACCGCGTCACGGAGACTGTGGCCCCTGTCCTGCCGCAGGCTCTCCCCCATCCCCCTCGTTTCCCCCGCTTTCCCCTCCCTCATGTCTTTGGGGAGGCAAGCAGCCACCTGGGGTTAGCCAGCATGCTACACCTTGGCTGAAGTGCCGCCGGCCCGGAGTACCACCGACTCTCCTGCAGGGGCAGAGAGAAGCGGCCACAGCCCATGACGGCTCTTTCCACATCTGCCCGGGAGCAGCACCTGCCCTGTGTTAGATCTGGGACGGCTGTGGCAGACGACCACAAACTCAGTGGCTCGAAACACACCTGCTGAAACTCGTGGAGGTCGCCAGTCCTGGGCTCAAGGTGCTGGAAGGGCAGGTTCCTCCAGGAGCTTCAGGGGCACGCTGGCTCCTGGCCATTCCCAGTTTCCAGAGCCAGCTGCACTCCTTGGCTTGGGGCCCCTTCTCGGCATCACCCCAACCTCCTGTTTCCATGGCCTGGCCTCCCTCTGACAGTCATCCTGGGCCAAGCCAGATGGTCCCAGACAACCCGCCCACCGCGGGTTCCCTAACCTCCCCACACTGCACATCCCTCTGCTGTGTGAGGGAGCACATCACAGGACTGGGGGACACCATCCCCTCTGCCTCGTGCCCCGCACACTCGTGGGGGCCAAAGCCTGCTGTCCACAGGGTGGACGACCTCCTGGAGAAAAGTGTCCCTGTTGTCTGGCTCTAGGGAATACACAGTTTCAGGTTTTGCAGAGCTGGAAGGGAGGATGTTCAAAATCCTCAGGTTTGAATCTTGCCATTCTTAGGGCAAAAGTACGCTGAAGGCAGCTCCTGATAAAAATGGGAGGCCTCACTGCTGCCCAGCAGGGTGGCCTTAGATAACCCCTGACCCTGCCGTTCTCATCTTGGGTGACAATAAGCCTTTTGCTGCTTCCGGACCGGGGCAGAGGTGGGCACTGGAGTAGGGGCAGGGCGGGAGGCCGGGAAGGATGCTGACACAGGTTTGGGACCACGGCGAGCACAGTGGACGCCATGCCCCCCAAGGCTGAACAGAAAGCTGCCCAAGGGTCCGGAGAGGGGACACAAGTTCTGCGTTGCTGGAGAGGAAGCTCCCCCTAGAGGCCATGCGGGACGCACAGATGAGGGGGCAGCTCAGGAGACCCAGCAAGAAACACCAGGAACCCCACCTCCAGGACTGGAACAGAGATGTGAGGGTCCACACAGGTTTAAGAAAGGTCATCGTTCGTGCATACGGAGCTCCAGAGAAGGTAAATCTAACCTGGGCTTACACAGAGAATGACAGCGGTCTGCGAAGGAGGGTTAGGAGTGGTGGGAAGGGGCTCAGTTCAGTTCAGTCGTTCAGTCGTGTCCGACTCTGCAACCCCATGGACTGCAGCACGCCAGGCTTCCCTGTCCATCACCAAGTCCCGGAGCTTGCTCAAACTCATGTCCACTGAGTTGGTGATGCCATCCAACCATCTCATCCTCTGTCATCCCCTCCTCCTGCCTTCAATCTTTCCCAGCATCAGGGTCTTTTCCAATGAGTCAGTTCTTTGCATCAGGTGGCCAAAGTATTGGAGTTTCAGCTTCAGCATCAGTCCTTCCAATGAATATTCAGGGTTGCTTTCCTTTAGGATGGACTGGTTGGACATCCTTGCAGTCCAAGGGACTCTTCAAGAGTCTTCTCCAACAGCACAGTTCAAAAGCATCAATTCTTCGGCACTCAGCTTTCTTTATAGTCCAACTCTCACATCCATTCATGACTGCAGGGAAAACCATAGCTTTGGGGCTGGGGTGGTAGAAATGTGTACACCTGTCATAAGCCATCCTCTGGACAACTAAACCATCATTTTATTGCATGTAACTTACACTGCAGTGAAGGAAATTTAAAAGAGCCGGTCAGGAGGACTCCAGGCCATCGGCTGGGGAAGAGGAGAAAGGCCAGGAGACAGCAGGTACAAGAAAGCGGCTCATAGCAGAGGGGCCACAGGGGGCCCACAGGGAGCATTTCCAGGATGAGACGCCCTCAGCCACCAGACAGGCAGCCACTTATGGCCCACCTCAGCACTGGACTTGCGAGGCACCAGCTCCAGACAGCAAATGAAGTGATCCCGCCCCAGCCTGAAGGAAGAGGGGGTCTCTCAGGGAACACTAGTGCCCCTTGCTAATCGGACAATTGTCAAAACAGGACATTCTGTGATATATAAAAGCTCTAAGATAGTGTCCAATTCAGGCTGTGGTGGAACACAGGAAGGATGATGATCCTAAAATTAAATGACATCATTTGTCGATATCATAGCTTTCTCATCGGAACTCCAGCAGTGGTATTTTAAATGGAAAAGCAACATTCAATCAGGACAATGTATTTAGCCAGAGCAGTAGCAGCGAGAAGTGGCCCAGCCTGGTGAACTTTGCCAAAGCTCGCCTCCCAGCCCGACACCCGCCGGGATGCAGGGGAACCCTACAGCATCGGCGGCCAGCTCCGCACCCGAGGGCCATGGACCAGGTGGGAGCCCTGGTCCGTGTAGGTGGGCAGTGCGCCGACTCTGGAGCAGAGCCCACCTGTTTCCAACAGCCACATCGGGGCCTCCCTCCCTAACAAGTACGTCTGGGACCACCAGTCCTCTATTTGAAAACCACTGAAGAAAGACACCCCTTTTCAACAGGCTGTGAGAATCAAAGACAGTACTGGGCAAAAAAAAAAAAAAATGACCATTTTCTCAAAGTAGATGTCAGAGGTGTTTCTTCAGAACAAACGAGTCTACACAGAAGCTCCTTGAGGGCATGGACGGTGAGTCAGCTCGGCTGGCTGCCCAGCGTGATGGACAGAGGCTCAACACGTATGCATTTGTGGATTAAAAACCAACAAGCACACAAATGAAACATGTAGTGAGCACGCACACACACAACCAAATATAATACAAAGCGAAGAAGCAGAATTAAAATGATTCTCAGTGAGTTAGCTACTGGAAGGAAAAAACTCAGTTCCATAACGACCTGCCCTACCCGACAGGGCACATCACCGCACAGCTCTCTCCAGCCAGACAGCAAGCCCCCGGAGGGCAGAGGACACGTTCTATGCTTGACCACACGCCGGGCAGGCAGACTAGGACCAGGCAGACTATACAGCAAGCACTCAATAAATATCTAAAGAATATCTAAGCCAAAGAATCTTTTAGCCTCCATTTAAAGAGCTTTTTTAACAATGTGGGGTACTTTTTTTGTAAGCCATAGGTTTCACGGATGATAGAAAAAAAATACATATATTCCAGAAATCATTTCCTTTGATCAGTAAACATTTAAGGGAGATACATGCTTGATGGCAAAAGCGATCCCATCAGAGAAAGACCCAGCACATCCACAAGCATCACTCCCACACACAATCCAGCAAAAGTCTGAAACTATGATAGTAAAAGTCTAAGGCTTTTCAGGGGGTTTTGTTTTTGCCTTTTCATCCTGTTCATGGGTTCTCGAAGCAAGAATACTGGAGTGGTTTGCCATTCCCTCCTCCAGTGGACGTTTTTTCAGTGTCCTCCACCATGACCTGTCCATCTTGGGTGGCCCTGCACGGCATGGCTTATAACTCCATTGAGTTATGCAACCCCTTCGCCACAACAAGGCTGTGATCCATCACATCACCGATTCAATGGACATGAGTTTGAGCAAATTCCAGGAGATAGTGAAGAACAGGGAAGCCTGGCGTGCTGCAGTCCATGGGGTCACAAAGGGTCAGACACGACAGAGCGACTGAGCAACAACAAGTTTACAGATATTTATGTCTGTTGCTCCACCAGGGTCTTGTCAAAAATGAAGGCCCTGAACATGAGATAAGGCAGTTGGTCTGGATTAGCAGGAAGTCTAAAGTTAAAGCCCAAACTCACCTTTAAAAAGTGTTGGCAACGCTGCATCTTTTGCAGGGTAAGTAATAAACCAACAAAGACAGCATCTACCCAACTCACTAAAATGATTCACAGTGGAGATCTAAATTGGCTTCTCAGCCGAAAAGAAAGATGGGACAGGCCACGATGTGCAGAAAACGTAAGCGTTCACCGTTTGTTTGATTTGTTTTCGTCAACACCAAAGGTAGGAAGCACTCCCCTCACTCTGCCGTGGTCCTCAGTCACTGCTGATTTCTGATCACAGGAGCTCAGTTCAGTCAAGATTAGGCTTGCTACTGAGACAGCCTAAAGATGGCTTCATTTACTTTGAAACAGGGGGGGAAAAAAACACAAGTTTTCAGGGAAACCACTCCCAGCTCCAGTGTTAGTCAGCAAGCAATCCAAAGGAGATGGCTGGGGGGTCTTCAGGGGGATTCTGCCTTCTGCCACCCAAGCCCACCCAGGCTGGGCGGTTGGGGTGCAGGAAATGGCGAACAAGGGACTGAGGCTGCTCAGCTTCACGCCAGAGACGAGGGCCGGCAGCCTCAGAGCCGAGGGAGCTGAGGAAGCATCTCGGGGAAGGGCAGTCTCCACCCTCGCCCTGCAGCAGCTCTCACCGCAAGCCCCAGCCCCTGCATCCAGAAGGAAGACAATCTGGAAAGTCGGGGGCGGCAAGTTCATCTTCTCTGAAGGCACTGAAAGAAGGGAGCCAGCACTAACTGAAACTGTGACCGCTGGCCCTGCGCCTGTCACCGCACCCGGACCACTTTCCACAGAGGACGCTGAGGCGCGTGCAGACGGGTGGCCTGCCGAAGGGGCCGGCGTGAGTTAGCCAAGACATGCGTGCACGCAGCCTTGGAAACAGGTCTGAAGTCCATCGCCCTTTCCGCCTGTCAACAAGTCCTCCTGATGATGAGCCCACGCTGCCCCGTGAACTCTGCACTCGGCGGGGTCAGCTGGTTCTGAAAGCGGGCAGTCGCACAGCTGTTGTGCGAAGTCGCTTCGGTCGTGTCCGACTCTTTGCTGCCCCATGGACCATAGCCCGCCAGGCTCCTCCGTCCATGGGATTCTCCAGGCAAGCATACTGGAGTGGGTTGCCATTTCCTTCTCCAGGGGATCTTCCCAACCCAGGGACGAAACCCACAGCTCCCCATTAAGAAGACCCCTCCAAGAAGATCGCCATCACTCTGCCAACGAAGTGAATTTTCACGGGATTTTCAGTTAACAGAAGGCAAACTCCTCCATCCTTAGTCTCAAGTCACCATGAAATCTCATTCCAGTCCTCTACATACATCAGTTTCATGAGCAGCAGCAACAGCTGGCCTCCCATCTCCCTCTGAGAAATTCAGTCCTGGCATTTTTGGGTGAATGAGGCGGGCATGGCAGGCACCCATGAGGAGGGGAGTGTGGGTGTGGGGTGGCTGAGCCCAGCGAGATGGGCACCAAGTGAGGGGCGCCCACTACAGGGAGCCAAAGCCCAAAAGAGTTGAGGAGGACACCGTGGTGGGGCAGGCCTGGGGGTGCGAGGGGCTCCGGGGGGAGGGCTGGTCTGCCCTGGCTGGTGGAGCCCCATAAACGTTCATCATTAAAATGGTATAAAATAAGACAGAAAATTAAAATAGCCTATTATTCCATCACTAAGGTAATAGCCACGAATTCCACATACAGCCTTTTAGTCATTTTTTTCCATGCATAGATTTTTAATAAACTTAAATTACACTGTAAAAATATTTTATAATGTACTTTTGAAGCTTTTTTAGTGGCTGCCCATTCTTCCATTAAAAGCTGTTCAATAATTCAATTAATCAATCCTCTGTTAGACCACACTCAGATTGTTTCCAATTTTTCCTTTGTTATAAATAACCCTCTTTGCATGCAAAGCCTTTAGCATATTAGATTTTTTCCCTCCTTAGGGTGTATTAGAAGTGGAATCACTGGGTAGTAGGATATGGCCTTTGTGGAGGATTTGACTAACACAAGACGCCAAACTGCCCACTGAAACGTTATTCTGAACTATATATACTACACAAGCTATATTGAGACGTCGCCACTAAAAGCTGCTCTGGGTTTTCACAGAATCACCATCTGCCCAGCACTGAGCTGCTTAGCAGGCCTCCTTACAGACACACAGAGCTCATCCAGCCTCTGAACAACGCCGAGGACGGAAAGGAAATCCTGCGAACCTCTAACTACATACTGAAGAAGTCAAGCTCCGTGGGTCAAGTGTTTTGCCCCAGGCCTCGGAGCTCACAAGGGCTGGAGCTGCGTGGGATTTCAGTCCCTGCAGTGGAGATCGCATGCCCTTTCTCCTAGCCAGCTTTGTCTCCTGGCCAACGGACTACATCTGCGAGACCCGAGACCTGCTCCTTCACAGACGTCTTCAGGAAACAAAGTCTTGAGGCTGAGTCGCCCGGACTCAGCTGCCCACGTGGCCGTCTCCAGCCACACGCTCCAGGCATCATGGGTAACCGCTGGCTTCTGCGCACGTGCTCAGTAGCATGTCCTGACCTGGAATTTGGCAGTGGCATCAGATTCCACACCAAAAGCATAAGCAAACTAAACAAAATAAAAACTCTGTGTGTCAAAGGACTTAAATCAAGCAGAAAGACCACCTACAGAATGGGAGGAAATATTTGAAAATCATACGTGATAAGGGTTTCATGCTTAGAATACATGAAGAACTCAAAAACAAAAAGACCACCCAACTAAAAAGATGGCCAAAGGACTTAAATAACTATTTCTCCAAAGAAGATGTAAGTCCATGAAAGATAATCAACATTGTTGGTCTTCAGGGAAATCATAACCACAGTGAGAGACAACTTCACACCTACTAGCATGGCTGTACTGGAAACGACAAATAACAAATGTTGACGGGGATGTGGAGAAATTGGAACACTTAGATGTTGCTGGTGGGAATTAAAATGGTATAACCACTGTGGAAAACAATCTGGTGCTTCTTCAAAAAAAATGTATCTCTATAGGCACACACACAACAGAATTCTAAATAGCTACTGCACTGGGAGTTGGGGCAGTGGGAAGGGTGGGGGGTCTGGAAGGCAGAGGAGGAGTTTTTCATGGGGCAAGGGTTTTAAGGAGAAGAGTGACAGAACCAGCTGTTTTAGAAAGATCCATCGTGATAATAAAACAAAAGGGACACGCTATGAAACTTCAACCAGGAAAACCATCAATCACTGCGGGGGAGGGGGGAGATGGGTCACGTTCTCCGCCTTCCTGTGAAGTTTCTGTAAAGTGGAGAGGAAGGCAGCAACGCTCATCAGGCCCTAAAAGAAGGGGAGTTGGTACTGGGGGGCCCGGGGGGCAGGGATGGAAGGGAGAATAGAGGGAGGGACCTGGTCTGCACAATCAGGTTCCCCCCAGAAAAAGCCCTGAGGCTTCCCTGACGGCTCAAAGCGTAAAGAACCTGCCTGCAATGCAGGAGAGCATGAGACGCAGGTTTGATCCTTGGGGTCGAGAGGATGCCCTGGAGGAGGAAATGGCACCCCACTCCAGTGTTCTTGCCTGGGAAATCCCAAGGACAGAGAAGCCTGGCAGGCTACACTCTATGGGGTCTCAAAGAGTTGGACACGACTGAGCAGGAGCACAAAGCCAGGTGACCAGCGGGAGCCCACAGGGCAGGACTGGGCAGAGTGGGGCTGCCTGGCCGGGTGGGTGGGAGGCCTGCTCCGTGCCTCTCACAGTTCCACCACACTCCCCACTGCATACCCCACGCTCCATACCTGCAGTCAAGGACTGGTGAGACACTCTGGAAAGGACCAGAAGGAGCAAGAGCCCTAATCCTGGACTCCAGGAACTTAGAGCCGAGGGCCGGGGAGGAGGAGGAACAGTGGTCAAGGCTTCAGGGAGAAGTAATATCTGAGCTAAGTCTAGAAGGGCGAGTGGACCGCGAGGCGCAGGTGAAAGGGAGCATGACAAGCGGCAGGAAGCACAGCGACAGCCAGGGAGGCAGCCGCTGGGGAACACCAGGGCCACACTCAGATTCGGGGTTGGCAGTACAGGGCGCACGGTCCACACTCGGACCCTGGTTGTGGCTGTGCGGGTGTGTACAGGGCACACCCTCGGATCCAGATGCATCGGGACACTTGCTGGGCACCTACTGCACACAGACTGCCTGTGCCTCCCCCCAGGCCACACCACGCCCTGTCTGAGCACCGGGGCCTCCAGTGAGAGATGCAGCCTCTCCAACCTCGGCCCCACCCACCCTGACCGGCGGAGCCTTCCACCCACTGGGCACAGGCCCCTCAGAGAAGTCCTGCCCCGTGACATCTGGAGAGAACCCGCTTCATTGCTAGGTCTCATTCAGCCTGTGAAGCAGGTACTGGCAGCTCTACTCTGAACAGGAAAAACAGAGGCTGAGTGATTATTACGTGTTTTGTCCAAGATGGTAAGTAAGTTGACTTCCAAATCCACATATGTCTGATTCTGAAATCTGGGCTTTAAGCATATCACGTGGGGTCTCCGTGAGTTTTGGCACGCACGTGGCAATGTCACTGCCATAGCACGGAGGCAATGAGTCAAACAGCAGTTGACGCTTGGGCAGCAAAGATCGATGCAGGAGGCGCCGTTTCTCTGCTTGGACACACAGTCTCTCTCTGCTATTTTAAGAAAGCTTGGGAGAGGCCAGAGGGATGCGGCACACCCTAAAGGCCCTTTCCAGAACGTGCCTCTGCGGGCTCTGTGATCTGCCCGACTCTTGGTGCATCTCCGCACCCCTCTGCGCTTGCTGGAATTAATGGTGACCTTCAGTTCAGGCCACGCTGATTTCAGAGGATGAGGGGCCGGCTTCTCCCCCTCAGCCAACGCTGCCCCCAGATGGGAACAGGAGCTCAGAACAATAAGCGCATCCCGTCTCGTCTGCTCAGGGTCTAAACCAGCAGAAATACAGACTGACAGGAATGTAGCCAGTGTGCTATGCCTTAATGAGAAAGAGACGAGTGGTTATAAAACACATCAAAAAAAAAAAAAACAATCTGAAGGAAAAAGGAGGGGAGAGAGGAGGTACTGGCTTCAGACTCAGCAGCATTCAGGCCCGAGCCAGGTGGGTGGTGATGGCTGCAGCCGAGGTCACGGGCCAGGCGCACTGTCTGAAGATGCAGAGCACGGTCAGTGCACAGGCCCAGCTGGGCCACACAGGCGCCTGGCGGGCCCACTCCTCGATGGCGTCACAGCCTGGGAGCAACCACACAGGAGACCTAGGGACAGGAGACAGGCCCAGACGTCCACGCTCATGCATCCTAGAGAGGGCAGCCAGAGAAAGGGTTCCAGAAGCAAAGGCCAGCACAGCTCAAGCATCCCAGACCCGTGACTCCAACAGACCCAGAGGTCCTGGGGAGGACGACAAGTCAAGGACCAGCGGGTGCTGGTGGCCCTGTTCCCTCTGCCTGGGTGGTCCGGCCCCGCCTTTCCTGGCGCCCTCCCACCCAGACGTAAGGCCCATTCCAACTCTGTGACACTTTTCTTAATACCCTCCTGAGATGGTAGGTATCACCCTGCCTTGTAGTAAAAGTTTCACCTTGACTACACTGCGCTCCTAACAATTTTCTCCTAAAAACAGCTACAGGGCTTAGGATCCAGTATTTCCACTCTGAGGTTAATGTCCAGCAAAAACATGCAAATATGTGAAGCAAAAAGACCCAAGAACATCCATCCCCCCCGCACTCTTACATAATATTCCTGAACAGGGAATAACCCAAAGGCCCATCAACAGTAGAATGAATGAGTCAGATTCCAGAAAAAGTGCAGGTTTTATGACGTAATTTACGTAAAGCTCACAAACAGGCCAGATGACGGAAGGCATGAGACTCTGGAGCAGGGTGACCGCGGGGCAGGGGTGGTGACTGGGCAGAGCCCCACGAGGTGGGCCTTCCGATCGTTTTCCAGGAGGGCACTGGGCTCGGAGCCACTGAGATGGGTGGCCTCTGGCACTCAGGAACCAGAATTTAAACCAAGGGGTTTTTTCACAGTAAAGACTGTTTGATGTTTTCACTGAACTATGGACACCAGTAAGCATCCGTTTATCTGTGGACCTCACTACCTACAGTGTGAGCTCACTGAGAGCAGATGGCACCTGTGTGGGACTGTGCTTTTCCCCGCCTGGGAGGATGGGGGTGCACGGCTCTGGTTGGGTCCTTGTATGTAAGAGTTCAAAGGCATCAAAAGGGTGGACTACCCCTTAGAAGCTGGATGGCAGATGTAGGATTGCTCATTGTATTATTCTCGACATCTTTTTGGTATATCTCAAATAGTTCCTAATGTTTTTAAAAAAACCATTCCACCAAAGGAAAAAAAATATCAATGATTTCTTAACTTCATTTTCATCTGTTCATTCATTCAGCACTCTCGGCACCTATTATAAGCCAAGTTCCTCAGGTTGGTTCCCGCCCTGCAGAAGCCCAGAGCCTGATGGCGGGGGACTGGGAGAGGAGGCCGGGAAGCGTCTGGGGAGGATGAAAGCGGGACCTCCAAGGGTCAGGAGCATGCCTGGTGGAGGCAGCATCGCCAGGGGGCGCTCACGGGCAGGGACAGGTAACCAACTCTGCTAGGCAGGCAGGGAGGTGGGCACAGAGGACTTCCTGGAAGCAGACCCGTCCTCTCACATGGACCACTCGTGGAACCCAGAGCTGGCCTTTCTCCATTTTATCCAAGGAAATGAAAGCCAAATGCACGGCCTGGAGTTCCGACATCGCAGCTCCCAGCAGTGGTTCTCCCACTAGGTCCACAAACATCTCATCCCAGGCTTCCAAAGGCCACCGCACCTAACCAGTTCCCTCCAGAGGGACACATCTTCCAGTTAAGTCACGCGTTCTAATTAGCAGGATCACCTCATTTTTCTGCTGGTGTGTGTATGTTCGTGTCTGCTTAACACCGTGCTCCCCCACAATGCATGGCGTTTAACCAGAGCACGTAAATGTGAGAGACAATTCATTCAGCTGAACGACGCTCTTATACCAATTACGAAGAAAGTCAGTGCAGCTCAGAATCCCCCAGTAATACTGCAGAGTCCTCTATCTTTCTGCCTCCAGAACCCTACACAATATTCACGTAGCTGCCTTCCTAAAGCAGGAGACAGACCAAGTCAACTTTTCCCTCAGTCACCGGTAATTCCTCAGCTTGGCACTCTCTGGCTCCCTCGGTCCAGCCATGCGATCCTGCCAGCCTCAGCGCCCACTAGACTGCCTCCAAGGACGGGTTCATGCTACAGTGACTGACCCTGTGGGCCGAGCACTGCCACACATTCCCCTCGCCAAGACTTTACCCCACCTATCCTCGTCACCATTAATCCCTGAGGATCGGCCCACGTGGCAACTTTAATGTTTCTATAGGGCCCTTCTGCTCTTTCTGTAACGCTGATTCTGTTGTCCACTCCAGAGTAATTAATTGCTTGCTTCCTCTTCCAACTCTAAGCTACCTGTGGGTAGGAGAACCAACCCCATTTCTAACACAGCACAATGAGGGCTGGTTAAAATGCAGGGGGAATAAGTCTACTTATCTGATTATGTCTCTGCTGCCTTTGAACCCAGTGACAGATGAATCCTTCCAGGCAAATCAGGACTGAAATTACATCCCAAGCAACACCAGTTTTAGGGCTTGTCATTGCGGTGTTCCAGTTAATGAATGAGTATTAATAAAGAGATGCTTGCATTGTTCAAATGGGTAAGTTGCAACGCCAGAGAAATCACAGGTAGCAAAGCAGGAAGGATGGATCTTAAGGCACCGAGTCTTCTTTCTCCTCACGTGTGAGTCCATATTCACATTTAGAAGATGATTTTAACACCCTGGTGCTCAGCAATGGCTACATAACCAACTTTATTGCGCTGTTTTTTTTAAGGGCAAGGGAGAAGCCACTACTAATATTGGTCACTCGTGCTGCCATTCATTTATCGGGTTTATTCGCTGCTTAAGCATAAAGTGCACTCAGTTTTCGTTTCCGTTTCAGAGCACATGGATGCATTCAAATGCTGCTGAGCGCCCCGAGGGAGCAAAGCGTCCCGACTGGGAGACTCTTCCACGGCAAAAGGGTTAATGGTAACTATGGCAACCGTCTCCAAGAATAGCATCATCTGCAGCAGCATTCACGCTGGGCCAGTCGACAGGATGGTTATAAATATACCTATTAGCAGCCTGAGCTGAATCTTTAAACAGCACTGTTGGGAGAAGGGATGCCTAAAAATAGCTCCACACGATTGCATTTGAAGACGTGTCCTCAGAAACACTGCATCTCGTGCACAGGCTCACACACGAACAGAACGAGCTTTCATTGTCTTCCTCCCGTGTGCCGAGAAGTGAACGCTGGAGAAGCACAATAGGCTACGTGACAATGCCCTTCGGCTGTCACTGCAACATTCCGTAAAGCCAGCCCCAGAGCACAAAGGGGGTCCAACTTCGCAACTGACTGGAGCCACTGCCCCAGCGCCTCGTGAGCAGGCGGCTCCCCAGCGGGCCCCACGGGTCACGCTCGCAGGGAGGGCTGTCCCTACAGTGAACCCATGTGAAGGGGTGCTGGCCAGGGTGGACAGCGGCTCCTAAGAAGGGGTGCCCATCCCCGCCCTTGCTCCCCACCAGGCTCAGAGACCATGTCTGCACAGTCTTCCCTGATTTCTGCTACTTCTACCTGGAGGGACATCTCACCCATGCTCTTCCTAAAATATGGGTTATTTTCCACGTAGGTGCAGGGAGCTCAGAACCGGAGAGCTGCAGGCTTATTTCAGCTCAGCCACATTGTTAGTTGACTTGCATAAATAAATTAGTCTCTCCAAAACTTCATTTCTTCATTTATGAAAAGGCATCAGGAGATGCCTACCGGAGATCTATGGAATAAATCAGAGAAGGAGAGAAAGACGCCCAGCATCTGGGCGCCCACAGCTTGGGAGTTTTCCTCCTGTGGCCCCCTCTCTCCCCTACTCACACAGAAGACAGGGACCACGTCCCCACAGCTCTGCGTCGCCGCAGCCTGGTGACCAGAGCGGGGGCAGCTGCCAGGGGAACGAATGAGGGAGTCACCGCAGCCCATCCTGCCCCAGGACAAGGGTACAGAGCGGCACCGCCACGTGGCCGCCTGCCCTCTGTGCCAACTGTCACGATTCCTCCACCATCCCAGCAGTCTTAGAAAAGAGATGAAACCACATTCCAGCTGCAGTCCTAAAGGACACGGGCAACAGAACGCGCACGGGAAGGAAGAGATGTCACAAAGAGGCACACGGACATGAACCACAGCCCTGGAAGAGCAGCGGGCGCCCCACACGGAGCTCTGGACCCAAGGGCCCCGCCCCACGTCTGCCCGCAGACGAGGACCCACATGAGGGCTCTCAGCCCAGCAGGTCTCACTTACCTGGTACGTAAGCCTCGGTCTCCTCTCCCAGGAGAAGCAGGGTCTGCCTCACAGAGGTGTGGGGAAGCTGTCTGAGATACTGCAGCGCAGAAGGTGCTGGGTCGGCTTCCCCCGACCCTCGGGCCGAACCCCTAGGACCCTTCTCTCTGGCCGGGCTCAGCCAAAGAAGGAAAGACAGGAAACCCAGGTGCAGTGGGAGGGGAGGCTAGGGTCTGGACACCCGGCCCAGTGGGGCTGGGTGCCCACAGTCCTGCCCAGCCGTGCTTCCAGCAGCTCCCAAGAAGGCTCTGGTAACACCATTCCTCCCCCGGGAAGTGCCAGCTCCCCCACCCAACCCCACCACACACACAGACCATTCTCTAACTTCTTACTGATTCCCACATCCATGAACATCCCCCGTCCAGGCTGGGTACCAGTCCTCTGTTGGTGATGCATGCTGGTCACACCTCCCTATCTGTGTGCTTAACTCTCTGGTACCAATTTTGTTTATTGTATTCCAATTCTCTTTTTGCTCCACATGTCTGATCAAATGTTCCAGTATCATTTTTGAAAAGGTTCTGACTTTCTCCCACTGATTTACGATGACCCCCATCATTCCATAGCCCATCAACTCTAAAATTCTCATCAGGACATTTTTATAAAACTATGTTAGGTCTGCCATCTGGCTGACAACAATTATAAAACATCATATGTTGTAAGATGAATTTGTATTTCAGAGACAACACAAAGGTACATCTTAGAATTAATGAGACTGTCAAATTTCCCTAACCCTATGGGGGGGTCTGATGTAGACCCTTTTACAAAATGTGTCTGTTTCTGTACATTTATCAAACATTTAATTACTCTTGTTTCATAAGCCTTATTACTTCACAAGGCAAGATTCCTTGACTTCCTCACATTTTTCAGCTGTCTTGGATATTCCTGGCTCATTTTCCTTTCATTAGAAATTCTAACATTAGCTTGTCAGGCTGATCTGAAAACTCCTTTTGGAATTCTGTTAGGAGTGACATGTGACTCACAGAAAGACCTGGGATTGAGTGACATCTTCACAATACTGAGTCTTCCCAACCACAAACATGGAAAATAGTTCAGGATTTCACCAGGTCTGCTTCTAAGGTTGTAATCCTCTTCATAAAGATCACACTTACATTGTTCAATTTTTTTTTTCTAAGTATGTTGGAGTATCTATGGATCTTGGGAATGGGAATAATTTAAATTGCATTTTCTAATTATTTTCATTGGTATAGAGATACGCTATTAATTTTTTCAATCCTGAACCAAGAAAGCTTATTGAAGACCCATCAATTCTAACAGATGTCTGCAGGTTCTCTTGAATTTTCCTTATAAATGATCTGATCATCCACAAATAAAGACAGTTTCGTTTCTTCCATTCTAATATGAATTAGAATCTCATGTTTCCTTATTGCGTCAGCTAGAACTGAGATAATTTCCAGTGGAAGCACTGACAGCAAACAACCCTGTCTCATTCCTGACTTTGACTTTAAAGGTGATGTGTCAAGGGACTTGGTTGGTGGTGCAGTGGTTGTGAATCTGCCTAGTAACGCAGGGAGCAGAGGTTCAATCCCTGGTTGGGGAATTAAGACCCCACATGCCCAGGAGAAAGTAAGTTCACATGGGACGACTGACCCTGGGCACCACCACTAGAGAGCCCGCGCACCACGGCAGACAGCCCAGGCACCAAACGAGATACGATCCCACGCGCTGGAGCGTGACCCGGGGCCACCAAAGACAGAAACGGACAGACAGATACAGGCAACAGGCCAAAGTTTTGCAGTTTCCTATGGATTTCTCATAGATAGCTTTTATTAAGCTAACAATGCTCCCTTGAAGTCTTATTTTACTAAGAGCTGTTAGAAATATATGTTGGATTTTATTGAATTTTACATAGTTTTTCCCTCAATTAATCTGCTAGTATGGCCCATAACATTGAGAGATTTTCTGACATGGAACCATCCTTGTATTTTTAAGACAAAGTCTACTTGGTCATGACTTTTTATTCCTTTTATACCCAGCAGGATTTGCTTTGGTAATGTTTTATTTGGGTTTATTTTATTTTTTCTGCACTGTGCTAAAATCCTTGCCACTATTGAAACTTTGCAGCCCAAAACACAACTAATTGCTTAGTACTTTTTTTTTTAATGTTTATCTTTTAACTCACAGTGGTAATTTTGCTTTTCTCCTTTCAATTGTTTTTTCCTTTTCTGTTCTTGCCAAAGCTCTTTTCCTGACAAGGATGAATCAAAGCAGGACCTGACCAAGCCTGGAATTCCACACCAACTCCCTGTCTGCAAGTCCATCTTAATTGGCTCTCCTTTGCTCAACCTTTACCTAAATTCAGTACTTATTCCCTTAAATGGGACAAGTCTATAAAAGGCCCTGGTAGAGTATCCAATTAACAAACTGCTAAATGCTCAATACACTCGCTGAATTTTCAAAACCAACTTTCTTCAAAAAGAAAGCATTTGGAAATGTTACATATTTAGGGAGTTTATGAGGATATACTTAGCAAATTCTTCACCAACCAATCAATTCTTCTACGTCCAGACTTCCTAAATCCCTTCTCTGCATCGCACCATGCTGGCCGTGCAGGGCAGCTGTATGGGCCACGACACACATATGCCGTTCACCACAGCAGGCACCTATCTGCCCACTCCTACCAGGGCGGGTTCCAGGGGTTTGGCACAGGACTGAATTCTACACTCAGCCTCCTAGAATAGGTGTCAACGGGCAGTGTGGATGCAGGAGGGGAGGGGTGGCGCATTCATGAGGGTGTACACAGTACCTGCTTTCCCTCAACCGGTATTCAAGCCAGTGAAAGGACCCCCATTAAAAAAGAAGCCCCTAGAAACCAACTCTATTTAGGACTTCTTTTTTAAGACCTACACTGTGATATTTTATCATTAACTCAAGCTTTTAAATGTTACCTCCACCTTGATAATACGGATCTTGCCAGCCTCTCCTACGTTCCTCTGCCTCTTACACTTTATGACAGATAATCACGAAGGAGCTTCCTTATAGTTCATCACAGAGCAGGCTCTGAAACTACCTGCCCCGTCATTAATAATTGCCGTCACCTTGGGCAAGCTGCTTAACAGCTACATGGCTCAGTTTTCTTAGAGGATTAAAACTGGGGGTAGGAGCACTCATTCTGCAGGATAATTCTGGTAGCTAAATGCACTGAAGTATGTGAAATCACCCATCACGGAACACAGGTGCTCCATAAGGACTAGTTTCCTTCCACGTCTACTCAAACACCCACTTCTTTTCTTTCTGATTGACTGCTTTCCTGTCTCCCTTTTTGGGGTCCATGCCGTATCAACAATAGACAGCTACTACTTCCTTACTCCTTCCTACCCACTCGAGTAGGAACCTAAGCAGAAAACCCTACGCCGCACAAGCGCTCCACCGGCAAGAACCTCCCACGTCAGCCTCCCTCCCCTGCTCCAGCCATGACGCGCTCCCTCCTGCTCACTGTACACACAGTGGGTTCTTCCCTTCGGTGGGGCAGCACATATCGCGTGTGGTCTCAGGACACAGGCACGCGTTCACGGCTCATGAACGTCTCAGTGTCTCAGATGATGCCTTATTCCAAGCCTGAGACAGCAAAGCGTGATCAATAACTAGAGGCGGCCTGGAGTTGCCTGGGCTGACGCTGTCGAGATAAGTTGGCTGTGTCAGAGAAACAGCGCATTTCAATTCCTTTGTCATAAAAGAGTCATAATATTTATTTATAGCTGGATAACCTCATGGCAGGAAGATGGGAAATCAAAGAATAAAGCGCAACTTACCAACTTTATTGCAGTTATTTTTATCTTAAGTGTGAGCATCCCTCTCTGGCTTTGGCCTAAATGAGCATAATTACAATGATCGATGAGACAGACGGACAGACACAGCTCAATCACCAATGGTGCTTCCTGCTTTTAAAAAGCATTTTATACATATCACTTCACTTGATTCTCAAGCCACAGTGAGTTCATTCTCAGAAGAGGATAGCGAAGCTGGAACGCGCACAGTGACGCCATCACCCAGGAAAAGCACAGGCCACCAGGCCCGGCCACACACCCTGTGCCCAGCCCCGGGCTGCGGGGCTGCAGGAGGAGGCGCACACAGCCTCTTGTATAGGACGCTCGGCACCAAAGAAGAGCAGCTGTGCGTCCGTTCAGTTCATCAGCAAGTATTTACTGAGATACTGCCCTGTGCCCAGTGATGGCTCAGGTCCCGGGACACGTGATGAACAAGGCAGCGAAAGCCCTGCCCACGGGGAGCTTACACTCAGCAGTCATACACACGAGCAGTGAGGTGCAGGGTGGGATGCGCGGGAGGAGGGTCACACTCAGATGGCTCCGGGGGCTCCGGGACCCCTGCTCAGGCAGCACCGACAGGCCATCTAATCAGAGTGTCGCCCTGCATCACGGTACTGTCCTTCCACCATGCACGGCCGCCAACCACACTGCCATGTGACCGTCGCACCTGGATCCTGGACTCTGCCCGTCACCCTGTGCTCTCTCCTGTAGCAAGCTTTCTGTGGCCAGAGAAAAGAAGCTCCAGGGTGAGTCAGGAACACACTACCTGGGAAGAAACTTGAGGGTGGTCCGTTCAGCATCGCCTTCATACGGCCCAGGGTTGTTTCAACGAACCACGATGCCACAAAGCACCCACAAGACGGCTGAGGACAAGTGCACGGGGCACCTGCCAGCCCACCTTCCTCGCGGGGTTCCTCCAAACGGCTTTCCGTGCAGGCCTGTGCCTTCCAATGACCTTGTGGCAATTTAGAGAAAACTCCAGGCGACTCACTTAGAGACTCGCATCCAACTGTACTTATACTCACCTTGCAACAGGAGGCCTGGGAAGGTTCTGGGAACTGGCACGTTCACAGTCCTGAGCCCGAGTCTGTCGTTCGACAGAATGAACAGCTGTGAACAGGGCTGTTCTCACTGCGGACTCAGTTTTTCTATCCTTTAGAAGCATAAAGCTTTCATGCTTTATGAGGACTGCAAATTGTTGATCTACAGGTAATATTTACAGCCACATTCTCTTGATTATATTTTCTGAAGCAGCTGACCTGTGTGGGAGTGGTTTTCTTGTGAAATTCATGATCTCCAAAACAGAAAAAGGGCACAGGTAAGTCTCCTACATTTTCAATCTGTACTTGGCGGAGTTAAACCAGTTGTCTGATGAGGCTGAATAAGGTGATATATATGAAAACACTCCCCAAGAGGCAGGAATTACTATTGTTATTATTCCCTCCTGAGAGCAAAGGAGCCCTCAACCTGAGTTCACCCCCACTGCTCTGGTCTCCCTGCAAACAAAGACGAGCTGGGGCCCCTGGCAAGGTCAGTGAATCCCAGACGGCCAGCCGATCCCGAACAGACCAGGAAGGTCAACAACAACTGCAGACTCTGGAGGCTCTTAAATAGGATTAAGAATATTACTCTCTCAGATTAATGCCTGGCTTCACATTGCTTATTTGTGAAGTGGGGACAAAACAAAATATCTACACACTGGGTTACCAGGTTGCCGTGTTGATTAAAATGTATCTAAACCATCTTCTTCTAAGGTGCCTGGCAAACATTTATTAACTCCCTGCTCATCTCAGCCAAGTTTTTGCTCAACTTGACCCAGTGTATGAAGCACAAGTATGAACCCCGAGAGACCTAAGAAACCTATGAGAGGCTGTTACATAACACACACGGGCGTACATATGCACACATGTGTCTAACACTGTACATATAAGTATGCATGTATGTAAGCAGGTGTGTATGTGCAACGGGGGCTTCCCAGGTGGCGCTAGGGGTAAAGAACCCAGCTGCCAGTGTAGGAGACGTGAGAGACGCGGGTTCAATCCCTGGGTCGGAAACATCCCCTGGAGTAGGAAATGTAAACCCTCTCCTGTATGCTTGCCTGGAGACTCCCATGGACAGAGGAGCCTGGTGGGCTACAGTCCATGGGGCCACAAAGGGTCGGACACGACTGAGTGACTTCGCATGCATGCAGGAAGCAGGCGAGCCCGCCAAGCCGTGACGTACAGCACACACATCCTGCCGTGTGTGACGAGAAGCTGTGCCCAGGCGGGGGGCGGGGGGCAGGTGCCGGGCCCCACTGCCAAGCTCGCCACCCCGTTAGCTCAAGCATCACAGTGACCTCATGTGAACTTATCATGAGAGATGAGAAAAATGCAGCCCAAGAGTTCACTGGTGGCCATGAGCCCGGGCAAAGGAGCTGGCCCCCAAACCACCAGGCGCTGCAGGCGGCAACTGGAACCAGAAGAGGAGACGAGACCACCGAGACGGAGGCCGAAATGCAGAAACTGACGGGTGGCAGTGAAACCCCAGGCGCCCTCACGCGTCAGGGCCGGGAGAAGGCGGCTGGGGGTGCTGAGACGGCCGCCCTTCACCCCTCTGAGGGCTGTTCTGCATGGTGAAGAGGCCCTCACCACCTCTCCCAACAGGGAGGTTGTCCTCTCACAACCTGCACGCCAAACGCAGAGCTCATCCCGCCGCGGCCCCTTCCTCCAACCCGGGCACGTTTCACCCTCGCACCTCCAGCCACACCTCACCACTCTCGCTGTGTTCTCTGATTTCTGGGGGATTTCCTAACACACTCTGCTACTTCTTTCCTCCATCACTGTTCTCTCTTCCTTCTGTTTTGAATGCAGCTTCTATGACCACCTAGATCTGATTGATAGAGTGCCTGATGAACTCTGGATGGAGGTTCGTGACATTGTACAGGAGACAGGGACCAAGACCATCCCCATGGAAAAGAAATGCAAAAGAGCGAAATGGCTGTCTGAGGAGGCCTTACAAATAGCTGTGAAAAGAAGAGAGGTGAAAAGCAAAGGAGAAAAGGAAAGATATAAGCATCTGAATGCAGAGTTCCAAAGAAGAGCAAGGAGAGATAAGAAAGACTTCCTCAGTGATCAATGCAAAGAAATAGAGGAAAACAACAGATTAGGAAAAACAAGAGACCTCTTCAAGAAAATTAGAGATTCCAAGGGAACATTTCATGCAAAGATGGGCTCGATAAAGGACGGAAATGGTATGGACCTAACAGAAGCAGAAGATATTAAGAAGAGGTGGCAAGAATACACAGAAGAACTGTACAAAAAAGATCTTCACAACCAAGATAGTCACGATAACGTGATCACTGACCTAGAGCCAGACATCTTGGAATGTGAAGTCAAGTGGGCCTTAGTAAGCATCACTACGAACAAAGCTAGTGGAGGTGATGGAATTCCAGTTGAGCTATTTAAAGTCTTGAAAGATGATGCTGTGAAAGTGCTGCACTCAATATGCCAGCAGATTTGGAAAACTCAGCAGTGGCCACAGGACTGGAAGAGGTCAGTCTTCATTCCAATCCCAAAGAAAGGCAATGCCAAAGAATGCTCAAACTACCGGACAATTGCCCTCATCTCACACGCTAGCAAAGTCATGCTCAAAATTCTCCAAGCCAGGCTTCAGCAATATGTAAACCGTGAACTCCCAGATGTTCAAGCAGGTTTTAGAAAAGGCAGAGGCACCAGAGATCAAATTGCCAACATCCGCTGGATCATGGAGAAAGCAAGAGAGTTCCAGAAAAACATCTATTTCTGCTTCATTGACTATGCCAAAGCCTTTGACTGTGTGGATCACAATAAACTGTGGAACATTCTGAAAGAGATGGGAATCCCAGACCACTTGACTTGCCTCTTGAGAAACCTGTATGCAGGTCAGGAAGCAACAGTTAGAACTGGACATGGAACAACAGACTGGTTCCAAATAGGAAAAGGAGTACGTCAAGGTTGTATATTGTCACCTTGCTTATTTAACTTATATGCAGAGTACATCATGAGGAACGCTGGGCTGGAAGAAGCACAAGCTGGAATCAAGATTGCTGGGAGAAATATCAATAACCTCAGATATGCAGATGACACTACCCTTATGGCAGAAAGTGAAGAGGAACTCAAAAGCCTCTTGATGAAAGTGAAAGAGGAGAGTGAAAAGGTTGGTTTGAAGCTCAACATTCAGAAAACAAAGATCATGGCATCTGGTCCCATCACTTCATGGGAAATAGATGGAAAAACAGTGGAAACAGTGTCAGACTTTGTTTTTTTGGGCTCCAAAATCACTGCAGATGCTGATTGCAGCCATAAAATTAAAAGACGCTTGCTCCTTGGAAGGAAAGTTATGACCAACCTTGATAGCATATTAAAAAGCAGAGACGTTACTTTGCCAACCAAGGTCCGTCTAGTCAAGGCAATGGTTTTTCCCGTGGTCATGTATGGATGTGAGAGTTGGACTGTGAAGAAGGCTGATCGCCGAAGAATCGATGCTTTTGAACTGTGGTGTTGGAGAAGACTCTTGAGAGTCCCTTGGACTGCAAGGAGAGCCAACCAGTCCATTCTAAAGGAGATCAATCCTGGATGTTCATTGGAGGGACTGATGCTAAAGCTGAAACTCCAATACTTTGGCCACCACATGCGACGAGTTGACTCACTGGAAAAGACCCTGATGCTGGGAGGGATTGGGGGCGGGAGGAGAAGGGGATGACAGAGAATGAGATGGCTGGATGGCATCACCGACTCTGTAGACATGAGTTTGAGTGAACTCCGGGAGTTGGTGATGGACAGGGGGGCCTGGCGTGCTGTGATTCATGGGGTCGCGGAGAGTCGGACACGACTGAGCGACTGAACTGAACTGAACTGATGACCACCTATTTCCCCTCCAATTCATTTAAAACCCTTATTTCACCTTAGAAACCTTCTCTAAGCAAAGTCTGATGAGCCCCACGTTCCACACTGCCAGTAACTCTGTGTACATGTGCGTCCTTACGGTGACCAAGTACCACTGCGTGCTTCTAGGCCTGTCTTCCCCGACAGTCAGCCCTTAAAACACCACCTCGGCCTTACTGACCCCTGTCCCACCAGCACCTGACGCAGAGCCCCGCACGGGGCATGTAGCGTGTGCCCTGGTGGATGAATGGATGACAGGAATGACTCATCAATCCATCCTCCCCTTTCCCGGCAGAGCGGTTTTCCTAAAGTGCAAATCTGATCATAATATGCAGAGCTAAACCCCTTTCAATAGCTGCTGACAGCCATCAGGATGACATCCAAACTTCCTTCGTCACATAAAAGGTTCTCCTCGACCTGCCCAGCACCGCACCTCTCCATTCCTGTCTTCCGTACACACCCCGCTCCCTGAGCCCTGATAACCATCACAACCCCGTCACACCAGAGCCAGCACACCCTCCACGCTGGGCTGCCCTGAATGTCCTTATCCACTGCTCACCTGGAGACCAGCCAGCCCCTTTCTCAAGAGTCAGCTCAAACACTGCCTCCAAGCCCCAGATCTGTTTACACAGCTGTCTGCTTGGCTTGGCTATTTCAAAGTCACCTACACTCCCCAAATCGGAGCGTGAACCCGTGACCAGGTCCACCCTGCCCCTGCCAAGGAAGAGAACTCCTTTCCTGTCCCACACTTTCCTGCTCAGCCGCGACTCCACTGTCGATCCAAACGCCTGTGGAAGAAACCCCATTGCCTTTCCCCACGTCCTGCACCACCGAGTACCAGCCTTCTGTCTCCAAAGAGCTCCGAGATCCGTCCAGCGCTCTCTGGCTCTATGCCATCACCTGAGCCAAGCCATCACCGCGTTTCTCTTGGACAAGTGTGACAGCGACCTGGCTGACCTGTCTCCACGCCAGCCCCCACTTCAACACCACTCCCCAAGGGGGACCGGGGTGGAGACCTAACATCTCACTCCTCTCTTCCCCTCCCCAGCTGCAATCCTCCAAAGGCTTCCCGCTCCCCTGGTGACAAACACCAAACCTCACCGCGCCGCACGGCCTGCATGCCCAGGCTCCTCTGACCGCCACGCGTGCCCAGTTCCCTCCACGTTCACCAGCCCCCATCCCCCTGCAAGCTCCCAGTCCTCCTCCGGATCTCTGCAGCTCCCCAGGAAGTCTCCTCCGACACCCTTGCAGTCTAGGTCAGTCTATGACCTCAAAGAACCGCATTCTTTTTCTTCACAGCTTTTGTTCCAGTTATTTGAATCGGAGGGCTGTGTGTACAGATTATAAATCCCATGAGAGAAGGACCATGTCATTACGCCCTGTGGTCCAGCACTTGGCAGGCTCAGAGAAGGCACTCAGTGAGTATTTGTTATGTGAGTTAAACACACATGGAGTGTTCGCTCATCACAGCTCCCAGGTAGAAGTGGCCTCGCCCCTCCCATGGGCTCCACAGCTCCTGGTGGGAAGCTGGCACAACATGGAGCTGGGCTGCGAGACCTCTGTGCTAGCAGGACGTGGTATTGATGCGTCTCTCCCGGCTTGACTGTGCATTCCCTAGGGGAGGAAGCTCTTTCATTACGACCCCTGACACCTGACCGATGCTCAACAAATATCTCACGAATAAAGAGCTCACTCCTTGGACCAGTAGACCTGGGTACTACCATTCGAAAGGGCAAAAAGTTCTCTGTGGTAAACACAAGAGCAAGAGATCTGATAGGTTTCCAAACTGGGGCTGTTGAATCGAGGGTAAAAAGCTCCAGAAAAGAGAAGACCCCCTTTCCTGCCAGCAGTCTCTAAGTTGGAGGCTCTGGCAGGCAGGACCTGTGGCTGACTGACGTCAGGAAGAACCTCAGCTCCCGTCACTGGACACGATCAGAGAGCTCACGGCCACCGCTCACATGCTGCAGGAAAAAAAATCCCTGTGCTTGGTAGAGACTGAACTAAAATTCTTTTTTAATTCAATTTATTTAATTTAAAATAAATTGTCTTTTGAACAGCTATTACATGAACACTCAGAACAAGAGAAACAGATCCAGAGAGGGCACACCCCGCACCCCTGGGGAGCCTGCAGGCGGCTGTCCTGCTCACGTCTGATTGTTCGATCCCAGGAAATAACAATACACTATAAGGACAGTCCAGTCCCATTTGTTTTAATAAGCGATCTTTCAGTCAAAAAGATAAACATCTGTGAGTCTACTGACATGTGACCCCTGAGTGTCAATCACTGCCCAAAAAAGCAGGCAAGCTAAACCAATTGAGTGTATAATTTGGTTCTTGCAACAGTTGCCAGATTGATTGGCAATGCCAAACAGGAAAAGGGGCTGTGTTCTAATAATGACAACAAGAAAAAGACATCTCGCTATTTTTGGAGACACTTGCAAACCCTGAAAATAACTTATCTGAGAGCCACCACGTTGCAAGTTCAAGGGCATACCTTGGAAGACATACCAAGCAATGCCTTTGCTCGTGGCCTAAACGAGGAAAATTGTGGAGAGATGAAAAGCACTGGGGTTCGGAATGAGGGAGCCCAGGATCCCTCTCCCACCATCTGTGTTCCACGTACTATGCCCCTGAACTCAGAAGCAAGGACCCACTTAATGTGAGCTTGCAGCTCAACAACCAGTCTGCAGGAAGGCCGCTTCTTCCCCAGATGCATTGACTAAGTATCCAATGAATACTGAAGAACCACCTACTCTCGGGGCACTGGAGTGAATCAGTGAGTCCCTGCCCTCGGAGGAGCAGCCCTTCCAGCAGGCAGGGGCCAGGAGGCAGGGAGCCAGGGGGGAGCCAGTTCCCCACCCCCGCTATTTAACACAGGATCAGCAGGTGCCTTCCCTGAACAGCTCTGCCTCCCACCAGCGTCCACAGGGAGAGCCCATTAGGACTGCCCGTCAGAGGAAGCAGAAACCCACGGGTAACACCAGAAGCTCTGAATCTCATCTGAGCCGCTCGGCTTCAGAAGGAAATCAGGTCCCTCACTCGGCAACGCCAAAGCAAACCAAGTATTACATGTTTAAAAAAGAAAACCCCAGTCAAACTATTGGTACTATTTCTGAAAGCATCCTCTTGGGGTCTGGGAGCCCACAGACAGCGGAGCAGCTCCACCTTCGCTGAGAAAGGGCAGCCCCGTGTGGCGAGACTGAGGAACTGCAACGCTGTGCGTCGCCCCAGCTCCCAGCCTCTTTTCTAGAAGCTGCTGCCCCATTCACTAGTCAAGATGGGGTGCAGCTGCCAGGAGACCAGACCACCCTGAGGGCTGAGACAAGAGCAAGTCCTTTTGCTGCAAAAACAAGTTAGAAGCAGCCCTCACTCACTGAGTGCTCAGGATGTGCCCTTTTTAACGTGTCTGGGGCGTAAATCACTGGCTGTGAGAGGACACCACGTACGTAGCTATCAACCCATTTTACAGGTGAGGATGTTGAGGCCTGGAGGAGGTAGTGACTTGCTGGGAAGTCTCAGAGCTAACAATTGAGGACCCCCAAAGCTCCCTGGAGCCTGGACAGACCTCATCAGGAGCAGGCAGGACTGGCCCCTGCCCCACTCTCCCTTCTCATGACACAGAAGAAAATCATCTACAGGCAACTCAGGCCCTGGCTGTGCTCCATGACCTCACAAGTATGGTCTCTCCTCTGCACACACTCAGGGTAAATCTCATCTTCGTTTCACAGACGCAGCAGCTGAGGCTCCAGGAGGTGAGGTGGCTCAGCCCGACAACAAAGCTAGCAGGGAACAGAGAGAGGACCGACCCCCGACCTGCTGCTCCAGATGCAACTGGTCCTTTAGTGACGTCACGCGGCGTCAACAGAGGCTCGACAAAGGGCTCAAGCTCCAAACCCGAGAGAAGCATGGCCGGTAGGCAGAGGGAGGGAGTAGGCAGATGTGGGCGTGAGTCCAGATGAACAGGCCACGAGGGGCCCAGAGCAACCCGAAACACAGAGACGCCAACCCAGGAAGCCTGACTCCCAATACGCGACAGCCTCCCAAGGCCAGCCCGGGGCTCCGGTGGCACGGAGTCCTGAGGCGTCTCTCCCTGCAGACGCCGCCCTCCATGCCGCCGCGCCCCTACTCTGCACAGCGCTGCCCACCAGCCCTCCGTCACCACGCCGGCCCCACCGATGGACACCCTACCCACCCCGAGCTCATGTACTGCGGCCAAGTAGACTGTTCACTGCTCTCCACTGTACTTACGGACTCCACGTGAAACTGGCTGTGACTGAGATATTCAGCTTGATGCTGCAGGAAAGACCCAAATGCAGGACGCCCAGTCTGTCACCTGCCTCCAGCCTCACCTGCCCCCACTCAGCGCACTGGCGCTGGGTGGCCCACCCTCAGGGCCAGCTGCACGAAATGCCTCAGCACTTCCCCTGACAGGTCTGCAGTTCCCAGTGCTCTGTGCTGTTCACACGCTGTGTGCGCGGCCTAGAAGGCTTCTCCAAGCACTCCAAGCCAGCCTGTGTCGGTTTTTATCACTGGGCTCCGTCTTAGTCCAAGGTCCACAGACGCTTCCCAGGTGGCATGAGTGGTAAAGAATCTGCCTGCCAATGCAGGAGACACAGGAGACGGGTTCGATTCCTGGGTCAGGAAGATCTCCTGAAGGAGGAAATGGCAACTCACTCCAGTACTCTAGCCTGGAGAATCCCATGGACAGGGGAGCCTGGCATTGCCAGAGTGGGACAAGATGAAGTGGCTGAGCACACGAAACACAAGACCTTCTGAGTCCGAGTCCCACAGAGACAGCGCTGGTCCAGGCGCTGTCTTCCCAGGACCAAGCCCGCGGTGGAGGACACAGTAGGTGCTCAATAAATATTTAACGACTGAAGGAAGGAATAATCAATAAATTCTATGGAGCCTGGCCAGCACTTCAAAATAATTCAGCTGTAGGAGGAGAGCAGAGTCTAAACACGCAGCTCTGGGGCTGGACGGGGTGATGCGGGCACAACACGGGAACGCGCTTCAAGCTTCGGAAATGCACGCTTACAAGTGACCGAGACGGCAATGTTATGTCACACATATTGCAGTGCAATTTATAAACTCAATTCTGTTTTTAAGAACATGATCCACACTCAGCAAAGCCGCCTGCTCCATGCAGGGAGGCAGGGCTTCGGGGCAAGGAAGGAGCCCCATGCCCAGTGGGGCTGCAGCCACTCCACGCCCAGGACTCTCAACAGGCCCGGCCTCCCCACTGCACACCAGGCGGGTCAGCTTCACAACGAGCAGCAAAATCAAATCAGTCCGGCGTCTAACTTGGGCTGCGAGCTCCTTAAAGAGACGGACTAGCCTCTTCCAGCGCCTGCGCCCGGGAACACTCAATCAAGCAGGCAGCTGCTGCCAGTCACAGAGCAGGGATGGGTGTCAGGCTCCCTGGACGTTACTGTTGCTGTTCACCAATGAGGAGAATCAGATCCAAGCCTGATGATGCCGCCGCGGGGCTGAATGACCCGCCACATGGACGGCTACAGCACTGAATGGATGGCTTCAGTAAGACATGGAGGGGCCCAGGCAGCAGGGCCGGAGCGGCTGACAGAGCTGCGCTGAGGCCTCTCCCGGAAGCCCACGCCGGTGGGAACCAAGCCCTAAAACCACATCAGTCTCACTCCTCTTATATCACACACCAATACCGGCCATGAAGCCACTGCCTCTGTTTCAGTAAGCTGCGCCTTCAAGGGAAAATCAACAGTAGAGGGAGGAGGAGGTGGGGAAAGGACACAGAGCTCAGAGAACAGGTTGCCAGTTCAGGCAACAAGGAATGGAAAGGTAAAGCCAAGAGCCTGTTGGCTCGGGGTCCGAGAAGAGACTTGTGAAAACAGAACTTAGAAACCATGTTTAAAAGAAGATTCCGGATGCGTTAATAATAAAAACATTTTCTGAGAAACTAAAACTATCTCACCTAATAAAAGTATCTCAAATAATAAAAGAGCTGCTAACTTGAATCGTGAGTGACGACATGCAGAACTGAGAAAGAGGAAATCATCGTGTCCCTCATTCTGAGTGTGAGGCAACCGGGGGACGCATTCGCTGCATGGCGGCTCGGGGACAGCAGATGTGCAAGACCCGCTTCTCAACCCTGACTCGCCTCTCACGAGTGTTACAGCCGAACTTCGTGAAGCGACTCCACGAGCTGCCCCTTCACCCCAGGGCGCTGCAGCCCATCAGAGGCCGCTCCCACCCACGGCCACTACCAAAGCCTCCCCCTCGCCTCCTGAGGTCGTCCACAGCTCCCGGGTGGCCAGGTTCAGGGGACACTGTCCACACTCTCCCCCCCCGACCTCCCTGCAGTCGATACAAGTTTCCCCGGCTTGATGCCCTTTGGTCCCTGTGACCCTCCCTTCCTCCTGCTTCCTCTTCTTCCTCTTCCGTGAACCCCTCCCTGTTGCCCCGTGCCTTGGACAACGCTGGGGCAGAACCCGGCACAGCCCAGCACCCCTGCAAGTCACTCTGAGCAGACCACACCACAGCGTCCATTCCTCCGCCTGTGCCCCCTGCTGGGCCTCTTATCTCTGGCTCAGACCTGTCCAGAGATGACTCGTCTCTGGACTCGTCTGCACCAGCCACTTCTGTGCACCAGGCCTTGGGGAGTCTGGGGGTGCGACTCCTGGGCTGGACATGCTTCCCACGCCCCTCTCCACTCAGCTGTTAGCTGCCATCACCCGCACTCAACAGGTGAACCTTCCAGAGAGCCACTGGTCTGAAATCCCCCAAATGCAACAGTTGCTGTTTGAGCTGGTGTGAGTCCAAAACCCACCCTCTCTCCATCTACCGCTCGAGACAAAAGACAGGCCGCTCAACTAACCACACACCAGTCCAGGTCTCAGCTGCCTCCTTCGGGGCAGGGGCAGGGGTGGAGCAGGACAGACCCCCGGGGCCCTGGGCTGGGTCCTCCGCACGCTGGCCCCACGGGCAGCATCTCCTCTCCTGGCCTCACCGCACTGTCCTGGCTTTAGGAGGAGCGCAGGCATGAGGGTGAGCGACGCCACATGGAGGAATGACTCAGCTCCACGGACAGACAGCGGCCGTCCACGAGCCCTCTGCGCAGTGACGACTCCGTCACCTCCAAGGGCCCCCGGTCTGAGGCGGACGGGGCCGCCCGCCCCGCTGCGGGAGCTCGCCCCCTGTGGGAGCCTGCCCCCCATGGGTGCATGTCCGTCATGGCGAAGAGGTGCGAAGACCAGCCCTTCAGATCTTTTCAGCAGAGCAACAAGCACAGCAGCAAAGAACATAAGGGCGGAACTATACGGGGACAGCAACAAAGGGAAGGAACCCAAGCCTGTTTACCAGAGGCCGATCCTGCAGCTTAGGGCCTTCCCACGGCCTCAAAGGACCCTCGTTCTCACACAGCCCCCTCGGGACCTCAAGCAGGGCAGGAGAAGCCATCAGCGGGCCATCTGGGCATTTCCAGGTGTTCAGGCAAGACCCCCTCCTCAGTCACAGCATTCCTCTCATAGTCCATGCACGCATGCTCAGGCATGTCCCACACTGTGCGACCCCACGGACTGCAGCCCGCCAGGCTCCTCTGTCCATGGGATTCTCCAGGCAAGAAGACTGGAGTGGGGTTGCCATGCCCTCCTCCAGGGAATCTTCCTGACCCAGGGATTGAACCTGCATCTCCTGCATTGGCGGGTGGGTTCTTTACCACTGCACCACCTGGGAAGCCAGGTAGTATTCCTACACATAAATATTACAGGAACAAATAAAGCTGCATCACTAACAGCAGACATAGACAGACAGGTGGCAGTATGGGGGAGAGGCAATACCTTTTAAAGAAAAACTGCTAAACAAATGCTGTAACGTTGTTCCTTCATCCATCCACCCATTGAAACCAGTGCAGCTCTCCTCTCTGCACATGTATACTCGCATATATGTACGCATGAAATTAAGTAGACAGCTGCTGAAGCTCAGTCCCTCTGGAGGAGCAGATCTAAACACCTTTACGTACAAGTCACTGAAGGTGACAGTGATCATCTATGCTGACACCTGGTCCCTGTAAAATCCTATCAGAGTTATTAATAGTGAGGACCATAAAGAGGCAGACAGCAAAGTAACGACAGAGTCCCAACGTGTGAGCGAGCGGAGGTCCCCGCCACAAAGGCTCTCCCACCCGCTATGATGCCCCTCACACGCACTCCAGACCGTGGCCATCCCTGGGGGGACAGAGGGACCCTGGGAGCCGCAGGAACCAGCTGGGACATCACCTGCGCCGTGTCCTGAGGCAGGAGAAGCAGCTACACCTGGTGACACATTAGCAGTGAGGACGGGGTGTAGACCACGGCCCTGCCAACCCAAGGATCAAAGATACAGAACGTCAGGTCTTATCTCCGAGAGGAGCCTGATTGAGTGGGAAGGGTTAGAAATTAACAGATACGACAAATGCTGCAGGTGCTGTGTGGAAAATGCTTGAACTCAGAGAAAAGCTGAGCTACCCTCAAGGACAAGTAGACAAATAATGGGGATTCGGGGCAATGGGTGTTGTGGGAGGAACCAAGGAAGAAGTGTTTCCTTGCTCAGGAAAGGAAGGGCAGGCTGAGGAAGTGCCATTGGGTTGGGCCCGAAAGTGTGAGTCCATCTGCGAAATGTAGCGGAGCACTCCAAGATGAGGAGGATTCTGCGGAGAAGAGAGGAGAAGACCGCCACAGCACATAACGCTGAGAGGCCAGAATCACATCAGATTCACAAAGACCTCTGATGCTCATCTGAACTGTCTCTGGCAGACAATGGAAGGAGATTTAAGAAAAGAGTCCCTTAATTAGATTTCAGTTTTATAAGAGATACAATAATAATAACAGCAGTTGACATTTTCTGGGCACTTAGCTGAACGCCACGCTAACTGTTCTCCATGAGTTTAGGAAGTCTCCAGCCCACAGCAAGCAGGCGACAAAGTCAGCTCCTGCTGCTGCCACAACACCCTTTAAAGACAGACGAGGAAAGCACTATCACTCCCAATTCTGCAGACAACCAAACTGAGGTTCGGGGAGACGGACACTATAGATCAAGGTCAACAGCTTCAAAGTGGTCGGATACAACAGTCTGACTACAGACACTGCCTCCAAACCACAACGCCTGCAGGCAGTGGGGCAGCGAATGGGCCAGAGGGACAATGAAAAGGCTCACAATCGTTACAGCCAAAGATCGTGTGGTCCTAACATGCAAGACAGCAGCTGTGGAGACGGACAGACTAAGAAGGCACCTCCCGCCCTGGACAAGCAAAGACAACGTGACATTCTATGGAATCTGCAGTTTTATTACATTTATACTGACCTGCATACACCATCAACTAACTAATAAGACTTCTGATGAATACTTTACAATCATAAGGAGGAGGGAAACAGATGTATCGGGAGAATCACACACTAGAACACTTGGATTAAAGCCACCTCCTGTTTAGACCCCTCCTGTCTTATCACTGAGCATAAACCTTCCAGCCTTCTGCTCACCTGCAGCGGGACACCTGCCGGGCCAGCAGCACTGGCTAGCCCTGGTCCAGAGTGTGTCTACCGATCAGGGCTTAACCTCAGCTACCCACTCGCTGAGGACATGCAGGAAGAAATGTCTGACGGAGACAGAAGCGTGTCCGGGGGGTGGGGAGAGAGAACATGCCTCAGATCCTGGCTCTGTCGCTTCCTCATGTGACACTGGTAAGGGATTCGGCATCTCTGAGCTTCTGAAGGGATGAGCACCCATGATGTGCAGTTATGGGGAGCATTAGTTAAACATAGCTACGAAGCACCCGGCACAGCAGAGGACACGGTAAAGGCCCAGTAAGTGCAGCCCACTACTATAATTACTATTCAGAAGATGTTGGGGGGCATGCAATAGTGGGCGAGAAGAGAGAGGGGAGAAAAGGTTTAGCGCCGGGATTTTTTTAAACTGAGATGTAATTCAGAGGACACACGATTCACCCTTCAGAAGTGCTGTACAATCCAGCCGCTCTTAGTGGGTTCAAAGAATTTACCACCGTCAGCACTACCTAACTTCAGGGTACCGTCATCACCCCCGGAAGAGATCCTCTACCCAGTAAGTGACCGGTCCAAGTTCCCCCTCCCTTCCCCAAACCCCTGACAGCCACACATCTGCTGTCTCTAAGGATCTGCTGAGTCTGGAGATTTCCTATAAATGAAATCAGACAGCATGTGACATTTGGGCATTGACTTCTTTCACTGAGCAAATATTTTCAAGACTCATGATGTCACAGTATGCATCAGAACTTCTCTTGTGGCTGAGTAGCATTCCATCTCACGGATGCCCAACAGTCTGGTCCTCTGTTCATCAGCTAAAGGACACCTGGTTTGTCTCCACTACTCAGTGAGAACGCTGCTGTGAACATCCATGGACATGTCTGTGTGTGGACACATGCTTCCAGTTCTCTTGGGCATATTCCTGGGGGTGGTACTGCTGGGTCACACGATGATTTATGTTAGTTTTTGGAGTAACTGTCAAACTGTTTTCTAATGCTGCTAGGGGTTGTTTTTGACTGTAATCTAAAGTCTGTGATATTTTAAAATCTCTTTAGAATGCAATATTTAATAGAAAAAGGAAAATGTGGGAGTAATAACTCTGGTGTTGTCTGGTTTCAATCACCAAATCGCAGGATCCACCCAACACAGTTCCCAGTAGATAAACCACTTTCGAGTCCATGGAAAAAGCACATACAATGAGCAGAAAAATCAGCCAACAAAGGGATGCCAAAGGAAATTTATCTAACAGTTTTCAAAGTAACTGGTTTTTGAATTATGGATTTCTATTATGCTGACAGTAAGGTGTTTTTTCTTTTCCTTGAGGGAAAGGGAGCAAGCAAATTGGCACCAGAGTTGTCACGATAGGTTTTTAGACTTATATAGCATAATTAATTCATTCCTTATGCAATGAAGCAAGCAGTAATCTTGCTCAACTTAAATGTCTGGTTGGCCTCTGACAATAAGTAGGTTCCAGCATATCTCCTACTTTAAATCTATCACCCAGACAGACTCTACACATGGACATCACCAGATGGTCAATACCGAAATCAGACTGATTATATTTTTTGCAGCCAAAGATGGAGAAGCCCTATACAGTCAGCAAAAACAAGACCGGAAGCTGACTGTGGATCAGATCATAAACTCCTTATTGACAAATTCAGACTTAAAGTGAAGAAAGTAGGGAAAACCACCAGACCATTCAGGTATGACCTAAATCAAATCCCTTATGATTATACAGTGGAAGTGACAAACAGATTCAAAGGATTAGATCTGATAGACAGTGGCTGAAGAACTATGGATGGAAGTTCGTGACATTGTACAGGAGGCGGTGATCAAGACCATCCCCAAGAAAAAGAAATGCAAAAAGGCAAAATGGTTGTCTGAGGAGGCCTTACAAAGAGCTGAGAATAGAAGAGAAGTTAAAAGCAAAGGAGAAAAGGAAAGATATAAGCATCTGAATGCAGAGTTCCAAAGAATAGCAAGGAGAGATAAGAAAGCCTTCCTCAGTGATCAATGCAAAGAAACAGAGAGAAAAACAACAGAATGGGAAAGACTAGAAATCTCTTCAAGAAAATTAGAGACACCAAGGGAACATTTCATGCAAAGATGGGCTCAATAAAGGACAGGAATGGCTTGGACCTAACAGAAGCAGAAGATACTAAAAAGAGGTGGCAAGAATACACAGAAGAACTGTACAAAAAAGATCTTCACAACCCAGATAACCACAATGGTGTGATCACTGACCTAGAGCCAGACATCCTGGAATGTGAAGTCAAGTGGGCCTTAGGAAGCATCACTATGAACAAAGTTAGTGGAAGTGATGCAATTCCAGTTGAGCTATTTCAAATCCTGAAAGATGATGCTGTGAAAGTGCTGCACTCAATATGCCAGCAAATTTGGAAAACTCAGCAGTGGCCAAAGGACTGGAAAAGGTCAGTTTTCATTCCAATCTCAAAGAAAGGCAATGCTAAAGAGTGTTCAAACTACCACACAATGGCACTCATCTCACACACTAGCAAAGTAATGTATAAAATTCTCCAAGCGAGGCTTCAACAGTACTTGAACTGAGAACTTTCAGATGTTCAAGCTGTATTTAGAAAAGGCAGAGGAACCAGAGATCAAATTGTCAACATCTGTTGGACCACAGAAAAAGCAAGAGAGTTCCAGAAAAACATCTATTTCTGCTTTATTGACTGTGTCAAAACCTTTGACTGTGTGGATCACAATAAACTGTGGAAAATTCTTAAAGAAATGGGAATGCCAGACTACATTATCTGCCTCCTGAGAAATCTGTATGCAGGTCAAGAAGCAACAGTAAGAATTGGACATGCATGGAACAATGGACTGGCTCCAAATCAGAAAGGAGTACATCAAGGCTGTATATTGTCACCCTGCTTATTTAACTTATATGCAGAGTATGTCATGTGAAATGCCAGGCTAGATGAAGCATAAGCTGGAATCAAGATCAAGCCGGGAGAAATATCAATAACCTCAGATATGCAGATGACACCACCCCTATGGCAGAAAGCAAAGAGGAATTGAAGAGCCTCTTGATGAAAGTGAAAGAGGAGAGTGAAAAAGCTGGTAAAACTCAACATTCAAAAAACTAAGATCATGGCATCCAGTCCCATCACTTCATGGCAAATAGATGGGGAAACAATGGAAACAGCAAAAGACTTTATTTTTTTTGGCTCCAAAATCACTGCAGATGGTGATTGCAGTCATGAAATTAAAAGACGCTTGTTTCTTGGAAGAAAAGCTATGACCAACCTAGACAGCATATTAAAAAGCAAAGTCACTACTTTGCCAACCGAGATCCATCTAATCAAAGCTATGGTTTTTCCAATAGTCATGTATGGATGTGAGAGTTGGACTATAATAGCTGAGCACCAAAGAATTAATGCTTTTGAACTGTGGTGTTGGAGAAGACTCTTGAGAGTCCCTTGGACTGTAAGGAGATAAAACCAGTTAATTCCAAAGGAAATCAGTCCTGGGTGTTCATTCATTGGAAGGACTGATGCTGAAGCCGAAACTCCAATACTTTGGCCATGCAATGCAAAGACTTGACTCATTGGAAAAGACCCTGATGCTAAGAAAGAATGAAGGCAGGAGGAAAAGGGGACGACAGAGGATGAGATGGTTGGATGGCATCACAGACTCGACAGACATGAATTTGAGCAGGCTCCGGGAGTTGGTGATGGACAGGGAGGCCTGGAGTGCTGCAGTCCATGGGGTCGCAAAGAGTCATACACGACTGAGCGACTGAACTGACTGAGCTTCAGCCTTTTTGTGAGACATGCTTGTCACTCCTCAGTGTGCAACCATGCAACTATAACTGCTACTAGCCCATGAGACTATAGTTTCTGGAACGTATTGAGGATTCTTCGTGTGCACAGCACTAAAGATCAGAAATAATAAGTGAAAGGCACTTAGCACTATCACTGGCACATGGGAGGTAATCAATCAACTGAAACTATGAAACTAAATACACACTTAAACTAAGCAGTGAGTGCCAATGCCAAGCATTGTTGCCCTGAGCTCTGGAGGCAGATGCATAAAAGCCATTCCTGCTCTTAAGAAGCTGAAACCCGATGGGGGAGGCAGGGAAGGAGGCAATTACAACTCAGTGGGAGCTGAGTGATTCCATAAATACAAACGCAGGGCACTGCCGAACACATCAGCGGGATGAATGGGGAGAGACCCAAGTCAGAGAGGACTTCTCTGAGCACAGGAAAGTTGCTTCAATCAATTTAACTGAGAATAATTAACAGGCAATAAAATGCTGCCACATTAAGCGGACAGAACAACAGCTTTAATAAATGAAACTGCTGGTGTGACCGCCAGCACAAGTCACACGTACAGTATTTCCAGGTCCCCTCCAAGTTCTCGCCTCCTGTCAGCACCAGTGTCTGTCCCGCCATGGTCTCCAGCAACGGAGAGCTGCTGCATGTCGTGACAGTTTAGCTTTACACATTCCTGAATTCCTTACTCACACAGCGTGCATTCTTGTGTTTGGAACGTTTCTGAGATTCACCTGTCTTGCTGGGACTATCAGCAGTCTATATCATTTTACAGCCACGTATTGTCCACTGTACGGTTATATCACGGTCTGTTCCCTCATTTATCTGGTCACAGACATTTGCGTATTTTTTTTCCAGTTTGGGGTTATTATGAATGAAGCTGCTCTAAACCCAGCCAAGTCTCTTCATGAACCTATGTTTTCACTTTTCGAGGGAAAATATCTAGAACTCCCGCATCACAAACTTCATAAGAAATGGTTAGAGAGCCCTCCAAAGCAGGCATACGGTTTAACATCCTCACTAATAAGGGTGGAGAGTCCTGGTTCCCCCACCAGGACCCTCACCAGCACTGGGAACAGTCACCGGTCTCCACCTCAGCCTCTAATAGGTGACAGTGTGCCCAGCACAGTGCTGGTCTGCATCTCCCTACCAGGCACATGGCCCCTAACAGACACACGGCCCCTACCAGGCACACGGCCCCTACCAGGCACACGGTCCCGAGGCCTCTGCGTGCCAATCTGCCATCCATGCATCTTCTCTGACGCATTAGCTGCTCAGTTTCTTTCCTATTTTAAAATCAGGTTCTTCGTCTCCTTATTGTTGAGTTGAAGAGTCTTGCTTATTTTTTTATATATATATTCTGGACACAAGTGCTTTAACAGATGTTATGTTTTACAAATACTTAACTCCAAGGATAAAGCTGCTTTTTTCATTTCCATAAAAGTGATTTTAAGGAATTTTCAATTTTCATGAAGTCTAACTTACCATTTTGTCCTTCGTATTTCACGCTTTGTGCCCTAAGAAATTTTTGCACACCCCAAGATCAAAGATTTTCTCTGATGTTTTCTTTGATAAACCTTACCACTGTACCATTTATATTCCAGATCTATGATCCATTTTCGATTCAACTTTTATGTGTGTGGGAGCTAAGTCTCAAAGTTGCTTTTCGTCATGTGAAAGTCGCTCAGTCAAGTCTGACTCTTTGCGACCCCATGGACTATATAGTCCATGGAATTCTCCAGGCCAGAATACTGGAGTGGGTAGCCTTTCCCTTCTCCAAGGGATCTTCTCAATCCAGGGATCAAACCCAAGTCTCCCGCGTTGCAAGCGGACTCTTTACCAGTTGAGCCACCAGGGAAGCCCAAGGATACTAGAGTGGGCAGACTATCCCTTCTCCAGCGAATCTTCCTGACCCAGGAATCAAACCAAGGTCTCCTGCATTGCAGGTGGATTCTTTACCAGCTGAGCTACTATATGGGTTAATTAACTGTTTCAAGCATCATTTGTTGAAAAAGTCCATCATTTCCCCCTTTCAATTACCTTGGCACATTTGTTCAAAATCAGCTGAATTCATGTATATATAGGTCTAATGCTAGACTCCATATTTTGTTTCCATTAATCTATGTGCTTAATCTTATGCCACGGGCTTCCCTGGTGGCTCGTTAAAATGTCTGCCTCCAATGCGGGAGACCCGGGTTCGATCCCTGGGTCGGGAAGATCCCCTGGAGAAGGAAATGGTAACCCACTCCAGTATTCTTGCCTGGAGAATCCCATGGACGGAGAAGCCTGGTAGGCTACAGTCCACGGGGTCACAAAGAGTCGGACACGACTGAGCGACTGAACGGAACGGAACAGAACGGAATCTTATGCCAACACCATACTGTCTTGATTACTGTCCCTTTGTTGTCTGGGGTGTGTCAGGTCCGATGCACTCTCACATAAATTTGAGAATCAAGTTATTAATTTCTTTACAAAATAAGCCGACTGGAATTTAAGGATCAACTTGGAAAGAACCGTCATCTTAATATTAGGTATTACTACCCAGGAATAAGCAGAGACATTACTTTGCCAACAAAGGTCCATCTAGTCAAGGCTGTGGTTTTTCTAGTAGTCAAGTATGGATGTGAGAGTTGGACTGTAAAGAAAGCTGAGCGCCAAAGAATTGATGCTTTTGAACTGTGGTGTTGGAGAAGACTCTTGAGAGTCCCTTACAAGGACTGCAAGGAGATCCAACCAGTCCATCCTAAAGGAGACCAGTCCTGAGTGTTCATTGGAAGGACTGATGCTGAAGCTGAAACTCCAATACTTTGGCCACCTGATGTGAAGAGCGGACACATCTGAAAAGATCCTAATGCTGGGAAAGATTCAAGGCAAGAGGAGAAGGGGATGACAGAGGATGAGATGGTTGGATGGCATCACCGACTCAATGGAGATGAGTTTGGGTAAACTCCAGGAGTTGATGATGGACAGGGAGACCTGGCGTGCTGCAGTCCATGGGGTCACAAAGAGTCGGACACGACTGAGCAACTAAACTGAACTGAACCCAGAATATGTACAACTCAATGTCTTTATTTGAGTATTTTTCTGAAAGAAATTCTTGTAAATTTCAATGTACGGTTCTTACACATCTTTTCTTACATCATTCATATGATTTTGTGGTTGTTTTTGTAAATGGTATGGCATTTTTTTATTTCATTTTCTAATACTAATTATATAGAAATAAAATTGACTTTTTTATATTGACCTTTTAGCCTATTATGCAGCTAAACTAACTGTTCTAGTACACTATCTGTAAGTTCCTTAGGGCTTTCTATGTACATAAAAATGTTTCAGGGAAATAAAGAGCTTTACTTCTTTATTCCCGGTCTATGGACTTACCATGATCTACCTTCAGATAATATTATTATGCATTTGTATATACAGTTTAAGAGCTTGACACCACATATTTCCATTTCTCCCTTCTACTCTGTCATAATTTGTTATATCTTTTGAAACAATGAAACAGGTGCTTTTGCTGACAGGATTAATCTTTTGTTAACAAAGTTTTTAAATTTCTAAGAATAAGCATTTCAATTTACCTATGTTCCTACTCTTTCCAACACATTTCAAGATAGGAATCCTTGATATCTTCCACCTGAAGCACTTCCTTGAAGCACTCTTGCAGACCAAGTCTTGAATAGAGATGAACTCTCTCTACATTTGCCCCTAGATCTTTATTTCATCTTCTTTCTTTGAGGATATTTTTGCTGGATATAAAATCCTAAGTTAACAGTTATTTTCTTTTGCCAAGTAAAAGACAACATTCCACATTCTCTGGCTGCATTCTTTTCTGACAACCATTACTTGATGTCTACATTAAGTATATTACATAATGTCTATAATCATTCCTCTTGCTGTATGCTTTTTTTCTGGATGCTTTAAAGGTGTCCCTCAATACAACCTGTTCACAGCAATTTGATTATGATGTACTGTTCTCTGTCTTTATTCTGATTGGGGTTTGTTAAGCTTCTTGGATCTGAGGATTTACCATTCTCATTAAACTTTAAAACTAAAAACTTGATGTACTCATTCAATTAAGGGTTCACTGTTTCTTAAGCTATCATTCATCATCTCTGAATACTTTTCTCTCCAGAATTTTTCCCTGCTCACTATTTCTGGAACTCCTATTAGACATATATTAGACCCTCTTAACTCCTCTTTCACATTTTCCCTCTGTCTTATAGAGACACATTCTGGGAGGTTCCTCAAGCTCTATCTTCCAATTCACTTATCCTCTCCTCATTCTTCAATTGCATCTAGTCCTCTCTTTAACCCATCTGCTCTATGCTTTTCTTTTTTACCACAATAGTTATGTTTCTTTAATTTTAAAATTTTCATAATATCCATTTGGTTCTTTTGCAAACCTGCCTGCTTTAGTTTCATACTTGTGGCTTCATTTCTTCTGCTACCATCCAGCTCATTTCCAACAGGCCTATTTAAAAGTCGCTTTCAGTCTATCCCATTATTTCTGGGTCCTGAGGCACAGATTCTTCCCATCCGCTGCACCTGTAGATTCCCCTTCACGACAGTCTGTCTCCTCTTATAATCCGTGGTCTCTGACTGTGCTCATCCTCTGCAGAAATGATCTCATGTGGAAAGTTCATGTGTCTCTGGTTGGATCTCTATAGAGCAGTTTTAGACCTGACTTGGTTGCTTCTTGCAGATTGCAGTGAAGCACTGACCTACTGTGACTAACTCTGCATGCCCGTGGTGCTGGGCCATGGCTTGCTTCCTGGCCACTCCCTCAATCTGGGTGCAGACTTTCCCAGTCCAATTTCAGGGAAGATTTTGTGACTCGGCACCAAAGGCCTACAGCCCAGAACCCCTTCTCCACGTCACCATCAGAAGCCCACTGCTGGTGGGTGAAGTCCCACATGAGGCAATCTGGCTTTAGCGTGAATTTCCTTTCTGTTCTGGAAGTTGGAAATTGTACTCTCTAGGTTTATAGTACATGCATATGTCAAAAAATATTAAATTATAGTCTCCGGGTGGAAGCAGGTGAGTGCTTCAGAAGACTGTCAATCTATTTTCTACACATTTCAGCTAAATCAAAAGAATATGGCTTACAAAGACTGGCTTCCAAAAATAACTGCCCACTACTTTAGATTCAATTTCACAAATATTTCTGAAAATGGCTACTTGCCCAAGCTGTTATTCAGCAGACAGAAAACAGCGTCATACTGATGCACTAAGGTCTGCTAATTCTTAAACTGCACGGCTCTGCCTTCATGCTCACTTCTAAAAGATTTAATACACACTGATCCACTGAAAAATATTGTTTTAGCAAATGTATCCTCAACCCCCCGTGCAGTCAGAGCACTTCTATCTCGTTCTCAATAAACACCATCAGGAACTGGCAGGACAAACCCTTGTACCTCTTGACTATTGACTCCTGAGAGCTGACTGCAAGAAATTTCAAATTCTACAAACACATCCCGTTGGCAGTCAGGACCACCTTGACCTGGCCCTCCTCGTAACCCTGTGACGAGGCTGGACCCTTTCTGCTCCTGCCAGGCCTGGAGAAGCGGCCAAGGACATCGTCTCCTGAGCAGTGGTGGCCACAGCGCCACCACAAGGAAGACAGGAAGACGGCAGGAGCAGAAGCAGCGCCCAAGGTGGTGAGACGTCAAACGGCACCTAAGAGAAGCCCCTCTGTAAGAATACCCAGGACGCAATAGGTGGCTCTTTTTCTATTTCACAGGGCTGCTGTTGCTGCTTCTGCTGCTGCTAAGTCGCATCAGTCCTGTCCAACTCTGTGCGACCCCATAGATGGCAGCCCAATGGGCTCCTCTGTCCCTGGGATTCTCCAGGCAAGAATACTGGAGTGGGTTGCCATTTCCTTCTCCAATGCATGAAAGTGAAAAGTGAAAGTGAAGTCGTTCAGTCGTGTCCGACTCTTAGCAACCCCATGGACTGCAGCCCACCAGGCTCCTCCGTCCATGGGATTCTCCAGGCAAGAGTACTGGAGTGGGTTGCCATTGCCTTCTCCGATTTCACAGGGCTACATCTTCTTTAAAAAGCAATATATGGGAGGGAAGGACTGGGAGAAAATTCCCCCAAGTCTGACACATGTTGTGTGACTGGCAACAACAGTGCTCATTTTCGAGCCATTTTTATATTTAAAATAACTAAAATGACCTAATTCTTAAGCACTATCTTATTACAAAGTTAAAACACATACAAAACCACCCTAAAATCTGTATGGAGCCCCAAATAGCCAAAGCAATCTTAAGAACAAATCTGGAAGGACCATATTTCCTTGTTTCAAACTATATTTAAAAACTATAGTAACCAAAATAGATCAGTGTTTACAAAAAAAAAAAAAAAAGACGCACAGGTCAGTCCAAGATTCTACAGTCAACTCACTTACAATGAAGGAGTGAAAAACACATAATGGGAAAAGTACCATGACTCCTTTAACCCCAGAAAAGTGTGCTTATCTTTAGAGCCTCTTACTCACTTTCCTGACACCCCTTAAATGCTGGTGTCCCCAGCAAAGGGACCCACCTCTGCTCCTCTGTATGTCTCTCATTCACCCCAAGGAATCAGCACAATTCAGCCTCTATCCACAGGCTGGTCATCCCTAACTGACTTCACCAGCCTGAAGCTCCCCTGGAGCTGCAGTTGAAATTTACTCCTTTAATAAACCACGTCCACCTGGATGTCCAGCAGGCGGCCCTCTAGCCACCCAAACACCCTCTGAAATCTGTCCTTCCCAACTGTCACTATGGGGGGAGGGGGGACGCACCATCTCCATCTGCCACATGGCAACTCCCCAACCGCTTCCAGAACCCACCACACATACACAGGAACTGGTTTTCAGTCCCCTCCTCTCTACCCTCAGTAAGAATCATCTACCCCTGGGCTTTTTTGTAGCCTCCTAAACGGCCTGACACATGCCTGGCACGTGAGAGAAAGCAGGAAGAATGGACCATTTTCCTCCTGCCAGCCTCGCTCCCCAGCTGCACAGGGGGGACGGCCCTGAAGTAAGAGCCAGTCCATAACTCCTTGCTCACGAGGCTCTGCCAGCACACTATTCCATGAGATTAGCTGCTGCTGTCAAAGTGTGACCGTTGTGACAAACAAGCAGCCCAAGCGTCAAACCAGCACAGTCAAGCTGTGAATCATGGTGCAGTTCTGTCGGGCAGTGACTTAAAAATAAGCTTGCAAGAAAGTCTTTCATGCAATGAGAAAACTGTACGATAGACTTTCAGCGCAATGGGCAGAGACTAAGTCGTCCCTCAGGTCTGACCTCACCTGCCTGAGAGGAAACAGAGGGACAGTGGAGGGAAGGGCAGCGCAGTGACCACAGCCCTCAGTTCTGGGTAGAGAGACGGGGGACCACCCTGCCCTTCTCCTCCACACGGTTCTCAGCTTTCCAGACTTTTCCTACAAGGAGCTTCGTTACTGTTGTGATAGGCAGCATGCATGAAGGAACAAGCTCCAAGGCTCTGCACTGGGCTCACAGCCCCAGGCACAGTGCAGAGAGCACAGGCCTTCGGGGGAGACAGCCGGGGTCTCAATCCACTCCCTCGCACCACCCCCCCGAGGAAGAAATCACCCCCAGCCTGGGCCTCCCACCTCTGCCCATACACAGCAGGCATCTGATGACATACCCCTGCTCCCCTTTAGAAACGTTACACCTTAGAGCTGGGGTTAATCAAGAGACTCTAAGCCAGCTGTGCTTGTTTCCCACCCCAGGCTTTCACACAGCTCCCTTGATGGGCTGTGATTGCAAACCCAGACCCAGGCAATGCAGGCCAAGTAGGCCGGAGACGTCGCCGAGCCCAGGAAAGAGGGTCCAGAAGACCGAAGCCATGGCCTTCACCCTTGCAGAACCAACCCAGCCAGGTTCACTGGAGGGACTAAAACAACACGCAGGGTGTTCGATGGAACCTTTGCCACACAGGGGGTTGTTATTACCATTTTCCCAAACGTGAGCAACTAGTAATCACTACTTACTCGCTACTTTTTCCAGGCTTCCCAGAAATGGCTTTTTAAATCGAGCAGGGAGACACCAAGTATTCTGCTGGGGAAAGACGGGTCTCAGCCCGTGCCACACAGACTCCATTCTTGAGCTACTTGGAGAAAAGTTTCTTAACAACACTATCTTAACTCCCTGGCTCAACAATCTCAAACCTGAAAATGCATTCCAAAGTGACTTTCGAATAGAGATTTTGGTTATTCCCCTCAGAAAAATACATTTCAATGACGCACCCAGCACTGAAGCAAGGACTCCAGATCATTTCTAGCTCCTCCCTCAACAGAAGCCCAAGCTTAATTCCCACCCTCCCTTCCCCCACCCACCCCTTGGTCACGCGCTGCACCTGGGGACTTGCTCCCAGAGACCTGAGTATGAAGAGTCTTTTCTGGCAAACACTACACCAGCCAGGCGATCAAAGTCAACATCACTGACACAGGCAAAGAGAAGGGCAAGTCAGATCTGTCTCATTATAAGAAAAAGACCAAAGGAGCCCAAATGAAGGAAAAGCCTACAAAATAGCTGACCAGCACTTCTTAAAAGCGTCAAGGTCATGAGAAACAAGGGGAGACGGAGGAGTGGCCACAAAGTGGAGGAGACCCGAGGACTGGATTTCACCAGGCTCCTGCCCCCGGTTCCTGGGTAAACACTGCTGACCACCCGTCTGGCCTGAAGGGGAACAGAACTGCTCCAGGAATCCTGCACGGACGCCACCGACCAGTTGGTCTCTCCTGAGCACTCAATTGATACTTGACACCTCGTCCAAAAAACACACTGGAGTCAGTTTCCTTTCAGTGCTCAGTGCCCACTGCGGACACTGCCACAGAGCATCTCTGACTCCCCAGGACAGTGCTCATCTCCAACACTGTAACTCATCGTTTATGCCTTCGGTCGGATGACAGGTCTTGATATTTAATGTGAAAACACAGTCACACTTTAACTGAGTCATTTTGATGCTGGCGACATTTTTTCCTCGTTTCATCTGACTCCCACTCAGGAGCGTGTCCAAGGGGAAGAGGAGAGAAAAGGGCAGCAGCCAGGGGTGGGGTGAGGCGCCAGGGGAATGACGGCCTCGCGCGGGTCCACAGCGGTGCTCCGGGTCCAGGGGGAGGGACAGAGGCCACACACCTAACCCTGCACCACACCCACCACACTGCCAGAGCTGGGGGGCGGGGGGGCACTGAGGGCAGGACACGGGTGAGACGGCAGACTCAGACAAGCCACTGTCGGCTCCATCAGCTGTCAGGACGCAGTGTTCTGCGCCTCAGTTTCCCCATTTCAAACGGAGATATGGCGCTGACAGGCTACGGCTTCTCGGCAAGATGCCGAGAGTGTATCTGCATGAAGCAGGCCGCACCGCCTTTGCTGAATCAGTCTTCCACTGGTGCCTGACGAATCCCTACGACCTGGCAGCAAGAGGTTCCCCAGGGAGATGACGACAAGAACGAGCTTCAAAGACAGGACCTTTTCTCCACTGCTCTCCAAGGTGTTTGGAAATGTCAGGGAGCTGGTTTGTCCCTGCTGTCAGAGCACACCAAAACCCTGGGGTGCTCTATTGCTTCCACAAGCCAAGTCCAGATGTCTCCTGCGGTTAAGCTAACTTGCAGTGAGATGCAAACGGGTGTCCTGGGCCGTGCTACTGAGAGAGACCCCGCTGGTGAGGAGCAGCCTTTAGGGCTCCAGGCACCGAGTTCACCCAGCAGAGCGAGCATGGGTACTCTCCTCTGGGAGAGGTTTTAACAAAACGGAATTACAGCGAGGTGAGGTGGGCACAGGGAGGAGGCTTGTCTACGGGCAGAGCTGCCGGTGAGCTTCAGAGCAGAGGAGCAAGCTGAGCACGTCCTGTGTCTAAGTGCTGCTCTGTTTAACTCACAGTCGTCCTACCAGACTGGGGTTAGTTGTCCCCCTTTTATAAAGGAGACGAAAAAGGCTCAGAGAGGTTAAGTCACTGGTCCTGGGTGGCACAGCCCATAGGTTATGGAGCTAAAGGCCATGCTCCTAACCACTGCTACTCTGCAGCCCAATGAAATGTGCATTTATAATATAAATTAACAACTAACTACAGGTGGTGAGACCTTAAACTCAAAGTTCTCTCACATCACATCATTCTCAAAAGTACACCAGGTGGGAAAAAAGAGAGGGGAAACGCTGACTCCCCCACTGAAGTTTAAAGAAATAGAGAGGAGAGCAGTGTGTCTAAGATCACAGCATCAGGAGCAAGACCCGGGCCCAAACCGGCTTTAAGACTCCAAAAACCCTACTCTTTCCACTTCACCAAATTTAATTAACATCCGAAAATCATGCCCCTTGACCTCAGGGTTTTGATCTGGAACCTTCAGAAGAGCTGTCACCACCCTCGGCCAATACAGCTCTCTTCTCCTCCCCGTATCTGGCCTGCTTTCCGGGGACCTGTGTGTCCCTCCATAGTGCCGGCTCTTAGAGGGCCAGAAACACACCCTGTCATCTCTGTCTCCCCCTGCGGCACCCGGCGCAGCACCAGAAGGTAGACATCGATCTCGGCACTGCGCAAGCTTGCCACAGAGAAATCACATTCCAGACGCTTGCACGCTAAGGCAACAGTGAGGAGCATGGTGGGAGCAGGTAACCGGTCCAAACAAGAGAGCGAATTCAGGCTGGGAGCAGTGATAACTCAGCACCCAATCAACGAATCCGAGACTGGCCGGGGGGAGCCCCCGGGCACAGAGTCAGGGGTGCGAGCGCCCCCTCCGCCACCCTGCAGCACAACCTCACAGAGTCACAGCTCCCTCGGGCCTCACTTTCCCCAAGAAGAAAGTCCAATTCCCCTGCTCTGGGGAACTGCTTGTAACAAAGAGCAATCCATCTTTCAATGATTAATGAGTCATGCCAAAAGGGCACAAGAACACTGTCACTGGCCAAACCCGTGACAAGTGGAGCAACCAGAAAAACGATTTTAAGGGATCAAAACACACTGAATCAATAAAAACCCAAGACCATAAAAGGTCTCAAAAAAGAAGAGTGACAACAACCCTAATTTCTCACCATTTGAAGTCTTTAAACAATTTCTTACTATGGAATTAGAAAGAAAAGAGGGAAAAAGCATTTTGTTTGTTTTTCTAGCAGGCACTGCATTTCTGGGCAACTTAGTAGGCCCAGCAGCTGAGCTCAAAGTGCTACTTTGCAGGAGAAGGCCACCTGATAAAAGTAGAAGATAGAACAGACACAGAAAATCATTTCATAAAATTTTAATGGTGTTATTGAATCAGGCGAGGATTATCAACTGATGTAAAAACACATGAGTCGCATGATCAATGCCTCTGATACTGCTAAAGCACTGAATCGGGGAGTCTTCTCTAGTCGCGAGGGGAAAACAAGGTGGGCTCGGGCCATCGCCACTCTACTCGGCAGGGAGTTTCAGCCTCACTCTCTCAACACTGACTCTTACCACAGAGCAGCACCGACATTCCCGCAGGAGCCTCTGAAACACAGGCAGCTCTCCACCATGTGCCCCCACCGCCTTATGTTGGACCTCCACCATCTCTGATTAGCTGATACAAGGCACAGGTCTTCCACACACAGCTGCTGCCAGGTTTATTCTTAAGGATACTTCATATGTTTCATGACTAAAGAGGATGCTACAGCAAGACCAGGTGGGGTTTATTCCAAGAATGCAGGGCTGGCTTAACACTCTAAAATCCGTCAGTATAAACCACTTCATTAACAAACTAAAAAAGAAAAATCATACATTCATTGCACAGGACATACAAAAAGCATTTGAGAAAATCGAATATCCATTCCTGATTTTTTTAAAACGCTCAACAAAAATGGGAATAGAAAGGTCAGAAAGGTGAAATAATTGACCTCTACGTCACGGAACTGCTTTTAAAGTCACTCAAGGCCTGTTCTATAGCAGCTGACAACTATCCTAATATTTCAGTGTGTACTTTCTTTGTTGCTTCCTTCTCTCACAGTTTTCTTCAGGGACTATTATTTATAAAGCAATGATTTTCTCTGTCATATATATATATATACACACATACACACCTATTCTGAGACGCACATCAGCTAGTTCTCCACACCCTGACTTCCTGACAGAGCTACGAAGAAAACCTCACACATGCAGGTTTTGCTTTACAGAGCCAACAATTTCGGGTTGGGGTAGGTCACAGTGATCCCTTATGGTCTCAAAGTGGCTGCCACTGCCCCCATTAGACAGGCTGGATCTTTCAAGAGGCATTCAGGACTGGGCACCATGTGGTCTCCTCTAACCTTCTCCTAGCTCATCGTTTATTGCCATATTGGAACAGAATCACTCCAAATATGTAAAAGAAGTTTATGCCTCCTTGTTTTTGTCTAGGCTGGTCCCTCAGCTTCAAACACCTTTTCCCCACTCTAGAACAAGGCTCCTCCTTTTGCCTGCCTCCTCCACAAGCCTCCTGTGACTCTCCTAGTCTAACAGTCAGCAGGTGGGCACCCAGCATGTGCTAGATACTCTGCAGAGCGTGGATAAGGAAAGATGAGCATTTTCTGCCTTCGTGGGTCATGTGAGATGACAGACAAGCCAACTGCCAACAACGCCAGCCAGAGATGATGAGCTGACAGGGGCAAGTGCCAGCCAGGAGGCAGAGGGAGCTGGGGGGGTCTCCACACTGGGTTCTGTGACCTGCTTCACCCTCAGAAGCCCACTGAGAGAGGAAGGATTATCTCCATTTCACAGACGACAGGAAATAACAACAGGAAGTAACCCACCCACAATGCTGACAACGCTGTTTATTCCATGGCTGTTTGATGCCAAAATAATTTTCTCCCCATTTTGCTTGTTTTAATAGTGTAGATGTTTCCAGGTGGGGAGAAGGGGCAGAATTTTTTGTTTAGTGTGGCTGCTCTTTAAACAGTTTCGGGTTTTTAGGGACTAATGAGATTACCTAAATGTGTATGACAGTACATTTTGTGAAATGACTCTTAGACTGTTTGTGGTCTGAAGTTTCCATTTCCTTACCGAAAGCAAACACATTGGTTTTCTGTCAGTCCTTCTGAAAAGCTGATCTAACTCAACCTTCCTGTTTGGCAAGAATACAATGGAAGTACACCTTTTCTTCCACTGTCTCCCTGGGAATTGGGAGGTCCTGCCAGTGAACCACCAGCCTCTCTCTTGACGACCAGGAGCTCACAGGCTGGGGGGCTTCCGAGAACCCCACAAGGCACCACCACAGTCCGTCTCATCCCTAGAAGGGCCTGGGCTGCATCCGGGTTTATGGATTCCTAGACCAGTGCTCCTTGACTTTCCCCAATAAGCATGTGGACGCCCAGCTTTAATTTTAATTGTATGTTTATGTTAAGATTTCACCACAAATGTTTGAGAAAATGCCATCTCGAGAGTCCAGGTGCCACAAATCAGTCCACAAGGTACCTGGAAGTGAGCCACTTAGCCTGCTTCCCTGGTAGCCCAGATGGTAAAGCATCTGCTTGCACAATGCAGGAGAGACCCGGGTTCAATCCCTGGGTCAAGAAGATCCCCTGGAGAAGGAAATGGCAGCCCACTCCAGTACTCTTGCCTGGAAAATCCCATGGATGGAGGAGTCTGGTAGGCTACGACTCAGACTTCACATCAGTCAGCTTCCCATGTGCCAGGCTGTGAGCTAATCCAAGGTCACGAGGCATATCAGAGAGGTCCAGAACTGCCTACAGTCCAGTCCTGCACGCGGTTAAAAAAAAAAAAATGCTAAATCAAAAACATCTCATGCCTAATGGCAATGGTCCTCAAAGCATGCTCCCCACCGCCAGCAACAGCAGCTGAGAACCTGTTAGAAACTCCCTCCGGGTGCCGACCAGGACCTGCTGAGTCAGAACCCGAGGGGGGCTCAGCACTGGTGTCCCAACAAGCCGCCAGGTGATTTGGACGCAGCCGCGGTGTGGGATCCAGCGCTGAAGGCCCTGCTGGGGTCAAAACGTAGCTCATGATTAATAGACAAGGAGTGAGAGAGAGCAGCAATGGGGGTAAAAAAAAAAAAACTTGGCGCATAGATAGTTCAGGACTTTGGCGGCCGCTGGTGATGTTCTAAATCGTGCCCTGCCTCAGTGCAGGAAACCATCGGACACAGTCTGTGTGCGAGCGTCTCCTACAGACTGCCGGGGGTCCTCTTCCTGCCTCAACCTCCCTGCACGCCCAGCATGTCTCACAAGCTGACCGGCTGTCTCCTCGGACAGAAGATACACCCCAGGACATTGTCCTGCTCCGTTACAGCCCCAGCTTCCCGAACCCGGCACTGAACCATTCCTCGCCAGGGGCCTGTCGGATGGAGGCGGGGGATGAAATGTGATGGGGGTTCAGAGGAACAGGGGTCTTCCCGGTGGACAAGGACCTTCACCTCCCCAAGGACCTTGAGGCCCGCTCTTCTGGCCCCTCTCCGTGACATGTTTAGAATTCCTCAAGCAGAGGCCTCTCACTTCTCTTACTGCTCCCCTTCTTACTAAGTTTTGAAATTGTCGAGCAGATTAAAGGATTCTTTTTGACACTTTTATGGTTAAACTTTGTAGAGTTTAAACTGCCTCCCTTAACTGTTCCTGGGAAAGATTAGAAATAATTTGGAACTGGATTGGATTTGCCATTCTGTAAGCTCTTCTTATCTACCAGGCTAATAGCAGACACTTTCCTCCCTACAAGAGCCCAGGAGGAAGGCTTATTATCTGCGTTTTACAGATTGAAAAGTGAGGGTCAGATAGGCAAAAGCTCATTCACTGCTCTATAAATATGCCTTGAATCAACAGAGGATGTTTCATATCCCATAATAAGTTTGGAAACTTACAAAGTATATATAGAGAGGAGGCACAATATTGTGGGAACAGTACAAGCTTTGGGATTTAGCCATAACTGGGTTTGAATTTTAGCTTCTACTTTGAAACTGCTTGACCTTGGGTGTGTTGTTTAATCTTTCTGAGCTCTTCAATAATTCCCACTCAAATACTGTGAAGTTGCATAAGAGAAGTAACTGTAAACCCTGCTTGAAAAGTCCAAATTCTCTGCTGCCACGTGCCAAGCCTCTCTGGCCAACATAGTCTGCAGCCTGGGCCTGCGCCTGCTTGCCATCCTTGGGTGCATATTAATAAACAATCCATGAACAAACCGTCTAACACACTTTCTTTTCTGCGCTAACAAGAATCCTCCTCTGCTGCCCATGGGCACCAAAAGGCTCATGAGACCATTTCCACTCTTAACACAGCCTGATTAAGAAGAGATGCTGTTGCACGACATAGGTTTTTGTGTTTTTTTCTTGAATACATTTCTCTTAAGTTTTCTTAGCAGATTCTCTGGTCAGTCCATTTATAAATACAATTATTAAAACATAAAAGTATATGAGAACTTCACAAACATCCTATTGTTCTTTACTGTAAAGGCTAAAATAAAATAAAATACTTCACAGGACATAAGACAGAGTGTCATCAGACCTCTAAAGAATTTCAAACTTTACCCTGAGAGAGAAGAGACTTACCCCACTGCCCTGCTTCGCCCCACTGACAGAGAGAGCCTCTTTGGAGAGAAGAGGATTTCTATGGAGAGGGGACATGTGACCTCACTTTCTGAAACATCTGGATCCAGACATTCCAAAGGACGCATGGCCACAAGGAGCTCACAGTTACAGAGAACCCAGAGGTATTAGCACAGGGCCAGGTGTTTCTCAGGTGGCTCGGTGGTAAAGAATCTGCCTACCAAGCAGGAGATTCTGGTTCAATCCCTGGGTTGGGAAAATCCCTTGGAGAAGGGAATGGCTACCCACTCCGATATTCTGGCCTGGGAAATCCCATGTACAGAAAGCCTGGCGGGCTATAGTCCATGGGGTTGCAAAGAGTCGGACACTGCTCGGCAGCGACTGAGCACCAGAACCCTTGAAAGGCTGGCAGAGAGGGTGACATCAGAACTCGGCCCTGGAAGAGGACTGGAGAAAGTGCCAGGAATCAAAGGAACTGAGACAGACTCGCTAATCAAAGAGCCAGCACCAACAGGGCAGAACGGGTAGGCCCACCTGGTAGTGGCCGCCGTGGCTGACCTCAGGGGAAAGCACACCCAGCTTTCACCTTTGAGTACAAACTGGGCTGTAGGGGTTTTGTGGGTCTTTATTATTTCCTTTTCTACTTTAGGTTTAACTTACACAATTTTTCTGCTTTCTTCTGGTTGAGGCTGAGGTTTATTGATTGAAGGCCAGGCTTCTGTTCCACCACAAGCATTAAGTACCATAAATTTCTCCAGAAATACTGCTTCAGCACCCTCTCACAGATGATATGTTGTGCTTTCATTTTCACTCATTTCAAAATGCTTTCTAATTTTTTATTTATTCTTTGACCCATGGGTTATTTGTGTGTCATTTTGTTTCCAAATGTCTGAGGGCTTTTCGAAGACTTTTTGTTCAGTTCAGTCGCTCAGTCGTGTCCGACTCTTTGCAACTCCATGAATCAAAGCATGCCAGGCCTCCCTGTCCATCACCAACTCCCGGAGTTCACTCAAACTCATGTCCATCAAGTCGGTGATGCCATCCAGCCATCTCATTCTCTGTCGTCCCCGTCTCCTCCCACCCCCAATCCCTCCTAGCATCAGACTCTTTTCCAGTGAGTCAACTCGTCGCATGAGGTGGCCAAAGTATTGGAGTTTCAGCTTCAGCATCAGTCCTTCCAATGAACACCCAGGATCGATCTCCTTCAGAATGGACTGGTTGGATCTCCTTGCAGTCCAAGGGACTCTCAAGAGTCTTCTCCAGCACCACAGTTCAAAACCATCAATTCTTCGGCGCTCAGCTTTCTTCACAGTCCAACTCTCACATCCATACATGACCATGGGAAAAACCATAGCCTTGACTAGACGGACCTTGGTTGGCAAAGTAATGTCTCTGCTTTTTAATATGCTATCTAGGTTGGTCATAGCTATCCTTCAAAGGAGTAAGTGTCTTTTAATTTCATGGCTGCAATCAGCATCTGCAGTGATTTTGGAGCCCAAAAAAATAAAGTCTGACACTGTTTCCGATGAAGTGATGGGACCAGTTGCCATGATCTTAGTTTTCTGAATGTTGAGCTTCAAGCCAAACTTTTCACTCTCCTCTTTCACTTTCATCAAGAGGCTTTTGAGTTCCTCTTCACTTTCTGCCATAAAGGTGGTGTCATCTGCACATCTGAGGTTATTGATATTTCTCCCTGCAATCTTGATTCCAGCTTGTGCTTCTTCCAGCCCAGCATTCCTCATGATGTACTTTGCATATAAGTGAAATAAGCAGGGTGACAATATACAACCTTGACGTACTTCTTTTCCTATTTGGAACCAGTCTGTTGTTCCATGTCCAGTTCTAACTGTTGCTTCCTGACTGCATACAGGTTTCTTAAGAGGCAGGTCAGGTGGTCTGGTATTCCCATCTCTTTCAGAATGTTCCACAGTTTATTGGGATCCACACAGTCAAAGGCTTTGGCATAGTCAATGAAGCAGAAATAAAGACGTTTTTCTGGAACTCTCTTGCTTTCTCCATGATCCAGCGGATTTTGGCCATTTGATCTCTGGTTCCTCTGCCTTTTCTAAAACCTGCTTGAACATCTGGAAGTTCACGGTTCACATATTGCTGAAGCCTGGCTTGGAGAATTTTGAGCATGACTTTACTAGTGTGTGAGATGAGTGCAATTGTGTGGTAGTTTGAGCATTCTTTGGCATTCCCTTTCTTTGGGATTGGAATGAAAACTGACCTTTTCCAGTCCTGTGGCCACTGCTGAGTTTTCCAAATTTGTTGGCATATTGAGTGCAGCACTTTCATAGCATCATCTTTCAGGATTTGAAATAGCTCAATTGGAATTCCATCACCTCCACTAGCTTTGTTCGTAGTGATGCTCTCTAAGGCCCACGTGACTTCACATTCCAAGATGTCTGGCTCCAGGTGAGTGATCACGCCATCGTGATTATCTTCATTGTGAAGATCTTTTTTGTACAGTTCTTCTGTGTATTCTTGCCACCTCTTCTTAACATCTTCTGCTTCTGTTAGGTCCATACCATTTCTGTCCTTTATCAAGCTCATCTTTGCATGAAATGTTCCCTTGATATCTTTAATTTTCTTGAAAAGATCTCTTGTTTTTCCTATTCTGTTGTTTTCCTCTATTTTGAGAGACGCCGGCTCCGCGCAACCGACCACGCGCAGAAGCATGGCCGAGAGGAGCTACCCCACACCCAAGGTCAGGGCGGTGGCCGAGAGGAGCTGTCCCACATCCAAGAGGCGGTGGCTGCGTGGGCACAGGAGGGCCGAGAGGAGCTACTCCACGTTCAAGGTCAGGAGGGGCGGCCTTGAGGAGATACCCCTTGTCCAAGGTAAGGTACAGCGGCTACACTTTGCTGGAGCAGCTGTGAGAGAATTTCCACGACCAAGGTAAAAGAAACCCAAATAAGACGGTAGGTTTCACGAGGGGGCATCAGAGGGCAGACACACTGAAATCATAATCACAGAAAACTAGTTGATCTGATCATATGGACCACAGCCCTGTCTAACTCAATGAAACTAAGCCATGCCATGTGGGGCCACCCAAGATAGACGGGTCATGGTGGCGAAGTCTGACAGAATGTGGTCCACTGGAGAAGGGAATGGCAAACCACTTCAGTATACTTGCCTTGAGAACCCCATGAACAGTATCAAAAGGCAAAATGATAGGATACTGAATGAGGAATTCCCCAGGTCGGTAGGTGCCCAGTATGCTACTGGAGATCAGTGGAGAAATAACTCCAGAAAGAATGAAGGGATGGAGCCAAAGCGAAACAAATATCCAGTTGTGGATGTGACTGGTGATAGAAGCAAGGTCCGGTGCTGTAAAGAGCAATATTGCATAGGAACCTGGAATGTTAGGTCCATGAATCAAGGCAAATTGGAAGTGGTCAAACAGGAGATGGCAAGAGTGAACATAGACATTCTAGGAATCAGTGAACTAAAATGGACTGGAATGGGTGAATTTAACTCAGATGACCATTATATCTACTACTGTGGGAAGGAATCCCTTAGAAGAAATGGAGTAGCCATCATAGTCAACAAAAGAGTCCGAAATGCAGTACTTGGATACAATCTCAAAAACGACAGAATGATCTCTGTTCGTTTCCAAGGCAAACCATTCAATATTACAGTAATCCAAGCCTATGCCCCAACCTGTAACACTGAAGAAGCAGAAGTTGAACGGTTCTATGAAGACCTACAAGACCTTTTAGAACTAACACCCAAAAAAGATATCCTTTTCATTATAGGAGATTGGAATGCAAAAGTAGGAAGTCAAGAAACACCTGGAGTAACAGGCAAATTTGGCCTTGGAGCACGGAATGAAGCAGGGCAAAGGCTAATAGAGTTTTGCCAAGAGAACGCACTGGTCATAGCAAACACCCTCTTCCAACAACACAAGAGAAGACTCTACACATGGACATCACCAGATGGTCAACACCAAAATCAGATTGATTATATTCTTTGCAGCCAAAGATGGAGAAGCTCTATACAGTCAGCAAAAACAAGACCAGGAGCTGACTGTGGCTCAGATCATGAACTCCTTATCACCAAATTCAGACTTAAATTGAAGAAAGTAGGGAAAACCACTAGACCTTTCAGATATGACCTAAGTCATATCCCTTATGATTATACAGTGGAAGTGAGGAATAGATTTAAGGGACTAGATCTGATAGAGTGCCTGATGAACTCTGGACGGAGGTTCGTGACGTTGTACAGGAGACAGAGACCAAGACCATCCCCATGGAAAAGAAATGCAAAAAGCAAAATGGCTGTCTGAGGAGGCCTTACAAATAGCTGTGAAAAGAAGAGAAGCGAAAAGCAAAGGAGAAAAGGAAAGATATAAGCATCTGAATGCAGAGTTCCAAAGAATAGCAAGGAGAGATAAGAATGCCTTCCTCAGCGATCAGTGCAAAGACTTTTTGTTACTGGTTTCTAATTTAATTTTATTACTGTCAGGAGATGCTTTATAAAACGAGACTCCTTTTAGATTTATTGAGGTTTGTTCTGTGGCCCTCTGTATATCAGTCAGGGCTCTCTGGAGAAACAGAACCACAAACCAACAGGGCACTAGTGTGGGCAGCTCTTGTGTGTACATGCGGACAAAGAGGTTTATTTTAAGGAACTGGCCAATGTGACTGTGGTGGCTGGCAAGTTTGAGATTCGCAGGGCAGGCTGACAGGCTGGAAACTCACTCAGGAGCTATGTCAAGCCTTGAGGCAGTATTCCGTCTCTGGAAGTCAGAGCAGCCTGTTGCATTGCAGTCCATGGGGTCACCAAGAGTCGGACACAACTTAGCGGCCGAACAACAACAATTTCAACTGGTTGGATTAGGCCTACTCATACTATTAAGAATAATCTCTTATTTAAAATCAACTGGTTGTAAATATTAGTCACATCTCCAGAACTGCTTTACAGCCACATCTAGACTAAACAACCAGGCACCACGGCCTAGCACAGCTGACACACAAAATCGAACCATCACAACCCTAGTATGGTCGACTTTGGTAACTGTTCCGTGTATACTTGAAAGGAACATATATTCTGTACTCAACTGGTGAGTGTTCTATAAATGTCAACTGGGCCAAACTGATTGACAGTACAGTTCAAATCTTCTCTGTCTTTACTCATTTCTGTCTACTTGTTCTATCAATAATTGAAGGATATTGAACACTCTAATTTCTTCTTGCAATTCTATCAGTTTTTGCTTCATGTATCTTGAAGCTCTATTATCAGGTATATAAATATTTATGGCTTAAACTTTCTTGAAACATCGAGCCCTTCATCATTATGAAAAGACCTTTTATCCTTGGTAATATTCTTTGCTCTGAAGTTTGCTTTTCTCTGTTCCCCATAATGCCACAAGATTGGTGTAAGAACGGTATATCTTTTTCCATCCATTTAGTTTCAACCTATTTTTGTCTTTATATTTAAAGTTCATTACTTGGAGACAGCTGGAGGTGGGTCCTGGTTTTTTTATCCAATCTGATGCTCTCTACCCACAATTAGAGTATTTAGGCCACTGACTTTCCATCTGCTTCCTGATGTGGTTAAGTTTATCACTAATGTAGTTTAAGTGCTGCTTGTTTTCTGTCCCATTTTCCTTTGTTCTCTCTTTATTCCTTCTTTTGAACTATTATTTTTCCTTCAACTTCTATCTTCCTCATTGGTTTATTAGCTATAAATTTTTGCTTGTTTATTGCAATGGTTGTAGGGAACTTCCTTAATATCATAAAGGATGTGTATGAAAAAGCTACAGCTAATATCACACTTAATGATGAAAGACTGAATGGTTTATCTCTACAATCATTCACATGGTTAGTACGATAAAGCAGGAAAAGGAATAAGTTATCTTCCCTGGAAAGGAAGAAGTAAAGCTCTCTGTTCACAGACAAACTGAACAGCTACTGAGAACAGTCTTGTTGGATTTAAGATTCACTAAATTTAAAGGTTCCTCTGAGTTTTGTGCTCACGGGCCTCTTTAGCTGACACAGTCATGACCTGTCCTTTTGACAAGACAGGCGCAGGAGGCGGCGGCCAAACCGGCACATCCACACGGCAGGACGCAGACAGGCAGGGTCTGGGCGGGTGAGCGAGGAGGCCTGGCTCCGCCTGCTCTGTAACCAGGGGATGCCTTTACCAGGCCCCTCAACTCGCCGGTCCAGGCAGCCCCCAGTTCTGTCCCTCCTTCCCAACCTATGCACTGCTTTTAGTAAAACACCTGCCCAAGGGTAGTTTCACCGGATCTTCACTAACAGCCTCGTGAGAAAGGATTTTCTCCCCAGCTGAAGGTGAGGGGACTGGGGCTCGGCGGTTTTCAGGGGGTGGCCTGCAGGCAGGGGCGGGAGTGCCAGCGACCTCAGCTCAGACCCTCGCTGCCCGGACAGAGGCCGGCATCACTGGCTCCCCCGGGAGATGCCTGTGGACCCAGCTGCTGCCCTGAAGACAGAGCAGCCAAAGGTCAGAGAGGCCATCCTGAGGAGTCTGGCTTACAGCAACCTGACGTCTCGCGTACAGCCACTCCACACCATCTGCTTCCAATCCGAGGGATCCTTCGGGCTGGTAGACGGGCGTGGAGTGGCTGAGCAGAGAGCAACCCTCTGCGGGAGTCTGAGGAAACACATGTTCTCTCTCCCCACTTCCAGAGGGGCTCCCCAGAAGCCGCTGTCATTCAACAACTTGTTTCCATGACTACACTGCTCCTCAGCAAGGATTTTACAGGTTTAGCATGTTCCCAATTAAAGCTGTCCTTGCTTTGGGGAGAAGGAGAATGCAACAGGCTCAGCAGTGCCAGGAGACCCCACACGACAGCCCCAGAAGCACAGAACACCCACAGACACCCCTGCCCCACCGAGCCTCATGGGGGCACATCTGGACCACCACGGACAGGTGCGACGTTCCACAGGTTTGGACTCACTGCACCCCTCACCGAGCACAGACCTCAGACAAGCCAGGCGGCTCCCTCTCATCATGAAGGCTCCCGCAAGTCTGCATGCCCACCCGACAGCATGCCGACAGCTCGAAGGGGAGCCACGTGTGTGATGTGGCCAGAAGACAATCACGCCCCAGCCGCCACCAACGGCAGGCGGAAGCAAGTGGGGCACACGGCCAACCGCAGAGGGAAGTGGAACAACGCCGAGGGGCCTGCCCCGGGAGGAGGGACATGGCGGCAGTCATCACAAGACAGCAGGGAAGAGACACCCGGGACCCTGGGAGGAAGCCACTTCCCTAGCTTCCCCTCTGTGGCTCCCTGACAACAGCCCCGCCCACCAAGAGCACCCAACGCCCCCTGGTCCCATGCCTCCCGCACCTGTGGACCTCCGTGCCTTTGTTTTCTCCACTGGGATCTTCTTCCCACATCCCAGGGCGTGTGGCCAGCATGAGAGGCCAAGCACAGACCTCAAGCTTCTGAGTGACAAGGGACCCCAGCATACCAGCCTCCCTCCTCCTCCCTGCAGGGAGTGGAGAGATTCCCCCTAATCCAGCTCCTGAGCCCTTCACCCACCGACGCGCCCACCACTGATCCAGGCGGGCATGGTCCACCCACGTGCCGCAGCTTCACCGCAAGTGGCCTAGAGGCCCTTCCAGCGCTGTCTCATTTCATCAGGAGCAGCCCCCATGGCTCACGCTCTGTTGACCTGCTAACTCATGGCCACTGCGGCCAAGCTCCTGACAGGTTGAGCCAGGCACCGCCCCCGGTAGACGTGGAGAGTGTGAGCAGCGCCCCGAGAGGCTGGGCCTGCGCGCGGCCTGCCTGGCGTCACAGCGGCTGACACCGCGCCTGCACCCCGGTCACAGCCGCGGAGACGCTGGGGCCCGCGCTCCACACGCTCCCCCTGGGCAGGCGCGTCCACCGCGCCCCCCCGGACGCTGGCGGTGTGACGGCCACATGCGCGGCCCTGACTCTCCCTGCACTCGAGGAGACAGCGCGTCTCTGCCCCCGGCGCCTTCCCTGCACTCGAGGAGACAGCGCGTCTCTGCCCCCGGCGCCTTCACGCTAACGCCTGCTCCTTACGGCGCCCACAAACCAATGAGCGGAAGGAGCTGCCTGAGGCTTAAGAAGCGTTCCTGCCATAACCACCTGAACTGAGAATAGTGACTCAACAGATACAGTTTTCAAGTGAACAAGAAAAAGGCTGGCGATGCCCTACTTCCATCAGGACAGTCCTCCATTCAACACGCAAATTCCAGAAGCTTCAGGAAGCCCACGTCAGCAGCAGCAACACACAAAGGCCCTCAAGGCTCCCGAACCTCACGAGGAAGGAGAAACACCGGCTTCCCACAAACACACATCTGTCAGCAAATACATCCTTCCTCTCCTTTCTGAAAAGCACTCAAACTTTGCCGCTGAAAGGCACGGGAGAAGCCGGGAGCACCAAGCACCTCGGCAGGCTGCCCGGGCCGACTCACCTTCACGTGGCCTGGCTCGCCGGGCCGGCCGCCCTCGGCCGCGTTCACGGGCTTGCTCTCCCCCCGGGGCCTGACCACCTGGCGGAAGGGGCTGCACAGCGGAAAGCCACTCACGCTGATGCCGTCTGCAAAGAGGAAGAGAGAATCGTGAGTCAGAGGTTGATCGATTTCTTTTTTTTAATGTAGATTTTATTCAAGGATCACTAACATCTGGAGCAGTGCTCCGGTATGTTCTTCTGCTCCGTCTCGTGTTAAGGCCAGCTGCCTGGTCAATCTCCCGGGCACGTAGTCACAGCCACTACAGATCAAAGCTGAGGACAGGCCGCCTCTGAGAAGGGCTGGCTGCCTTTCCACCGCCTGGCCCCTCGTCACTGCCCACCCCGGCCCAGCTGCCTGTGCTTGGACGATGCCCCCCGCCGTCACCGGCCTGCGTGAGCCGCTCCCGCACCTCCATTCCTGAGGCTGGCCTCACCCTGCCCCCTAACCCAGTCTGCAAGCACCTCCTCTCCCAGTCCCAGGAGCCACTACTGGGCCACAGGACCGTGTGAGCCCCTGCAGAGCACCCGCCACCGCCAGCCCTCTCTCCAAGTCCCTGACATCACCTGTCAGCCTAACCCAGGACTCGCCGCCAAGTCCTTGGTCTCTGCATCCCATCCGCCCGGAAGTCTTGTTAGGTCTCAAGGTGCTTCACGAAATGGCCTTCAAGGCTACCACCCAGGTCCGGCTCCCACCGCCTCCCTCCAGGACAGTGGAGGAGGCCTCCTTGGCTGCCCCTCATGTTGCCCGTTCATGCGCCTCTACAGCAGTCAGCCCACGGAAATGTCAGTCAGGTCACGCCCCTCCTGGCCTCCCTGAGCTACTCGACAGCCCTCTGGACAGCACGATGGCCACATGAGGCTGAAGAAAACTGCCACCCACTCTCATTTCCAGACCATAAACACTGCTAACAGCGGTGAAGATAAGTATCTTCTGTGCCCCTCAAAAAACTGACTCAGTTATCAACTAGAGGCACTTCTAAATCAGACCACCAGTTATGAAGAAACGTTTGCTGGGAGCATCGCCGTGAAAAGTTAGTTTTTAAATGATTTGCATTAAGCAGAGAAGAAGCAGACCCAAAACACAATTTCAGGAAGTGGCTGCAGAACAGTTCATGAACCCCTCAGGATCCCAACAGAAAGTCGACAGAGCGGCAGAACAACACCGACACCCAGGGACAAGCAAGCCAGGCGCCAACGCATCATCCAGCCATGAGCAGGGGAGCACGAACCCCTCGAGCAGCTCAGACGTGGCAGGGACCAAACGCACTTCAGGAGAGCCTCCTGGTCACAGCAGATAGACCAGTCAGACCAACCCGGCCACCGAGAACCCCTAGAGGGCATGGACACAGCTGCTTTCAAATCTCTTCAAGGTACTGGAGGGCGAACAAGACCGGGAAGAGCTTGTGACCACGATCCAGGCACCAGCCTTCCCCAAAGGCACCTTCGGCTCCTGGAGAATGGACAGAGGGGCTGAGAGTCCGAGGAGAGCCGTTCACACCCCCTGGACGTGGTGGGGAAACAAGGGCCTTCTGCGGCTCCCGAGCGGTGGGTGGGAAGCCCTGGAAGCTCTGGGTGGGGACCCCAGAGGGCGACATGCTGAGCGAAGTGCAAAATGGAAACACTGCGGCTCCCAGGACCAGAGTCCAGCTTCCATCATGTCCATACGTGCAACCAGACTTGGGCGGTTCTTCTGCCAAAACACATTCCCTGTCAGCCCTACCCCGCCCTGCGCCTCCTCACTCTGTGCGCCTCTGACCACTGTCTCCGTGGATCCTAACACCCCACTTTGTCACCATGCGTCCCCAGCCACCCTGGCGGACAATGCTCCACCCTTGGCACCCCAGCACCACCCTCACCCCAGGCGGCCCTGTGTCCAGGAAGACCGGCAGCAAGGCAGGGCCTGGAGGACTCAGATGGGCCAGAGAATGTGAAACGTCTGTCATGAGGCTGGGACCTGGGGAACGTGCAACAAAAATAGCTATTATGATTATCACAACAATCGATACACATGCCCAAGATCCCTTACATGACCTGAATCCCTTGAGGACCACGCTCTTTTCAACTTCACTATTGTGCCCCCACAGCAGCTGCAAAGGCTCCAGCAAGTCACAAACCCACCGCAAAACATTAAGTAAATGAAAAAAAATCACAGGTCAAATTTGGCAGTTTACACACCATGGTCAACGAAAATTCCATCATCCCAAAGTCACATTCAATAATCAACTCGATTCTCCATTAACTGAAATTTCATCATGTGTCCCTGTACAAAGACCCATGTGTAAAAGTCAATCCAAAGTCGTGAGGTTTGAAAGAGCTTTTTCTCCCCCCTTCTCCTTCCCCCAGCACCATGGGGATAATCTAGAAAGCCCCCCCTACACCACAGTGCCTGCTGTGAACGGTACCACTATCATCAACACAGACATTTGCAAAACACAAGCTCCACACGCTTAAGCCTCTAGACACTGGGTCCCATGGAGCCTGTCAGGGAGCCCCCGAAGTCGTCCCTGCCGAGATAAGGCAGGTGCCCGACGGATTTAAATGCCATCCCCTCGCTCCCCACACGTGGCCTGGGGTACAGCACAGCTCGCCCCTCCCTGGGGAAGCTTCCATCACTAGCAAGCGGCTGCTGGCTCCCAGAGGACTGGGGTTCTTGTCTGCCTTGTAGACACCCGTAACCACACTGCACACGCCCTTTCTGCAGGGCCCAGGGGCTCCGTGCTGCAGCGGGCAATGTCCTGAGCAGAGGGCCTATTTGTGCTTCCTTGTGGAGCAGCTCCCTCTCCAGCGCAGGTGGTTCCGGGGGTGGCTCTGATGCAGCCGTGGTGAGAGGCAGAGACCTTTCAGCAGCAGCAGCAGCAGATCCAAAGGACGGACATGAGACGCCGGCAGGGTCTCAAAGAGTCTTTCTGAGACTTGATCTAGGAAGGGCGGGGCAGGCAGGGTGGTTCCTCCCGAAGTCACAGGCTCTCAAAACACAGGCTGGGGCCTTCCTGCACCCACCGTTCCCACCACAGACTGAGCAAGCCACAGCACCCTGCGACTTCAGCATGCTTGACTCAAAAATGGGATCCAACACAAGGGAACTGGCGAGAAGTGGCACTGGAGGGCTCTGGGATGCTGGCCCTGAGCCAAAAAGGCTAAAAATTAGATCTGACGTTTCGCACACGTGCGCGGAGGACGCGCCTGTGACTGGGGAGGCGGAGGCGGTGGCAGCGGGAGGGGGCGCTGGAGGGGGAGAGGGGGCACCCACTTCCTCCTGCTCGCCGGCTCCCTGGCCTGGGACCGTCCCGGCGCCCTCGCACCCAGCCCTGGCTCGGCCACCCTCCCTCTCCCCAGCACCCCCCACTCCACGGGCGCCCGCCCTCGCCTGGCGCCGCCTGTCCACTCGGCCCTCCGTTCCCCCTCTCCAGCCGGCACCCCCCACCTCTCCCCAGGAGCCAGGCTGGTTTCGGAAATGCCCTTACAGCAACAGGCAAAGCGCAGGCTGGAGCTAGAAGAAAGCGGTCAGCAGTACCTCTCAGATGGTTTAAAAACCCCCAAGGGCAAAGGAAGAGCTGCACTCTGAAGTCCACATAGCCCCAAAACTCCAAAATCTCCCTCAGAAAAAACACAGTATGATATACATCCCTTGGTCTGCTCACCAAGAAGTTCATTCAGCTACTGAGCCAATCACCTGATGGGGTCTTGGATTTGAGGAAGGCAGCAAAGGTGCTGAAGGTGCAAAAGAGAAGGATTTATGACATCACCAACGTCCTGGAAGGCATCCACCTCATTAAGAAGAAGTCTAAAAACAACGTGCAGTGGATGGGCTGCAGTCTATCTGAGGATGGGGGCATGCTGGCCCAGTGTCAAGGCCTGTCAAAAGAAGTGACCAAGCTCAGTCAGGAAGAGAAGAAATTAGATGAACTGATCCAAAGCTGCACCCTGGACCTCAAACTGTTAACCGAGGATTCAGAGAATCAACGGTTAGCTTATGTTACATATCAAGATATTCGAAAAATTAGTGGCCTTAAAGACCAAACTGTTATAGTTGTGAAAGCCCCTCCAGAAACAAGACTTGAAGTGCCTGACCCAATAGAGAGCCTACAAATACATTTGGCAAGTACCCAAGGACCCACTGAGGTTTATTTGTGTCCAGAAGAGACTGAAACACACAGTCCAGTGAAAACAAGCAACCAAGACCACAATGGGAATATCCCTAAACCCACTTCCAAAAACTTGACTTCAACCAACTCGGGACATAGTGATTGCTCGATTTCTATGGCAAACCTTTCTCCTCTGGCCTCCGCGGCCAACCTTTTACAGCAGACTGAGGACCAAATTCCTTCCAACCTAGAAGGACCATTTGTGAACTTACTGCCTCGCCTGCTCCAAGAACACTATCTCCTAAGCCTCGGGGAGGAAGAAGGCATCAGCGATCTCTTTGATGCTTATGATTTGGAAAAGCTCCCGCTGGTGGAGGACTTTATGTGTAGTTGATTATGCTTGTGTGAACTCCCCTTATAAACCAATATTTTTTTATTACAGAACCAGAACATGTGTCATGCAGTGTTGTCCCTTCCTCCCTTCTTCCTCCAAGATAGTATCATGAAGTTAACTACAGACTTCAGAACAAAGCTGACATTTTAATGAATTAAAAAAAACAAAACTGTCTATCAACGCACAGTTGCAGGCTCCCTTGGGAAAGCCCTGCCTAGCCCCAGGCTCCAAAATCTCCTGGATGAGTCAGCAAGTGAGAAAATGTGCAATCAGGTGTCTCTCACCTGTCCTCTTCCTCCCTCCCTCCTTCCCTGATTGGCTTGCTGTGCCTGATGGATGGGCTGTAGAATGGGGTCTGGCCACCTGGCCCACTCGAAAACGGCAATCTTCCTTAATAGCATTTCAAGCCGTGCCTTCTCCGCAGAATGCATGTCTTTGGGGTCTGCTAATTTGGGATGGAAACTGCAGGAACTGTAAACTTGAAGTCATGCAAAAGTATGAAATGGATTTCTTCAGCTCTTCTTAGAAATATTTAAATTACTGTCATAATTCAGTTTAAGCTATGGACCGCGTGTCCCACCTGGAGGCCAAGAGATCTTCCACAGCCTTTCGGATGAAGAAACTGTTCTCCAATATTCATCGCAGATACAGAAGAACAGTCGCGTTCTGCCCCTCTAAGCTGTTGTGGATTTTCCTGTCTCCATAAACCACTCCCACTCTCTTGCCCCCAACGTATTTGTAAGTTTGAAGTTTATAGCCAATGCCTACTTAGGAGTTCTTTGTGGATTTTTTTTTTTTTAGCTGCCATTTAAGCATTCCTGTGGCACCCATCAACCATTTCAATTTAACTGTTTACTTTGAAGCGGTTTTTGCTAATTCAGATTATTTTAAGCAGAGGTAGAGAACGTCTACTGATCAGAGCATGTGTGATCTAAGGCTTAATAGCCTCGGCGAGAAGCTTTGCCCCATCTCGCTTCCTTCCCCAGGAGGGGGTGCTCGGAGCGAGTAGAGCTCACTGACCTGGGGCGGACCATTGGAGAGAACCGGGTCAGACCCCAAGGAGCAGCAGGTATGGATGGATCCCTCTGTCCCTTGGGCTTCTCAGGCCCCCTGTGACCAGGGAAAGGGCTCTACACTGCACTCAGGGAGACCACTTCTCAGGATGGGGTCGGATGGAGAGGCCTCTGGGGAGAAGGACATCCCCCGTCGTGAGTAGCATGCTATCAGTGGCACTTCGCTTCAGCCGTTGAGAGCAGGGATCTCCCACTGTGTCGGGGGCTACAGGAGTCCTGGCCAGAACCCCCGTTTCCCTCTTCCATTGTGAAAGAGCAGGTTGAACCAAGGAAAGTTGGGGCTGTAGAAAAAAGGCAGGGCAGGATGCCAGGGCATCTCCCACTTAACTCTTCAGGAATGGCGTCCCAAATTGGAGGCTTCCTGACAGCGGCAAAATCCGACCAGTTGAGTCCAAGAATGGCTTTCCCACTGGCCAGGGGGTAGATGGCCATCTCCCACTGGGAATGTGGCAGAGTACCTCACATCCATTCCTTGGATGCTAACGACTGTGGGAATGAGGGCGTCATCTAATAAATAAATTAAACCTCAACACCAAGAATGGTTGAGTTGAATTGCTGTTCTGCCCGACACAGTGGGAGGCGCATGGTAGGCACTCAATTCAACAGGATGGGAAAAAAGAAATACTGGGTTGGCCAAAAAGTTCATTTGGGCTTTTCCATACCATCTTACGGAATATTCCTTACTTATATCCCTTAGGAAAAGTACAAAACAAAACCCACGAAAGCCCCAGCCGATTTACTCTAGGTAGATTTCCACAATATGCAAAGTGGTGGTGGGGTCAACACAAGTGACACCAGCACTTTAAATTATTTGTACAGGTATGCATGGGTGTATGTTTGAGAAGAAAAACAAAGGTGCAGTTTATCCTCCTTTTTCTTCGGCCTCCATCCCCACCCTCCTCCCCTGGACACACACTGGACTTGGTCCGAGATGAAGCATTGGGTGGGGGAGGGAGGGGGAGCTTTGTGTCAAGTGCCTACTGGAAATGCACTGTGGGGGTTTTTTCCTGTATGGGAAACCATTTATGCCAAGCTTTTCCCTATTACCCATATTTATCTCATCTGGTTAGCTGCCTCTGCTTCCAGCTTTGTGTACTTCTCTTTGCCAGCTGCACAAAGCTGATTTTTTTCCAAAGTCTAAAGACTGAGCTCACCTGGCTAGGTGGTTGTGTGTTTGGTTGAATTTCTTGTTAAACCTTTTCATAACATGATGCCGTATTTATTGTTTTAAAAAACGAAAGGAATCCTAATAAGTCTTAAAAAGTTCCTTCATGCATAAGGGTTTCCAAGTTAATGGGCTTAACTGGTGTACAGTAATGAGACGTCCATACTATACTCTGTTTGCATTAGTCATTTTCTTTTTGACATAAGTTTCTGGCACACGACGTGGGTTAGTACTACAGTATTTGTGTTACTTTAAGTACTGAGTATGCAGGTTTCCTGGTACCATTGAGTTGCTGCTATTAAAGCTCACACATGAAATGGCTAAAAGTTACAAGTGTGCGAATTATGACTGCGTGAGCCTTAGAGAGTAAACTGTATAAAGAAAAACACGTGAGCTGTCAAACAGTGTTCAGTTCAGTTCAGTCGCTCAGTCGTGTCCGACTCTCCGCGACCCCATGAACCACAGCACGCCAGGCCTCCCTGTCCATCACCAACTCCCAGAGTTCACTCAAACTCATGTCCACAGAGTCGGTGATGCCATCCAGCCATCTCATTCTCCGTCGTCCCCTTCTCCTCCCGCCCCCAACCTTTCCCAGCATCAGAGTTGTGTTTATATGTACAGATCTGTGCGTAGTAATCATTTTATTTAAGTTGATACTCAGTCTCCTCATATTTTCATTATCTAGCAATTTTGTACAGAAACAGCAGTTAATTTGTAAACACTGCCAGAATATTTTCTAGCTGGTTTGTAATTTTTTAAGAGTGTTATCTTGTTTTTTTTCTTGTTGTTCTTGTGGTTGTGGTGGCTCTTGCGTTCATTTTTGTTGTAAGTGTAGATCTGTAAATACAATTGCAGTATTTAAAGCTTTGGCTTTCAGGAAAAAGGAAGTAAGAACTCAGCGTGTGCATGACAACGCATGTGTACGAAATGAGGGATTTGAAGGAAGATGCCTTGCAGAGTGAGTCGGGTGGCAACTGTCCAATTGTGGGAATTTCTTTTCCTGTGGGGTACGAGATTTTGTCAAAAGGAAGTATTTCTCCCAGAATTGGGAGTATGCAAACTACTAGTCAGTTTAGCTTTGTGTTGTATGCTAGTTTAAAAAAGAAAATATGTAATATAATGTAAAAAGAAAAAAAAAAGCTTTTATGATGGATTTTGTAAATAGATTGTTACAGAGTAACCTGTTCTCTAGCTGTGATCTTACCACTTCAAATGGGTGTAATTTGAATAAATTTTGTATGGTAAAGGATCAATAAAATGATTTTTTTTTAAGAAAAAACAAAATTAGATCTGAAATCTGCCTCCTTTTCTGACAAAGACCTCAAAACCTCAGGGAAACCTCAGAAACCTGTAATCTTCAAACCCAGAAGAAATATACACTAAGAAAGCTATTCTCGGACTTCATAGACTAAAATATTCTGCCCCCTGGTCCAATCAAGAATGGAAAAGACAAGCAACGTATAAATGATAAATGAGGACAAAGGTCAGCAGCTAGGACGGGAGGCAGAAGCCGGCCTCCGGAAGGCAGCAGAGAAGCCCTTCACCTGCGTGGGGCCAGCGCCAGAGAGGAGGCAACAGAGGGCGGCAAGAGGCTGGATGGAGCCAGGGTGAGCAAGGAGGGGCCGCTCCCAGCCGGGCGGGCGGGAACAGGGAGGAAGCTCTGCTCAGCCGTTATCGGCCAGTTTTCCTGCCAACCCAGGCTACCGCAAATAGAACAGGGAACAGACGGGAATGACAACTAATGGGGAGACAAGACCAAAAAAAGTCACTAACAGACGAAGGCAG